>NC_136770.1:23297277-23623683 GCF_947034865.1 Barbatula barbatula | reverse complement strand
GGCTCATACGTGTCAGCGGTGCCGCAAAGTGTCTCAGACTGTCGCGAAAGGTGTTTTGGTGAAGTTTGACACGCTGGTGCGACGTGTCTACGATTGTTTTGCAGAGACATGTGAGTTAATTTCGTAAAGAGATGCGATTGATGGTCGTGTGAGACTCTGATCAGTGATGTTGTGTGTCGGGGAGTCTCACACTGTGCTCGTGACTGGAGGAGCGGGATTCATGTGAGTGTTTTACTGTTTCACAGGTGTAAAGATGTCGCGACGCACAGTATATGACCTGACTTATTGTGACACTTTGTCAAACATTAATGGATCATTTCCTTAGTTAATTTCCTGGGGGATAACCTGTGGTTACTCGGCTAATGATCATTGAAAAGTACTGGAGTTTAGTATTTACGGTAAACAAATAAAAGTCCTAGATAACTTCAAAGTTAAGCATTATAATTTAATACGGTTTACCAATTAGTTATACTTAATACTATAGAATGCGGAAGTAATAAAAAAGCGTGGTAATTACCATGATGTATTATACTTTTGTAAGAAGGGATGTAACGATTCACTCACGACGCGATCCGCGATTTCGTATATGAGATTTTCAACTGGCTCATGGTGAATCGTACAGAAGTATCTGAGACACTCAGTTTCTACCTTGATTTTATAACACACTTTTGTTTTTTTAAAACAAAGCATCTTAGTACATTGTTTTCTGTCTCTCTACCCTTCTGCATTTCACTAAGTATACGTAGAAAAAAAGCATAATAATATATACAGATCTGAGCACTTTAAAGCATTGTAATATTATAATTCAAGTAAAACATGTGGCATAGTAAGGATCAAAACCCATTTCAAATCCATTGTGAGTCATGTTTGAAGTTATCACATCTTCTCAGTTAGGTGTTATGAAGTTTTAACACCTACTTCTACTTTACATTCTATATAGTAAGGACAAATCTGTATTGGTAGAAAATAGTTTGTTCAAAACCTCAGTATGTAAAGAAACAAATATGTGAGAATTACCCAGATGGTCTACAGCTAAAGCCGATTATAACAGTCACTATAAACATAACATAACATGAAGGTCAAAAGTGTTTCTTTGTTGTTGCTGTATGATGTTTAACCATGTTGCATTCTTTCTTTTCAGTGGATCTCATTTAATCCTTACTTTGGCTGCCAGATACCCGCACTGGAAAATCATCAATCTTGATCATGTAAGTGCATTTTGTTCATGAACATACATCAGCATGTTACTCACTTTTAAAAGAAAGAGTAACGGAGACTCATATTTTGACACATTCCTTCTTCAGTTGGACTACTGCTCCAGTCTGAAGAACCTCAAGTGTTTGGAGGGCACCGGCACCTATAAATTCGTTCTGGTACAGATCGCTGCCTAGTTATTGATATAAGTTATTATCAGCGTATGTCTTGTTGAGCATGTATTTTTCTTTTTTAGGGAGATGTATGTGACCCATTTTTCATAGAGCATCTCTTTTCAAGTGAAGACATCAGTATTGTCTTCCATTGTGCTGCTCAGACTCATGTCGGTGAGTAAGGCCCTTCAGAACCTTATTGAATAACTGAGAGGAACACGTTTCTCACTAATGTGTTTTCACTTGTGCTTCAGAGAGTTCTTTCGCATATCCATCACGGTTCATGCACGTGAACGCGGATGGCACCGACGTGCTGGTCCGAGCGCATTCCAGGCGCGAGTCAGCCGATTCATCTTTGTGAGCACCGATGAGGTGTATGGCCAAAGTTTAAAACAGGTCTCCAGCTAGTCTGAACATACATTTGAACCACAGCATGATATTTCCAATCCTACCTGTTTAATCCATTTTAATTCACATCTGTGTGAACCCCTGTTATATGGTTGTTGTTTCGCATCAGCGTTTGATGAAACGAGTCCACAAAGACCAACCAACCCGTACTCGTCTGCTAAAGCTGCTGCAGAGAACATTGTCATGTCTTACTGGAGGAAGCACAAGGTATATAATATTATTGTATATTTCTCTGATAGTAAAAGCAGCCTAGAGTAAGTCTTTTTAGGTAAACATTTCATCCTTGAATCTAAGAAAACATATTTTATTTTATGAAGACCAAGCTTTTTTTTTTAGATATGGTAGATTTGTTTCTCTCAGTAACATAACGTAGAAAATGTTGATTTTCTTTTTTTTCATATTATATAGTTTATCAATTGTATATTTCTGGCTGCTGATTATTGTAACCATAAAAGAAAGATTTAAATAAACCTGACTTAAAAGTAAATACAAAATACTGCTGGTAAATAATAAGCAGTTATATGAAAATATATATATTTAATGTATATGAATATTATTTAAAAAATATATTTAATAATCACATTTAATATTATGTTAATTATATGTTTTTTTTCCATTTCAGATTCTTTCCTTTATTTAACTGCCTTTTAATTTAGTTAACTTTTCCTTTGAGTTTAACTTAACAAGAATTGGGTGGAAGTAGGCTCACCGTGTAAAATAATACTCTTTGTAATGAGACATGTATATTCTTTCACACTGCAGTTTCCTGTTTTAATAACAAGAAGCAATAATGTATACGGACCTCGGCAGTACGAAGAGAAGGTACGTAAGGAGTGATTCTAAACTCTAGATTGGGAAATAATTTATTAAAAAATGTTTCTGCCCTTTTACAGGTCATTCCTAAATTCCTGTCTCTCATACAACACGACCAAAAATGGTAAAGTGCTAGATTGCTCACAATAATTATTAAATTAGACTTATTCTTCACGAGCATCTGTCTCTCACACAGCACTGTTGAGGGCACGGGTCTGCAGTCCAGACACTTCCTCTATGTCGATGACCTCACAGAGGCCTTTATGACCGTGATGGAGAGGGGCGTTCCGGGGGAGATTTACAACATTGGGACCAACTTTGAAATTCCCATCATTCAGCTAGCCAGACAGCTTATTCAAATGGTAGGAGCAGATGTTGTGTTTATTAGTGTTGGTCTGTGCAGATTTTCTTCTGCACTGCTCGGCATCATCTAAGTTGTTTTGTTTCTATAATAGTGATACGTTTATTTTGAAGTGTTATATGTACAAGATGATCTGTTTTTATTTCCTTACAGACAGTGCAAGAATGTTTCAAATGAACAACTGGATAATTGGATAGAGTTTGTTGAAGACCGGTGTGTACTGAAATTAAATGAACATTTTCATCACATTTATGAAGAATAATATGTGACCGATAACAATTAATGTTTTTTGTACCTTCCAGACCTGTCAGTGAGATGAGATATCCCCTTGATATCAGATAAACTGCACAGACTCGGGTGGAAATCAAAAGTAACATGGATAGAAGGAATTCGACGGACCAGTACGTTTTCCCACTTTCTCAGTGTTTTGTGGTGATACAAATGTTATATGTGTTCTGTGATAAACTGTGATGATTTTTTTGTGATGTCTTCAGTTAAGTGGCAGGAAGAGAATCCACATTTTTGGACGTTGATCCCTAACAAGAAGGAAGAAAACTTGACGCCAGCTGTTGACATTATTGGATCTGCCAAGACAAATTAAAGATGTTTTATGAATATATTTAAAACATCATGTAGCCTATAAAATATGTTAGGATTATTTTATTGATATATTTTACATTTTGATTAAGACTGTATATATTCAAATGTGTACAGCGATTTTAATATAAAGTGTTGGAATAATAAGTGAATGTTCCAATTGATTTTTCGAGTTTGGCCACAGGGCCATGAAGAGTTTGGTTCCAAAATAAGATCAAGTTTTCATTCTGTTGTTTTTATTGTGTAAGTTTGCTGTATTTTTGGAGTTGTTATGGCTCAAAACAAACCAACTGCAGTTGGATTTATGTTAGTTTGACTGCACAATTAAAAAAAACAGGATTAAAACATTTTCTCATTTTGGAACCCAACTCTTCAAATATGATTTTAATTGAAAGCATTTTTTATGACAAAACATCATTTTATGACATTACAAATATAACTGGAAACAGATACATGTGGTTCATAAACCAGAAATGTAAACACTATTGGTATTTCTTGCTCAGAAAAGCGGAAGTGCCGAATATTTGCAATAGTTTTACCACCGCGTTGCCCTGTCCAACATGGCGGACTTGCCATCGCAGCAACGACCCGGAAGTGACGCTTGAGCGCACGCACGTGTTTCGGAAGCATGTTGTTGCTGCTGCACGTTTTTTAACGTGAGGTACATGCGTGCATAGTGTGTTTACGTCAGTGTTTAGACTCTCGTGTTTTAAACGCATTTAAAGATAGTAACTGAATAATGGGCGAACACGAGCGCTACCCGCCGCCGAGCTTCATGACACCGGCGGAACCGTCTGTCCAGTGGACTCCGCCGAAGTTCGAAGCGGCCAGAGATTGGAACTGGACCCAGCCGACACCGGCCAGACCCTGGAGCAACAGCCCCGGTCCATACGGAGGGTTCGGACACCATCAATATTACAACCAACATCAACAGCATGCAGGTAACGACACGTGCCAGAAAATATAATTGTACTGGTGGACTTTTTTTGGAAGATTGACCATGGCCATATTATAGTAAACGCTACCATTGTTTTACTAAAAATACAATTGTTAGACTATGGTTTCTGTAGTGAGATCATGGTCACTTGGTTGCAATGCTTTTACTACAAAAGTTGGATATATTTACATATTTACTTGTCTTTAGGTCAACGTTATCCTCCTCACAGACCTGAGTGGCAGAATCATGGAAACCAGTGGGGCAGAAAGGTGCAAAGAGCTTTTTTTACCACATTTAACATGATGTTTACTACGGTCACTTGAGTCGGTTGTCATTGTGTATTGTGTGTCGCTCTTTTGATATAAGCAAAAGCAGAAGAAGGATCAAGAGTTCAGCCACTTCTGCGACACGTGTGACAAAGCCTTCAAACATCAAGACAAGTATGATGAACATATTTCACAGCACGTGAAGGTAAATCCACCACAATAACATCAATATCATAATAATGTTCAAAAAACGCTACAGTATCTAGACAACACAAAGTATCTATCTACGAACGGGTAACAATTATGCTGTGGTATGATTTAATTGTGATGTTCTCTTTGCAGTGTTCTTTTGAGGGGTGTAACTTTAATGCGCATGAGAAACTGGTAAAGATTCACTGGAAAAACGTAAGTCTCATATTCATCCATCGCAAGCTCGTGTTTTACGTCATGGGTCAGTTTTGAAAATCGTAACGTAACCGAATGATCTGAATGGTTCTTTTCTGCAGAATCACGCTCCAGGTGCCAAGAGAATAAAACTGGACACACCAGAAGAGATCACAAGATGGAGGGAGGAGAGGCGCAAGTACGATTTACCTCCCGTCTTTAGTTGAAAAAAACTAGACCAGTCTGTCATCAGGGAAGCATTTAATACAGTTTTTGAATTGTGCAGGAACTACCCGACGCTGAGTAACATAGAGAAGAAAGTAAAGATGATGGAAGTGAAGGAGCAGAGAGGAGATGTTCTGGAGACGGCACAGTTTGGGTTTGTTTGTTACTGAATTGTGTTTCGAGTTTGAATGGGAATTGAGGATGTTCATTTCACTAACTGAGAACCGATGTTCCTTAGCCGAACATTAACTGTGTTAACTGACAAGATTTTAATGTTAAATTGGAATTAAATAAAAAAACATGCTGCGTATGGGACGTAACCTTCGAAAGGAGACACAGCTACAGTTGACGAGGGTCTGTGACACGTTAAAATTCAGATATATATAGCACCTGATTTGACATATAACATTTTTATGAGAATAGTTTTGGAGAATAACGAAAATGATATAAATCCAAAGCATAAAAAACACAGACAAGAAAAAAACTTAAATAATTAACAAATTGTGACAAAACGAAAACACAGAAGAACCGAATTTAAAAATTCTTACTATCGGTTAACGGTTAAACGGTCAATATGAATATCCCTCATGGGAATTTTGCTAGACACAGAGTATTCATATGTTTTTTTTCCTCAGTCGTATGAGGAACCGTGGCAGAGGGCAAGGCTGCAGAAGAGGGTTCGAAGGTGAAAGAATTGAACCTGTGACCTCAGAGATGGACCAGCCCATGTCCCTTAAGCGGCCACATCAGGATGGAGACCCTCTTGGAGCTCTAGCAAACAATGACCCGGGTCAGCAAGATCATTCAAGCAATTCTATATCCACTGTTTTTATGATGACTGGAAACAGAATTATTGATTACGATATGTCACGTAAAAATAACAGAACGATTAAAAAAAAATCTCATGTCAAATTCATTTTTTCTGTCAGGGTCTGATAAAGAGGAGTCCGTTCAAAAGAAGCAGGCTGGACTCTCGGTTGCCCCCAGAAATGTGACGTCTGCCCTGGGATCACTTATGTCCAGTTACGGGGATGACATGACCACGAGCGACAGTGAAGAAGATACAGATGGTTAGTACTTAAAACCCTTTAACTTGGGTTTGAAATCCTTTAGATTGCTTTATATTTGTATTGTAAGTTGTTGAGTAGTGCAGCATGATATTCAAGTGCAAAATCCAAATGTAAATCAAAGCAGAAATCATTTCACCACTTTCTGTGTGTGTGTTTTTAAATGCAGGCATATCTTTTATTCTTCCAGTTGAATGTGGTTTGAAAAGCGTATGTATATATTCGACACAACAGTGCCCCCTACAGCTTAGACATATTTCTACACAACAGCTCAATTCAAGGGACAGACACAGATAAGCATTTAAGTAACACAAAAAATAAAACAAACGAACAAACTCGCAAGTCTCACATCGTCCCAAAAGTTTGACACTGTTATTTACATTAAACAGTTACGTATAATCAACATTTAAGGTCAAAGTATAAAAAAATCAGTTATAATTCAAATCAAAGCATTGCAATATCTACATTTGCAGTATTTTGATCATTTCATTTGCAACCCTGAATATGTAAAGGTTATAATGTCTTTCTATTACATGTTGGGATTTTGTTAGCTGGACGAAAGTGGTGGAATTGATTTTGTGAGAGCATCCATACTGATAAAACGAACGACTTGTAATGCATTGTAAGAGGCTTTAGTTTTTTTCCCTTTAAGTACTCATAGTAATTTCCGTCTCAGATTCTCCTTTGTTACGAGCGTCTCGAGCTGTGGAGGAGAACAAGACGATACTGGTGGCTCATCCTGATCCTGTTCAGAAAAGCTCTGTACATCAGCCAGAGAAACCTGCAGACATCCCACAACAATCCCATCATGCCTTGGCCGGAAGAGGTCGAGGGGGTCGTGGGCGCCAGAGGGGCAAGGGTCAAAGAGGAGGACACAATCACCTTAGCGAATCCCATAAGCCAACGCTGCTCGAGATGGTGAGTGAGATGATGTTGACAATTGTAACTTTTGTGAAATCCGTTTGTTATTTTAGTACGCAATAGTATTTCATCGCGTGTGATTAATGTTATTCCAAATGTATTTGGCAGTTATTGGCTTCCGATATTCGCCATGAGAGGAATGTTATTCTTCAGTGCGTTCGATACATCGTCCGGAAGGGATTCTTTGGTTTGGCTGGTAAAGATAGTAATGAAATCGCAACTGTGAGTACAGATGACTCGGCGTGTGACGATACCACAACGCGCAACACGACAGAGGATGGAGAACGCTCGGATGCCAACAGCCAATCACAGGAGGAGCTGAATATAACGGGACTTCTCCAGCGATCTCCAGCAGCCTCGGATGAATCCGTGTCGAGTCTGGACGCAGCCAAGCAGCCCAGCGTGTTTCTGCAGCTGTTCGCTCACAGTTTAGTGTGCGAGGAGCCTGCTGACGGTCCGCTAGACCTTTCTAAAACATCAGCGATAAATCAGAACACATCCACAGATGGTAGATGAGGCAGAAGACAGGCAGAGCTATCAGAATTGTTCAATGATAAACAACGTCGACCAATAATGACAAGCGTGCTTATTCATACCACAAGATGGTCAGCGGGATCTGAAAACCATTGAGGCATTTGTGCAACTGTCGAATAGAATGACAGATTAAAATGAGTTTGGCATCGATTGGTCTTGCCCTGTAATTTTTATTGGTTATTGGTGCTTTTTCTGCCTTTACAATCTGACAGTGTTTGTGTGGAAGTGATAGATCTGGCTGGACGTGTGTATGTTCAGACGGATATCTGAGTATGTCATATTCATGAATGTGGAAATGCAGGAAGCTCCTCCTGCTGTTTCTTGTGCTGTATGGTTGAAGTCCCGCTGGCATCTTTTTTAAAGAATTACACACGATGCCCGTCTCACCCGTCAGTTCTGAATTCTCCAGATCTTCTCACGCGATTTGTCGAGACGTCCACACCATCCTTATCTTGACAACGTTTGGCACATCCTTGAACTTGTGTCCTTTCTTCTGTGAGCTACATGCAAATCCTAAAGTGCCTATTTATTATGAAATCTTATTTTTTCAGTCTAATTCATACAAAAATAAACACAATAATCATTCCTGGATTGATTTTCTATTTAAAGCTGACCTAAAGCTTTAATGTGCTGTCTTTTGAGGACTTGAGTTTGGTACAGAAATCATGTGTTGAAAAAAGAAAAAAAGTGTTTGTTGGTGTTTAAATGTGAATTTTCTTTCTGTTGCACTTTGGCGATCAATAAACCCGTTTATTTATGCCAGACACCATTATCTCTGATTTCTGAAGCAAATCACTATTTTGAGATCTAGTTATATCATATATCAACCCATCATCTGCTAATGTTCACTTCAGTGTAAGTATAGATACGTGGTGCCCTGAGAACTGGTGACATGGAAGTGTTTAAGCAGAAGTGGTTATTGTTGACAGTCTTGGGTAGCATTTGCACACAAGTTTAACATTAAACTCATCATTGAGAAATAAAGATTTCATTACAGACCACTATTCGTTATTTTCATTGTATTAAGAATAAGTAAACCGTTTGGAGGGATGTGAACTTACTAGTGGTTTTATTTTTCGAGCATTATCCGGTACAGAGTAAAGTATTTTCTTTTAGGTCACTGCGTTTGACTGGTCACATTCTTTAACTATTGCTTCTCAATTCTTTCTTCACTTTTAGATCAGACAACAGGAAAATACTTATTCAAAAGCTTTGAATCGAATGAATTGATCATTGTAGGTGTGAAGATGCAAACGCTTGCTGTTGCAATGACAATGTGAACCACTAAAGGTCAGTAGTGCATATCGTGATAACATCATGACTTTAAAACTATCATTGTTGTGAATATAGAGACCTTGTATCTGTACTTGTGCATATGTAGATAGGATCATTAGCCCAACGGTAAGCTATATTTTGCATTTAAAAAAGAATACCCTTTATATACCCATTTTCGTTATAATTTATCACAATACACCACATTTTATGTAACTGTAATGTGTTATTGCATTTGGTTTTAAATGGTCTTTAGGGTCTTATTCTAGTAGGGTTTAATAAAGTTCTATAGGTTTCTATTCACCAGATACCATCTCACCATCAGAACCAACACATAACCAGTGGAGACTCGTGGAGAGATCATTCATTCACGTTGCATCGTTCAGTTTCTTCAGGTATGACACTGTTCTGTGAGTTTTCTCAGTATTGAAACCCCTCAGCCAAAGTGTTTTAGCACAGGGCGATAAAATGGTTAATGGATGTCACCCCCACGTATCTGTCCTTTAAAAGTTGGTCCACTGGGACACACACATGCCCACATGACAGTTGTGTATGACACCACACACTTCTACAATATCAGTTCTCAGTAATGCAGTCCAATGTCACACACTTTCAACATCATGACCTGCATTCTAAGTTTGAAAATAAACGTATTTGACCACATTATGGCTAAAACATCCAGGGCAACTTGACAATGTTTTTTATGATCTTTTTATCCATATGCATAATGTAGTGAGAAAACACCGTATAATTGTGCCAACATATTCATGCCTCACAAAACCAAAACGATTCACACTACAGGCTTCATCAAATAAAATGTTCCTTAAATGATCTGCATGGTTCCCTAAAGAACATGCACAGAACCTCTTTGTTGCACAAAAGAATTCAGGTTCCACATTCAGTAAAACAGAACAAAAGACGTCAACCGCAGGAACACAGTTACCCTTCAATCTTGTGAGCATAGGCAAATTGCTTTAACATTCACTTCCATTTAGTACATTTGCATTAACTGGGCACATTGCGTTTTTACTAAAAGGATATTTGAGCAAACTTCAGAACTTTAGGCTACTTCACGTATTATTATAACAAAACCATTTCTTTTTTGAGGCAGAACGTTGATTGAAAGAAGTGCGCATGTTGTACAAACGATACAATAATACACTGTGTCTTTATTTTGTATCATTTATTTCATTATACATCAATAATTTGAAACGAATTGAAATAGTGCAAAGTAGGTGTTAGTGGTCGGTGTAGAGATCATCATAGCTTACAGTAAAACCAGTCCACTTCACATTATAACCATTACACCCGTTAGATTGTTTCTATTGGTTATTTTCTCAGCAGGGGTGGTGTCACTGTTGTTTAGTACAACATCAAGGTTTAGTTCTCAGTAACACATTCTCTTCCTCCCACCGCTTCCGTCAGTTAAGAGCGCGCCATGACTCTGATCTGTGATCAGCAACTGCGGCACCAAACTTTGCGTTGGCGGTACAAACATTGATCATGGCTCTAAACCCAATGCAACATTTGTATTCTTGTGATGGACATTAAATCCATTTTAAATGGGATGTGGATGTAGCATAATGGAGTGATCTGTGAGGTTTATTTTAAAGGTAGGTGATGCTACCCGGCCGGTGCGCAATGGAAACATGCAATTGGTTTAGATTATTCCGATTGTCACGTTGCGTGTTGTGTTTTGTAGCCTATAGTTATGCTTTCTGTTACTTTGTGATAAACGCATTTACATCTCAAGTCGAGCGTGTGCAGTATAAGTTAAAGATGAGTTTCTATCGATTAATGGCTGCTTGCGCTTTTTTATTTCCTCTAATGCGACGCCTTCATACGCGGCTTAAGGGATAACATGTTGCAGACAAAACTGAAATGACTCCTATTTAAAATTCTTCCCATTCCATTGATATGAGAAATCATCATTCGTTCACTTTATTAAGCTTATAAGAAATGTTTTTAAACTTAACAGCTGAAGCTTTGGGGTTCATGGATTGGACTCCAGACCTACAGATATACAAATGTATAGCCTATTGAATGCACCATAAGTCACTTTAAAATCAAAGGGTCTGCCAAATGCATAACTGTGCATAAAACCTGACACAGCGCTTCTTTTGGAAGGTGACTGCAGTGATGGAGAGCCCTTCCAAGATTGACAGGCGACAGGCGTGGGCGCGCAGCAGCCGCCGCAAGTTTACCGAAAGCGCAGATGATCCTCATCCTCATGTGTCCCTCCAGGATGACGTCTTCACGGAGGGTGAGCATCAGGTTAATGTTTCAGGCATGTGGAGAGTCTGATTTCCTCTTAAACCACACATGTAGCATAGTCACCAGGGGCAGGTTCACAACAATTCACTTTTAGTTTTTTAGTTTAATAGACACTTAAACTGTATACAAATAGTATAGTACTAAGTATATACTTTATATAGTAGCCTAAATCTTTGTATGGCCCACTAGTGCACTTATTTTTATACTTGGGGCTTAACTGGCCCACTTTTGGTATTTTAAGTAAACTTGTCTTGAAATGCGACTGTTTTCTGAGAAGTATGCGATTCATAACTTGGACTGAATGATTAAGAAAAAGCAGCAACTGAGATGTCGGAGTAAATGTGAACTCTCAATTATTTTTCAAAATAAAACCTCAAGAAGAAATGACATTTGAGCATTTATAACGTTCTGCATATTGTGGCCGATTTTATTGATATGATCACGTTGTTCCCTTGAATCAGGTCACTGCAAAGGAAGCTTACCGCAGTCGATACACTGAAAAATTATAAACTGATGAACAACAAACAGTTCCTTAACACAAAGCTCATTTACACCTCTCTCTCTCTCTCTCTCTCTCTCTCTCTGTCACACACACCCATTCTTAGACAGACTCAGACCACCAATTGTGTCTTTATTTTGTTTCCACGTGCAGGATGCTCTGCAGGAAAGATTGAAACCTGGCTTCAAGGTTGTGGGTGAGTGTTTGTGTTTCCAAATGCTTTTTATGTCAAAGACGCACAAAAGCTTCATTGTGTGTCAGTTGTAATACAACAAAAATAATGGAGTGCGCGGAAAACCACGAATGTTGTTTGCTCATTGAAGGTCACAGAGATTAGGAAACGTACCGGTGACCTAAAGAGGCTCCAGGACCAATCGAAAGGCAGGGTTTAGTGTGCAACCTTTTCAACTACATTGCTTTGCTCTTTTAATAGATTGTACAGGAAGGTTTCCTTGTTTATTGCTCGGCTGGATCAGGAAAGAGCAGAAAAACGTGACTATACTGTTATCGTTTCACAGGGTTGAGGCCTTGTTCTAACAAGTTCACAAAAATAAATGAGATCGCTTTCAATACACATTTGTTTGCATTCATTTGAAAATACTTTGTAATTTCCAATGCACGTTAGAAATCTAGGTTCGCTTATTCATCAATATCCAAACTTCAGGACAACAGCAGAACCCGCAATGCTCGGCACAGCCTACAAGAACTGTATTTCTCCTATAACAAGCAGTAGAACAAATGTATTTTTTTTTTGAGAGCTGCAGTGCATACTGCCATGAGATCTGTCCTGCGCTTCTATTTTTATCTCTGTAAATCGCAGCATGCAGGCAACTCGCCCACAGACTTTTGCTGAATCAGATTTGATAAAAGTGCATCATGTGAATTTCAGTTCTTCTTTAATCGATGATCTGCATCTTATCTGTATAGGAGTGATGCCAGTCAAGCGAGAAACAGTCACCTGACAATAGGTAGGTAAAAAACAAATTCAGGCCCGGTTTTTTTATTTGGAAGCCTGAACCACTCGCAGCGGAATTGCACACATTTTTAGGCCTGAACCGGAACAGACATACTCTCATAGTTACTGTATTGTAGAAACATTAAGGTTTGGTTAAAGATGCTGTTATCAAAAGCGAATATCACCAAAATAGCCAAAATACGACTCAAAGGAAGATGCACTTAAGATATGAACATTCAAGTAGTCCTGCCAACGAGCAACAAATGGATAAAAATGGTTTCTCTATATTGTCTGGTTCTAATTGTACTGTAAACTCTACAGGTCCTTTGAGGACAGGTGCCAGCTTTGAGGATGATCTGAGTCTGGGTGCCGAAGGTGAGCACTATAGCAACAGTAACCAGGTTATTATGAACTCGATCAAGAAGATGGTTACAGATGACATTTTCTTAGAAGAGTTTATAACAGTGAATATTTCAATTTCACTTGGCAGACTGCAACTCTTTTCATGAAATGCTTTCATACTTCATACAAATCGCTTTCATCGACTTTATACAAATGGAGTCTTGGTTCATAGACACTATCTTGTCTCACAAGTCACAATACATTTTGGGTTTCCTGTCTGACATCTTTGTGCTTGACACTAAATCAGTCTGATGATTATATATATTATTAAGCACATTCACAAGCACAAATTGTGTGAAAAAATTGTTTTAGTCTTTAATACTTCCTATTATTTTCTTAACAGCTACTGCATTGTATAATGCATCAGATGGGAATCGTTTTAGGTAAGACATGTCATTTTCTTTTCAGCTTTTGCCTTTCAAATACAGCTGCGGAAAAAAATATGTGACCATTCTAAATGTTCATTAATCACCATTTCTTGACGTATTGTGGTCGTTCCAGTCCAGAACAAAATGACCTGAAATGGTGCCCTGAAATGGTCTCCGCCGTTGTAGATTCAGTTTTAACACATCTCATCTTCTTTGACTTTGTTTTATTGATTAATGCTGGTTTATCTCCCCTTCCTTTCTAAAGAAACAGTTTTTTAAGTTGCTTTACAGAAAACATGCATATATATATTTTTTTTTAAATGATAGCTGTAAATGATTAAATATAAAAGTAACAATAAAACACTCAAAAAATAAATGCTGGGTTAACCCCTGGTTGGGTCCGATATTGAAAATCTAAGGAAAATTTAAAGACATGCCTTGACAGCTTGAGTTTTGTGTTGACATGGAGTTTTTGTGTATCAGCAGCACACCTAAAAAGAAACTGAACCTTCCATTGTTGAACATGGGCCAGAGCATCGCATCCAGCGCCCTCTCCACCGCTACCAGCAGGACTGTTTCCAGGTAAACCCCTCCCGGATTTAACCCCCTTTCAAACTCAAGATGTGACATTTGTGCGTCAGATAACCATATTATCAAATTAAAGTATTTGCAAACGCATGCTTCATCTCGCATATACCCAGCGTGTCTGAGGTCCTCCAGATGCGAGCCGAAGATGCTGAAGATACTCTCTACCAGCTGGGTTTCGGTTGTGAAGAACCCCAGGTGACCGCTCGCATCCCAGTCCGATTCTTTAACTTCCCGTCTCAGCTCCAAGGCATCAACTTCCGACTGTTCCTCGAGTCCCAGCTCGCCAGGATACATCAGGAAGACCCCTGCCTCTCATTAGCGAGTAAGAATTACCAGGGAACAAATATACTAAAGTGTCCTCCAAATACATGTGAATTATTCGCCATCTGTTTCTTTGCAGGTCGTTTTCGACAAGTAGAGGCGTTAACAGCAATGGCCAACGCCTTCTATTCATTGTACTCCCATGTATCTCGAACGCCCCTTCAGAAGCTTGCTCCGCCCGAGCTCACCTTCACCTCCCCCCTGGTGGAGAGAACCAGCATCCGCAGCGAACCGCGTTCCCCTGTCGAAAGACTAAAAGACACCATCTCAAAGATGTGCTTGTACACCGGTTCCCGTGGCTCAGATTCGGCATCTCCGAACAGTTCGCCTCGTAAGCGGAAATGCAGTCAGTCCGGTGTAACTGGGAACGCTCCGGCGACCTCGTGGAACACTGATGACCCGGTTACAATGCTAGACCTTCAAATAGAAGATGGTTTGAAATTAGATATGGACTGGTTTGTAGAGGTCGGAAAACAGCTTGAGGAGACTGTTAACGCAGAGAAAGAAGCTGTAGTATCTTCTCAGTCACTAGCATCGGAAGATTCTGGAGATAAAGTACACAACCCAAGGCGTACATCACTTGAGCGTACGCCAACTAATAACCAGGAAGTGAAGTCCAAAGGTTGTGCTTCTTTGAAGAGCAAGAGCGTTACCATGGAACCTGTTCCTCTTATTACCCAGGATGTCATTTGCCCTCGAGTCATTGAATATGTGAATCAGGCACCTTATCGCTGCTTGGAGACAAACAATACAGATGTTAAAGACTCAGCGTTTGCACAACCTTCCATTAGACAGTCAAACACAGTCAAAACACCAGATGACCAGGCTGGTGCCGTACATCAGAATCAGACCGGTGATCTTTCATCCAGACGCACAGACACCTCACAAAGTTCATTATGTCAAATCACAATCACCGGATGGGAAGGCGATGCCGCCATCCCCGACAGAGATGCACAGGAGCCGTGTTCGTCCAACATCCGGAGATATTTAAGCCCAGTAAAACCACTGAACCAGAGCAGACTCATCCAATGTCCCAAACAAGCAAACTCTTTCGAGCTGGAGGAGGTATTTAATCTCATTTTAATGCTTTCCTTGCAGCACAGCGTTACATCTAAAGAGGAAGATCGTGCCCACACATATTCTCTCATTCACAAAGCATTATGCTAATGTGATTGAGAGGAAGTTTGGGGGTGGAATCAAAACAAAAGGATGCAGTGTTCCTCTGATAAATAAAATTATTCAGATGTGAGCGGTGCTTCTGCAATATTTTAAACGTATTTTCACTAACAAGGATCGTGACACAACAAGGATCGTGACACAACAAGGTGTGGCAGAATGTATTTATTGTATAGAACATAGGAGAACATAGGGGACGAATCAGAGAAAAGATGTTAGTCAGCTTTATCCGATAAAGGTTCATAAAAAATGTATGTATATTTTATTTTTTATGTATTTTTCATCTGCTTATCATTGGCATTTATACTTATCAGAAAAAAGTACACTTTTATGAACTAAAAAGTGATTCAATTTAGTCCCAAGTTGTATTCAAATAATACACTTACAAGTAGGCCTATGTTAAAGTACTAATATGAATAAAATAACTATGTGTTCAGAAGTGAACAAAGACCTTAGAGAATAAAACATTGTTTTTATTACCTAAGAATGAGCTATTTGTATCTACATACACCGTGGGTCCCCATACATGAAATTCATAATGTTGTTTAGCCCGAAACGGACAAACTGAAATGCATACAGAATGCATCTTGTAAATATGTTATCTCTTTCTGCAAAGAAGAGAATACGTGACCGAATGTTTTTCCTGTGTCAGCCACCGCTCTGCTGCGTAAGGAGTGAGCTGTTAGTTACAATTTGCAGCCATGCCGCTAGATGGCGCTACATTTTCAACACTTGACCTTTAATAGAATGAATTAGAAATGCACCTTTTTTAGTAAGGGGGTAAAACAGTATTTGATTTGTATATTTTTGTATTTGTGTGTTATGCTGCAGTCAGTAAGTTTAAGGTTTTAATTCAGGTAAACAGCGCTGAGGAAGAGGAAGCTCCTTCATCAGAATTCTGTCCCACAGTCACACTGTCTGTTTCAACACGGCACCACAAATGTGAGTTTCCTTCATTTCCATAACAAGTATACAAAATTTAGTCAAATATTTTCCTTTGCTAATGTTACATGCACACACACGTGCTTCTAAACTTGCAATATTCTCAGACACTTTAAAAAAAATAAGCTTGTGTTCACGGAAACCAGCCTGTGTTAAAGTGGTGAAAGAGAGGTGTTTTGCCAAACTGTAAACTTATCACACTCATGTTGCGATGTGCACATTTTTGTTGGCAGATCTTGTCACTCAAACGCCTTTAAAAACTAGTTTACAGGAAGTGATAAGAAAATGTTTGAAACAGAAATGCGGGTATCTTCGCAGTATTTAACTTAATTTCCTCATAGTGTTTTTTCTCTCTTCCCGTCAGCTTCGCCTTTACGAGGGGACAGTTTTCAGTCGGACAGCAGTGGATATGCCGAAGAGGACGTGCCTCATCTGTCCGTACCTGAGATAGTACGGTCAAGTGTGACATCACTAAAGTAACGTGCTCAGGGGATATCAGCGGGTCCACTGCTTAGAAGACCACGAGGGAATTTGATCTTGCTCGTAGAAGCACAAAGACTATTATTTCTGCTATAGACTTTAAGAATGTTATTTTAAGTTATTGGTCTGTTGGGAACCGTCACTGTCACATTCACAAACATGTCTACTGATACTCTTAAACTATTTTACTTCTGTATTTTGACTCGTTTGAGTGAAGGCGTTCAGTGAGATTAAAGGAATGCGGGAAGACAGGTTTTTGTAAGGAAGAGGCAGATGAAGTCTGAAGAATCATGCACAGAAAACTGTTATTAGAAAGAAAAGATTTCCTAATTTAGTGTGATGTGTGAATCAACTGCTGTAGCCTTTGTGTGATAAATAGTGTTAACAGCTGCTTTACTGAAATCTACTGCTGTAATGTTTGATGGTACAAAAAACTATTTTATTATAATTTATTATAATTTAATTATGGGGCGGTATCAAAGAACAAGGATAGCTGTATGGGCTAGAAGACCAACACGTTGATGATGCCATTACAAAAAGCTTGATTGGAAGTAACCAAAGTTAACATTTGATTTTTCCAACTTGGCAAAGGCCCCAAAACACAGCCAATACAAGAATGTGTACGTTAATATCTCCAAGTATGATTTCATGTGTTGTCATTCACAATACATCTGAACATTTCATACTGCATAATGCAACTTATTCTGTCTGTTATCGTAAAGTTAAGATATAACAGTACAATCAAACCGTTTATGGTGGAGCTTTAATCTGAAAGAAATTAAGTTAGGTCAACAGTTAACATAATAGACTTTTAAGTGTCTGTTGCTATTATGTTCTTGGCCTAATAAACTACAAATTGTCTGCAAACTATTTTATTCAATTGCAAATTAATTCATACAATAAACACTTTGGATAATGTCAACTGACCAAAATGATTTGCAGCTTTCAATACTTTTGTGTGTTTCTACAGTGTTTCATACACATTAATGACATCTAGCGCACATTCATACTTTGTTTTGTATGGATATTGAACAGGACCCCTGCATGAAGAGTTCATAAATGTTTATCAGGCCTATTGTACACGGAATTGTCAAAACCATTTTTCTCAGAGGTAGAAAACGCACCACCACTTTAAAACCAACATTACAGTTTTAATAACGGAGAAACTTTATTTAACAAATACGTAGTAAGATGGGAAAAATAACATCCATCAGTAAAATGCCAAGTGAAAATCAAATTATATGAGACGGTTAAAAAACATTTATAAGCTTTAAAAAAATGGTTACATGTGTTTTAGCTCTATGGGTTCAATTGATGGAGAACCTACAAGGTGGCACAATTGAAATATTAAAAATCAAGGCTAAAAAAGTGACAAATGGATGGCAGCTAAAAAGAAAACAAAATAATATAAATAATATGACTAGTGTACCCTGACTTTGGAGACATTAGGAGAAACGTATACACCCATGTCGCTCCTGAAGCAAAACACAAAGGCATAATTTTATCTGACGGAGCTCAAACTCAGTCTCCTGCAGACCAACAGAGTGCATCTGCTACATGAAACAAACAGGTCCCCTTAATTCACATTACTAAGGGCAGCACAACTTTGTTTAGACTCACTTGATATTGCACTTTGGGGGCAAAAAAGGGAGAAAATAAAGTTACAGGTGAGGGGTTACAGGAGTTTACTTTCCCCCTGCCATGACCTTGAGGTACAGAAGGGCGTTGTGTGCGGCGCTGGCACGTGCAGCGTCCAAGGTGGAGGCGAATCCGTGGCAGACGGTGATTGGTTGAGTGGACAACTCCACCAGACACTGGTACAGACCGCGCAGACTGCGCTCCTCTAAACAACAAATAAAAAATATATATAAAACAATTGTGTCTTTTCTGGATGTTTAGATGAGAGCAAATCGAATTGACAAAAAGACCATGAAAATTTATAGCGTAATGTAAGAATTTTATTTTAAAATAATAGTTCACCCATGAATGAAATTTCTGTCATCTCTACTCACCCTCTTGTCATTCCAAACCTGTATTTCTTCTGCAGAACACAAAAGATATCTTGAAAAACGTTGTTGAGCGAACAGCGATGGCAGCCATTCACTTGCATTCGTTTTGTGTTCATCCAACAGGTGCCAGCGCTGTTCGGTTATCAACATTCTTCAAAATATCTCATACAGGTTTGAACTGACAAGAGGGAGAGTAAATGATGACAGCACTTTCATTTTTGCATGAACAATCCCTTTAAGGAGAGTAAAAAGAAGTTGAATTTCTAGGTGAATATTTGTACCGTACTGTACCTAAGTCCAGGTAGCTGACATCAAAGCGTTGCTCCTCTGAAAGTTCACGAAGTAGAGAACAGAAATTTAAGTCGTTGGAATTGGGCTGACCCAGCGGATGACAACGCAACTGCAGGATCTTCTCCCCAGCCGAGTTCCTCAAAGAGTCCCACGTGCAGCCGAGACCTTTTGACTTTCCTCCCTCAAGTCTGCCTCCCATGTTCTGCTCATACGTGACATACAACTTACAAATATTCAACTTTAAACATTCTTAAATAAAAAAAACCCATTAGTTAGGAGCGTCCATCTTACCATGCCGAAGGTGTCCTCTTCTACCTCGGCCTCATGGCTGCTGCGCATGTCCACAGGTACATCATGTATACGAGAGAGCATCTTTGCGGCTGCGTTTCTCTTAGCAAGCTTTTTTGATGTACCACTACCTACAAAGTAAAACACAAAACACAATTAGGATTATATTGTGTTCATGTTTAAAAATAAAAACCATAGCACAAAAAACAAGATTTACCTATCTCCACAAATCTCTCTACCCTGCAGGTCATTGTAAACTCTTTGCGGTGAGCGGGTCCAGATTCCTGAGTGACTGTGTACTCGGGTAAACGCCAGCCTTTCTGCACCACTAGTTCCTGCGGAAATATAATTTATGTATACACACCCGAATTTCACGACTTGAGACGCAACCACACAAAAAAAAGGTGTGCATTTTTGGTGTGCAATATTTCGCTTTTGAATTCATTATCTTTGAAGCATCAATCGAACAAAATACAGATTTGCTCTCTTACCTGCAAAGCTCCAACAGGATTGCACTCAGCTTGCTGCGTTGAACTGGACGATTTCATCTCTGACGGAGAGCTAAGACACACACGAAAAATAAAAAGTTTGTGAAATGACCTTCTGCGAGTTCACTTAGAAACGAAATGACTTCAAACAACCAGTCAGATGCTTACCATTCTCCCTCCATATCGATTCCCACAAATCCCTCTCCCTCGATTCCATTTTCTCCGATCCCTCCCAGCATTCCTCCTTTCAGCATTTTCAGGGCAGCCTCTGCGGCTTTGTGCTTGGCAGCTTTCTTACTCGGGCCCTGGCCGGTGCAGTTGATGTCTCCCACCGACACGCGGAAGGTGAAGTTGGGCTGGTGGGCCTGACCCTCGGCCTTCAGCAGGTCGTACACTGGGGTCTTGCCTATCCGCGTTCCATATTCCTGCAGCAGACTGATGGGCGTCTTCCCGTGATTCACAGCCAGCATTTGCTCAATACTGTGGAGACACAAAATGATGCGAAACGAGAAACATGCTGCATTGGTATCAGGAAGAAGCGTAAAATGAACAACAGAACAAGCTGAAGCGGATTCGATTTCATGTTTGGGTTATCAAACGGGACGTGAAACATTCAATGACGCATGCAGACATGGGTGTTATATTATAAGAGTTCCTATAACGTCTCTGTTTGCAAATAAATCGTTGCAAATGATTGAGAGACAGTGACAAGAAATGATTCACACATTTGATCAAGAAAGTGAATCGATTCAGACAGGGATTTTAACTTTAGACGTGAAGTCTGATTCAAACGTTCAAATGAAGCAGTGAATCAATCGTTCGATTCAGACAGGAAGTGCTCGCAGTACTTTATTTAACAGTGAACCGACAAGGATTCTAATCTTTAGTTTGAACAAACATTTAAGGTTTTGCTGAGAAACGGTGAATCAAGCATTTAACGCAGATGAATCGAACATTTATTCTAGCGAATCGAGCACTCGATTCAATCAGGGATTCGAACATTCAATGTTATGAAGGTTTGGTGGGTCGTGATTTAGCTCCGAAACACTCAAAGCAAAGAAAATGCAACTTAATTGTGCAAATATGATGCCAATAAGCGAACAACTGCTCGGTTTGCACCTGGTATACCCAGAGTTTCTCTTGCCGTTATCCGGTTTGTGATCGTCGTTCATCCCCCGGTAACAGATTGAGTGTTGATTCGTTTCGGACTGCAGGGCCCCCCCGAGATGACTGTAGCCCCCCTGATATCATGAATATGTTTCCGTGTGGGAGGACTGAGACACGAGGAGACGGTAAAGCCCCTCTCTCACCGTCCCGCATCACACTACAACACGAGCGGAGATTTGAACTTTGACCCGCGCGACAAGTGCCGCAAGCACCTTCATAATAAAAGTCCTCGCGTTCGCGGATAAACTGAAATGCATGTCCGGTCGTTATTTTATATCTGAACAAATAACAAAACATGAAATAAAACAACTATAAAATATAACAAATATAAGATGCATTTATGTATATTTATAAAAAATATTTTGTCTTTATAAATAGATATTATGAGAATTTTCATAGCGGTACAGCAAACCTATTCATTACTGAAAAAGACAGAAGTATAATAATACGCATTTTTTAAGTGTCTCAATACAAAAATATCGGTTGCTTTAAAATATTAATATTAAGTCAAATTTAAATTTTACACATCTTGAAATCACGTCTATATAATTTATGTCCCCTCATATCGTAGTCTCAGACCTTTGTTTTGAGCAAAAGCAAAAACACTTTAGCTAGATTATAGAGGATTATGACAAGGCCAATGGGGTCAGTCAAAGACTTGGGTCATGGAGTCAGGCTGGAACATTTTATATTTTTATTCTTTATTCTCATTTACATACCCCATCTAAGAGTCATAAAATTGTTCATCATGAAACGATTCTTTAGACTAAAAAGGCATTGATGAGGAACATGGCAGATTGTGGTTTTGTTGAGAAGGACACTCGGTGCATGCACATCTCGTCTTTCAGGGATTTGATGAGCTCCAATAAACACTACCGCTACAAATGGCACACACACGTCGCCAGCGTTCAAGAGCAGTGCCAGATTCCAGTGCCCCCGACTTAAGAGCTGCAAATATACACACACAGCACGTGTCCGGTTTCAAGAGACAACTAAAGAAGAAAGGCTAAACAAGAAAGTCTGTGACAGCGAAGTAGTAAAAAACATAAAAAGCTGTTTATTCAAGCGACACCCCTGAGGTTATTCAGCGTGCAAACCACGGTATGAAAAATACTACAACTTGTTAAATGTGTAATCAAGTACAACAACATCAAACCTTTTTACATTTCTATGTAAACAGAGTAATTCATCATGTTCAGAAAACAACAAATTCTTCACTGAATTTGAAAACCTTCACTAGGTTAGGTTCACGTTCCAGTATGATGTAAGACTAAGGAACATTACAGCAAGTGTGAATGTTTCACATACGGTCACGACACAAGGGACTTTCTTCAAGTCCTCATGAACATGAAGTCTTGTTTTTATCTTCATAGTAACTTAAGCATCACTGGTTGAAATCTTGTTCATTTAGCTCTTCCACAAATTCCTCTTCTTCTGAGTCTAGTTGCTCTCCAGTTTCTTCAAGCGACTCTTCTTGGTTGATATCTTCCACCAGTTGATCTTCTGAAAGGTCTGTGGGAGCCGCATCCTCACTTATGTTGATTTCTGCTTCCTCGACTGCAAAGTCCTTGGTAAGAGCTTCTTCGGTTTGCTCCTCGGCTTCTTCTCCATGAACCTGAACCTCCTCAGGTGCTTCATCCTCCTCATTTTCACCCTGCTTCTCTGCAACGTCTCCATCCTTGACTTGAACATCCTCATGTATAACATCCTCTTGATCTTTGACGATCTCTTCCTCCTCGGATACCACCAGGTCCTCGACAACATCTTCCTTGGCCTCCACCTCCTCAGGTATTGCCTCCTGTTCAGTTACTTCTTGCTTTTCTACATCTTCTTCCTTGAACTGAACCTCTTCAGCTCGTTCATCGTCTTCAGGAACATCTTCCTTAACTTGTAACTCAGGTATATGATCCTCCTCTGATTGCTTTTCAACAGCTTCTTCAAGTACCTGAACGTCCTCTGCAGGTTCTTCCTTCCTCTTTGTCACATGCTCCTCTTCAACATCCCCTGCAACATTTGCGTCTTCCTCTTTTACGGTCCCATTTTCTTCTTCAATAAATTCTTTACCCTTGATCGTTACCTCCTCTTCCCCAGTTGCTGGACGCTGCTCCTTCACGCAAATCTCTTCCTCTGTAGAAGCAGGTTGTTGGCTTTGAGATAACATCTGAAATATATAAGAAAGTAGCATCAGGATCTGTCAAAACTTGGTACTTTGGTTGTTCTACCTTTTAGAACCGGTACTATACCTGGCTCTGGATGATCTCAAACTGGGCAGCGAGGTGGGAATGAAGGCTATGAGTGCTCTTCTGATGGTCCTCCAGACTCCTGCGAACAGACATAATCTGACCCTCCAAAGCTTGGGAACTTCTTGCTTGTTCCATCTCCAAAAGATCCCTGAGAGACAAACCAACACAAGAGGTATCAGTAGCTCCTAGAACAAAACCAAAATGGCGACACACCTGAAAGAGGCTAATTATATTGATCACTTCTGCCATGTTTACTCACTTGATTTTAATGACTTTCTGTCTGTTTCTCTCGAGAGCCTTCTGGTTGTCTGCAAAAGACTCCCTTAAGCTCGCGAGCTCCATTCTCTGCTGCTCCAACAGAGAAGTGAGACTCTCCACAGCAGACATCTGTTCATCTAGACGCGACGTAGTGACCAAAACTGTGTCCGTCATGCCAGAAATGCTGACCGCTACTTCAGAGTTAGTACTAAGGACCAAATTAAGCCTTTGCTTCAGTTTCTCCAACTCTTCAGTCTTATTCTTGATCACGGCATTCAAGGTCGCTGTGGAGACGGTCGTCTGTTGGAGTTCGGTAAGTTTGGCATTCATCTCGGACTGAAGAGACCACACCTGACTGTGAAGATCCGTGGATTTGATCTTTTCGGAAGCGGCCAGGGCGACTTCTGCCTTTTTTTGGGCTTGCGTGTAAGCTTCTTCAATTGCCTGGAGACGCTCCTCGAAAACAGCCACATTGGTGATCTAGATAAAGGGAAATGTTTTCATTCATCACTACCTGCTGACCAAAAACAAACTACAAATTCTAACGGTTTCCATTAAAAATGCCATTATGACCATCAGCTGTTTACTTTTAAAACTATGTGTATTTTAGTCTTATTCAAGTAGGATTTAATGATGTCCAAATCTGCCAGATATTATCCCACCAACAGAACCTACTACAGTACCCGTAGAGAACCACAGAAACCATAAGAGTTACTTTTAAAAACATACACAGATAAAAAGTAATATTTCAAACAAGATAAAAATAAAACATTATTGTTCTATAGACCTAGTGTACAGTATATTAAACCAATATTAAAAGAGCACAAGCACATACTACTCTTTTAACATTAAAATTTTTTCAATGAAAGCTAGCATGTGTGCTCGCAACACGTGGATATGATTAACCCTGACAACCAATAACCTTTAACCTCAGGAACTCAAGACTTCTAGGCCAGGTTTCACAGACAAGGCTATAGTCCCAGACTAAAATGAAAGTTTGACCTATCTATCACTGAATATAAATTGCACTGAGATATCTTAAAATATATCAGTCCCATTGTTTTATCTCAAGATGCAGACCAGTATACTTCAAAGCGACATAAATATCTTAATTCAACTAAGGCATAGTCCTGGCTTAAGCGAAGCCGTATCTGTGAAACCGGGCCCTAGAGATCCTTCTACACACATCCCTGTGTTAAAGCTATTCATTGCTTTTGGGATTGTTGGTATGTCGACATGTCGGTATCGGTGTTACAAACACTAAGCTGAGTGTTAAATTATGTTTATTTTGAATAATATGATTTACCATATTTTAAAGAAACCCTAAAAAATGTGACTGTTATAGAGTCCATGAGACCCAAACCTTGCTACTTCTTTAAAGCTATAACGGCCTTTGCCAGCTCATGCTTTTTCTTTCCATTGAAATAAAAACAGACCATTGTAAATTATTGATTAATACATTTCTGATTATGAATGCACACTGGTGTTAGCAAACCATCCTTCAGATGAAGAAGTTATGTGTAGATGTTTCTCTTACGTTTTGTTTCGAACGCACGTTGCATAATGCCTTTTACGCAAGCCTGGCAAAAAGAAACATGATCCTGCTCACAGCAGACTATTAATGGCCCATGTGACACATGACACATTTCGGCAAATGGCATATTCAAAGGACACACGAGGCGTGCTTTCAATTAATCTATTTCAGTTTTCTAAAACAGAATCCAACTTCAATATCCAAATGTTAGAAAATTCCCGCACGTACGCTCGGGTGCCCAACGCTCTATGGCGCACGAATGTGTGCCTGAACCTTAAGAAATGGTCAATTGTTTTAACTTAAACCCAGCACAATAGTGAACAAATCTAGACCAGTTCATAAATAATAACAGAGTACCAAATCAAATACCTGTGCGTTACCCATCCCCAACTGCTGTTGGAACTTGGTAACCCTGAGCTGCATTGCATTGACTGTCTCCGTTAAACTGTCGATTGTTTGTTGTTGCTGACTGCAGAACCACACTGCTGTTGATCCGCCGACAATGAAAATACAGAAAATAACAACAGGAATAGCGTTTTCTTTAATTCCCCTCGGTTGCGCTACAGAAGGCTCGAAGAGTGCCAAACTGTCCTCCTGTTTAATGCTGCTTTTTCCTTTGCGCTTGGTCATCTTGGTTACGCACTGGATCACTGTGCTTCTTTCTCGGTTTGGTTACAGCTGGATCAAACCTTCAATGTTTCTTTGGACCACAATGAAGACGAGGAACAATCTAAACTTTCAAACACGAGGACGAGTGGGAGGCGTTGTGCAGCGCGCACAGGAGGCGGTCACGAATGACATTATACGCTGCGTAGCGCGTATTGCCTCCTGCCTAAATAAAGTTTGGTTGAATTAAACACAATTTTAATAATAGCTTCTGTCGTGTTCACATGCAATTGGGTTGATTCCCAGCAACACATACTGATAAAATGTATAGCTCGAATAGACTGCAAGTCACCTTGGATAAAAGTATCTGCCAAATACATAACTGAAAATCTTCTCTTTTATGAATCTATTATTAATCAGTAGACCTTATATATATATGCCTTTCTATTTTTGCAACCCATTTAATTTTGCATGATTTTTCTTGCTCTGCTTTGCAGGGCCTCTCAAGCTGTCAGATTGAATGAGATCAGTCAACTGTGATCACTGGATTCTCAGCAGGTTTGGAATGCAGGCTTTGGCTGAACCATTTAAATATACATGTATATATATATATATATGTACAGTATATTTTATTTGTGAACACATCTGAGATAAAGAAATGTTTTAATACAGTGAAATAAATGATAAATGTTTATTTATTTTTGGGATCACCTTAGTTTAAACATGACCAATTTGACCTTCAAAAAACATGATTACATGAACTGTTTTGCCGTCCTTTATTCACTCTGCTTGAAGAAAAAAAGATGGATGTTAGATGCTTCAATGTTTGCAATCATATATTTTCTCAATTACAAACAGACAGATTTGAATCAGAAGACATACCTATAACTGTAAGCTGGGTGGAGCACTCAACCCGACCCAGAGGGCTGTCGGCCACAACCTTGTACTCTCCCATGTCTTTGGGTCCAACCCTCAGAATAAGCATTGAACACACACCACACACATTTGTGATGTAGTAGTTGGGGTTCGTGTTGAGGCTGACGTTGTTTCGGTACCAGGTAACATGTGGATTCGGGTTGCCCCCCACGGCACAGCTCATGTAGCACTCGCAACCCGGTGGAGCCACGTGAAGCTTCAAAGGGACAATAAATTTGGGGGGTGTCTGGAAGTCGAGGGTCTTTGATACTGGCAGGTCACATGTAAACTTTTCTGAAAGAAAACCCAGATATTTGTCTATTTTTCCGTACAAGGTGAAAGGGACCTAGTCTATATGCTTAGAGAGCTGGAAGAAATGCAGCATCTCCAAAACCGTTATGTCTAAAAATCTGGGTTACAAGTAAAAGGTAAGACACTTTCAAGATGAACGCAAGTAGCGTATAACCCCATTTTATAGCTGTCAACCTTAGAAGGTGCAACATTTACAGAACAAGATAAGCACAGATAAAGTTTAACAGTTGTTTCACAGCTGGTAGCCCAAATCTCACGGGTATAAACCTGAATAGAAGTGTGACCCATAAAGAGAGATTCACAGATATCCAATTGTCTCTGTGCCCATGAGCAAGGCTCTTATCTCAGGTCTCTCTAGAGATCTCTCTCTACTATTAGTCTTCTATAAATTGCTTTGGGAAAGATGTCCATTAAATGACAAGCAGTTTGTGATAACCATTACAGAGATGTTAGTTTTTAAAGATGGGATTAAACAATCTCATATTAATCCTGAGTACCTATGCAGTATTGCATATGTCGTATCTTCGAAGACTATTTAGTTTGATCACATTTAAAAAAGAGAGAGCCGTGCAGTTATTTCCGGAAAAACACGAGCTGCTGGAGGGAGGCAGGAAGGTTGGAACTAGTGCACGAGCACACAATAACATTACATCATCGCATTAATCTCTTCGTGTTTGTTACATTATGCACGTAACGTTACGCGCCGATTGCCACACAGAGATATGACTTAGTTTGACTTCCGGCATCTTCTAGCACTGGGACCGCACCATCCATCAGTCTCAAACGATCTCCAAATCCAGCGTTATATCCACCGTTTATACAACATCCGTCACTGAAATGCCGTGAACAAACAAACTACTGACTTCTCTCACTATCGCAAGTGTAACGAGCTGCAGGCCCACAGCCAGCCAATCTTGATGGTAGGCGGGTCTTACTATCGCTCGTCTGTTGCGCGTGGGCAGGCTCTTTCTTTTGCCTTGCTGAGCTTTTCCAAGAGTTGCCCGATAAAGGAATAGGATCCCTGTTACGAAACAGGGATCCAGACTTATTCAAAACTTTCCGAAACAAGTTGGAGTGCTGGGGGAGTGTATCAAGCACATAAATACTACATCATACGTCCAACTCTTTGAGCATGTTAAGCATGAGAAGCCAGCACGTTTAACATTGTAAATAAGTCAAAATGCATGAAACAGCGTTAAATCCCCCCTTTAATATTTTATGATTAAAATAAACCTGTCAAGAAATGGATGCACAAACCCCTCTTTTTTGTTGTTCCCCAAACTGGAGACACAGATGGCTCTGAAATGCTTATATCGTTCTTCGCAAACACTCTGAAGTTGTATTCTCTTCCAGGCAAGATGTTCACGACTGTGAATTTGTTGTTGAACAAACGGTCAACCACCGTCCGCCACGTCTGCTTGATGGAGTCCCTCTTCATCACCATGTAATGCAGATGGTCATCCCGTGTCTCATCAGGAGATGGAGCCCACGTGACTGTTACGGTGCCTTGAACATTTTGCTCCAGTTCTACCGGACCTGGAGGTCTCGGATCATCTAAAAAAACAAAACCATTAATGTTTTAGTCCTGTATGGTTACAAACACTTCTGAGAAAGATTCATGTTTATACTTTAAATTTATACATTTATAACTCACTGAATAGTCTTAAACGTTTTGCACCATTAAGATTTGCTACTAAAATAGTAACATAACCAAATATGTATTATTCTTTACATGTTGGATAACGTGTCATTATACATTTTTCTCAAGATTTTTATGGTGATGGAGGGTGTTGAAATACATTACCAGTGACTCTAATTTCAATAGTAAAAGTGTCCTGGCCCACCACGTTCTTGACAGTGACCATATAAATGCCAGTGTCTGACAGCTCTGATGTGTGAATAAAAAGTTGGGAACTTTTTTCCAAATTAGTAATTGTCACATGTTTGGCTACAGGAAACCCATCCTTTAACCATGTGATGTCAGGAAAAGGAGAGGCCTATGGATAAAAGATTAAAAGATAGCAAATATTTCAAATTCTACCAATAATGTGTAGGCTACTGTAGCTCTGCCCGCATGTCTCCCATTTTGAGACTAATGTATAGCCGCAAATAGAAATAGGTGCTAATGAGATATATAAGGACTCACATTATCAAGTATAAAGTTTTGACTAATAATTTTCTACTAGATACTGTACACGAGTACAGAAGTGCATAATTAAAGTAATTTTAGATACTCCTTACGTTTATATGATACTGTACCTTGAAACTGACGCTGACACGCGCAATGTACCCGGCCTTAACAACGATGTAGTTTTTCATTTTACTGTCAGTGAACTTTGGTTTAACTGCACAAAGGAAAAACACAAATACCAGTTAAGCTTATTTTTGCGTAAAAGAAATAAAAGAAGCAAAGATATTTGTCAATACATTTTATAGGTGTTCACCTGGTGGTGGCATGGCTGTGATGTAATTGTCAAGAGCCTGTGGAAGCCCCTCCCCTCCTTCATTGGTCGCAGTTACTCTTACCCAATAAGTGGCCATTGATTTTAGACCCACGACAGTGAAGGACGTCTGAATCACTGCGTTTGTATTGCAGCGACTCCACTCTAGTTGTTCTGTTGACCTGATCTCCAAAAAATATCCTTTTGCTTCATCCTGCACACTTTTAACTTCGGTTGGTTTAGTCCAGGATAGAGACAGCAGAGTAGTGTAGCTTGATGCAGTTAGTTTGAGGTCTTTGACTTTGCCAGGAGGCGCTGAGAAGATAAATCACAAATGAAATCTTTTTGCGTCTCAGATATAGAAACAATAATTTCCTTTGGGTATGGACATTTGCTCAACATGTCTTACTTTTGGGGTCTCTTGCGAATACACATTCAGAGGGGACACTTGGTTCTCCAGGGCCACATGTGTTCATGGCACTCACTCTGAATTCATACTCCGCTCCCTCTATGATGTCTTTTACCGAAAACGTTTTGTCTGAAGACGAAACAAAATGTTACATTTGTACTTTGAATGGATCAGAGAAGATTTGACATACATGGTATCCAAGCTACTCGACTAACACACATACACAAACTAATACAATGTAGAATAATATTTCAATGATTTTTAAGACCTCTGATTGGTTCAACTTTTGGGTTCACTTGACTCCAAAAGTTGCTTCCCTTTTTGCGTTTTTCCACATTGTAGCCGATAATGCTACCTCCTCGGGTGTTAGATGGAGGGAGCCAAGTCAAGTTAATGCAGTCTTTATAGGCGCTGATTATTTTCGGAGGAGCGGGAATACCTGGCAATGCTGGAAACAAACACATTACCTTTGATGAAGACAATTGGTCATTCACTTTATTTCACATCGAAACAGCAGAAAAAACTCACCCAAACTGCCAGCTGCGATATCTTCAGTTGTCAGGACATTGCTCAGGCCTTCTGAGTTTTTTGCCCGTATCCTGTAGCAGTACTTTCGACCACGATCTATGTCAGTGTCTCTGTAGGAAGATTGTCCTGGTATGTCTCCGATTTTAGTCCAGGTGTTTCTTCCCAGCTGCTGCCGCTCCAGGTTATATTCAGTCACTTGACAGCCGCCATCGTCTTTTGGGGGCTTCCATTTGAATTCAATGGCAGTCAATGAGCTTTCTATAATTTCCAAAGGCCCTTGTGGTGCCATTGGTTTGTCTGGTGAAAAATATACGCAAATATAATGGGAATGCAAATGTATAATTCCTAAAAAAAAACTAAAATGTTTTGATTTTCCATTCAACACATACCAAGCACAATAAGTTTTGACGTTGCCTCCACACTGTCAAATTCGTTCCTGATTTTGATTTTTATGGCTCCCATGTCCCTGCGTTGGCAATTGGAGAGATGCAGGCGGCTGTGAGTCGAGGACTTCTCGATTTTGACACCGTGACCCTCTTGCAGCTCTTCGTCCTCTTGAAACCACTGAATCTTAATCGGATCTTTCCCTGAGAACTGGACCTTGAAAGATACATTCTCTCCTGCTTTTACAATAACAGGCTCAGAGAATTTATCCAAAGCTTTAGTGTCAATTCTAGGAGGATCTGGGAATTAAACGGATGAATGTTATGGTGAGTTTTGTGCTTACAAATGCTGTAAAAGAATTGATTAACATCCGTACGTTCAATGGCTAATGTTGCCTCCAATTTACGTCCTTCTGCCTCAAACTTGTATGTTCCTGAATCTTTATCCTGGCAGATGCGGATGATGAGTTTGTGATGAGCGCCATCTTTGACAACTGTAATTCCGTCCTTAGATTCTAACTATAAAAATGCATTTAATCTGTTGTTAAAGCCATAATATGTACATTTGGACCGCTGGATAGCACACTTTCTAAACAACAACAAAAAGCAAAACTAAATGACGTTATGTAGGAGAGTGGAATTATGGGACATGTCGTTTACACCATGCAGAGGCGTATGGAGATCGCCCATCATGTTCATGGACGAGGTAATTCATAACTTTATTTTATGTCATCATAATGAATTAGCTTGCAAGAAAGATGTAATGTAATGCTACTTGTGCTGTATATGGGGGTTATACAGATGCTGTATAACCACTACCGCATTTGCGTGTTGCTGTAGTTTCTACAACCGGAAACTGAGGGTTTTGCGAGCAGCGAATATATACTGATATGCGATAAATACAAGGAAGAAAAGGGACAGGCCATTATTTCAAATAGCAATTTCTCTGGATTTGCACATTCTTGGGAACATTTGGGATGATGTAAGTACACAGCTACATGAAATATATCACACTGTGCAAGTGATTTTGGGATATTTCACAACAAAATTCTTCCATATTTTGGCTTTAAGTATACGTTACAGACCATCAAGATGTTTATTGTATATGTAAAAGTGTTTTGTATATTTTAACCTTTTTGCCATCTTTGTACCACATTCCAGCACTATTTTCACTGCTCAGTTTGCAGGACAGCTCTGCTGATTCTCCCACATTGGCTGTGGTGTTAGACAAGCCACTTAGAAAGTGAACGCCAGGGTCTGGATAAGTAAATAGGAAACATGACAACATCTAAGCACTTACAGAAAATGTGATTTAATGTTCAATGTGCCATATTACCAAGCTCAGATGTTCATACCTACCTGTGATGATGTCGGGAACGAGCTCACCAGCTCTTGGACGTCTCTTACGTTTTTTATCAGACTCTCCATCCGATACGTTTACATCTGACCCGTTTCCTTTATCCTCCTTTCCGATTCTGTCAGCTAAGTTTTCTTCCGCCATGGCTGCCTTCCTCGCTGCCTCCTCCTGTTCTTCCTGGGCTCTTCTCGCTGCTTTATCACTTTTGGCCTGGGCTCTTCTCCTGGTCTCCTCATCTCTCTCTTCTTGGGCTCTTCTCGCTGCTTCATCACTTTCGGCCTGGGCTCTTCTCCTGGTCTCCTCATCTCTCTCATCTTTGGCTCTTCTCGCTGCTTCATCTCTTTCGGCCTGGGCTCTTCTCCTGGTCTCCTCATCTCTCTCTTCTTGGGCTCTTCTCGCTGCTTCATCTCTTTCGGCCTGGGCTCTTCTCCTGGTCTCCTCATCTCTCTCTTCTTGGGCTCTTCTCGCTGCTTCATCTCTTTCAGCCTGGGCTCTTCTCCTGGTCTCCTCATCTCTCTCATCTTTGGTTCTTCTTGCTGCTTCATCTCTCTCCGACTGGGCCCTTCTTTCAGCTTCATCTTGCTCTGCCTGAGCTCTTCTAGCCACTTCATCTTTCTCTGCCTGGTCTGTTCTCCTGACTGCTTCATCTCTTTCAGCCTGAGCTCTCCTTTCAGCTTCATCTTGCTCTGCCTGAGCTCTTCTCGCCACTTTATCTTTCTCTGCCTGGGCTGTTCTCCAGGCCGCGTCATCACTTTCAACCTGGGCTCTTCGTTCAGCTTCATCTTGCTCGGCCTGAGCTCTCCTCCTGGCTGCTTCTTTTTCAGCCTGAGCTCTCCTTTCTGCCTCGTCGTTTTCCCTCTGCAGTCTGACTTGCTCCTCGGCTAGACGCCTGGCTTGTTCGTCCACATCATCACCTTTCCCACCGGCATTAGGATCTTCTGTAAACAGGATGAGATTTACAGATACTGTACTGTACCACATACAATATACCTGTAGGTCCATGAAAAACAAGGACCATGGTTGTGTAAAATTTACACAAATTTAGCGAAACACACAATTTATTCCCCAGCTGAAAAAATACTGTAGTATACTTTAATATTTACCATAGTAAATTGTAGTATGTTGTAGTATATTACTATACTTTGTTAATGTATGCTGCAGGAGTCTGTGTTTAATATAGTACGTTTCAAAAAAGGTTATCTAGGAATTTTACCACAGTTTACTATAGTAAATCCTAAAGTATACTACAGTATTTTTATGTGAGCTGTATTATGACTGTTATGTAAAATACAAGACACATGAATTCACATGAGATTAAAAAAACAAATAAGCAAACGTACCGCTCACAACCAAGTTCCCGTGGCTCGACTGGAGTCCAACAATAGCCGAGTAGACACCCTTATCCTCTGGTTTGCAGTTCTTCACGGATAACTTATGGACTTGTTTATTTTCAGAGACTGTGATGTCATATTTATCTCCATGCTCAACGGAGGCGTCATTGGCGCACCAGGTGATTTTTGGTACAGGTCCAGATAGAGCACACTTAAACATTGCGTCCTGACCCTGAACCACTGTCGTGTCCTTCAACAGGCTGTCAAATTCCACATCAGGTACTGGAAATGTAAGAATGAAGAATTTTCTAGCAAACAAATCTAAAACACTATGCAGAGATAAAAACATTTGGGTTATCACTTCTCACAATTTAGGGCGGTGGAGAACATGTTGGCATCTTCAACATCCACTTGAAATAACCCAGCATCTTCTGGACCAAGGTCTTTAATGCTGAACAAATATGTTTCACCAAATCTTTGCATATTATGTTTTTTGGAGTCATCAGTTCCATCTCCATAGTCAAGCATTTCTCCATCCTGGTTTTGTATAAAGTAAAGTACAACACTCTTATAAAACATTACGCATGTTATGATAATATTTAAGGGAGGATACACACTTTGAAAAGATAGATTTTACTGCTGGGATCCTTCAACTTCATGTCGAGTTCAAATTCTGCCGTTCCACCTGTTTTGACCTCGATCTGATTCATGCTGTGGATTTTCTCAACATACTGTAGAGAAAAAAAGAGGAGAAGAGATTTATCATTTGTATTTAAAATTACTTCATGTGAATGGGTTTGCAAATGACAAACACTGAAAGCAACAAAACCTTCGACTGCTCGGCTTCTCTCTCCATCTTCATTTGATTAAGTTTCTTCAGCATCCACCGGAAGTCGGTAACTCCATATTGAAGACAAATGTGCTCATAATCGATCTTGTTGGCACTCAATAACACCTCCCAGAGCCTCGGATCCATTTCTCCCTCCTTGCACGGCTTTTGTTTTTTCTTCACAACTCTAAATGAATGGATTTTAAAGTGCTTGTTTGGTTGTCGAGAAAAACATTTTCTCACTCAATAAATTCATTAAACGTAGAATATGAGAAAAAAAGGTGCACAGAAAGCAGTGCTAAGTTACGTTTTCTTCAGCATTTTTCTAAATTCCTCTGGGTCATTTTTGGGGGCTGAAAAATAAATGTAACAATCAATATATGTTGTGATATTCAAATCATTTAGCATTTTAAACCGTTAACATACACACCTGGTGCTCTCTTCTTGAATCCAACTAAAATGAAACAGATTTGTTTATGGTATGTGATGTGATTTTTATCAGTTAAGAAGAACAACAACACATTGTTATGTTTAAATGAACTGTCAGTTTGTGAAATGTAATTTCCTACCCTCAATGACATTCAATGTAGCAGTACAAACAGCTTTGCCAAATGGATTTATGGCGAGGCATTTGTAGGTGTCTGCTTGCTCTGAAGACACATTCGGTATCTTTGAAATAAAAATTGCATTCAGAGTTTGAATGGGGAAAAACACACAAATGAATGAAAATGAATTAATGTAACAATCTCAACCATTTGTTATGTAGCAACACAGTGCAAGAAGATGAAAGTTCACTACACCTCCAGAATATATATGTGATTCTTTTCATCAAATCTTGTTATATATTTGTCTGAATCGGACAACTGTTCCTTGTTACGTCCCCATGTGACCTCCGGTGCTGGATCTCCATTGACAACAGCTTTGAATATGGCCAATTTACCTATGAACCGAATGAAACACAAACAAAAGTGCAATTTTTGCGCAAAAAGTGTCCAGTGTATGAAATGTAGTGGTCATCTAGTGGCAAGGTTGCGCATTCTATATTATATTGCATTTCTGTCAATAGATCCTCCAAAAAAATGACACAGGACATTTAAAAATACGTTTTGGTTCACAAATTTTATGATTACATTAGCTTCATAATTTAAAAACATAATTGGTGAATATTGTAAGAAAGAGGTATTTACCTTCCTGGATAGTTAAGGCTATAGGTTTTCCAGTGAAATCCGGAGTGGTTTTTCCTGGAGGCAGTTCTTTTACATACTGTGTTATCATAACACCAGGCATTTTAGATCTCTTCCTGATGGCCACTAAAATATAAAAAAGCATTTTAAAAAACTTTTTAGAGAATAAAGGAATAGTTCACCAAAAATGCAAAGTATCTCTTCCCTCTTGTCATTTCAAACCTGTATGACTTTATTCTGCAGAACACAAAATATATTTTTAATAAAGTTACAGTGGCAGTACCCGTTCAAAGAAATTATACAGGTTTGAAATGACAAGAGGATGAGTAAATGATGACAGAATTTTTGGGTGAACTATATCCTTTTAAAGATGAATAATATTTAGTTTAACTCAATGACTGGCATGGCTGTACAAGCCTCAGGCTTAAAGTTCCGGTTAGTCACCACAAGAGGGCGAGGTTTTTATCAGAGTTTATCACAAATACAGCCACAGGACTATTGGAAAAAAAAGAATACAACAACAATGACTATGGCCCTTGGCTGATGGACCAAACCAAAAAACATACATGATCTAAACATATGAATCATTTTTACATTTATCAAAGAAGCACAAATTGGAGTGAATTAAACGTGTAACTCGGATAAATAATAAACATTTCATCGTTTTAATTGTCTATGTTTTGTAGGTCATCCTTTTAGTTTTATTGATGTCAAATGTGTAAGTAAATCGATTTTAACATACCCCCTGTTCCTTCTGCTGGTTTCTGCATCTTCAGAGCACAAGGTTAGGCTTTAATTCAGGATTAGAGGGAAATGTTGAATGAGTCTGAAAATGTAAAATAATCAGAACCTATGTCACTATAAGATAAAAAACACGAGAGACAATATTTTCTTATATCTGAAGTACACCATATAGAACAGCTGCATGCATCTGTTTAATGTCTGATCACTGAAAACTGTGCCTGTGTCACTGACCTTCAGAAAACGAAGCAATAAAGATATATTAGGAGCTTGATAATATATATATATATTTTGCAGTTAAAGTAACATAAGACTATCATAAATTTTTATTACAGCATGTTAAAGTTCACAGGAGCCTTATGACTTTGTGAGCCACAGGAGGGATTGACTTTCCCCTTCTGCTTTTGATAGGTCACATACCTCATAAACCCATCAGAGCAAATACACTTGTGCTCACGATGACTTTTGGGCAGTGAAATTTTGCCACAAAGAGAATCATTTTTGAAGATCACATAAAAGCATACTAAAAGAAGTGCAACAATGTATGAATTATGAAGGTCTATTCATCAATTCAGAATAAAATCACACAACCATCGAAATCGCGTCTTTTTTTGAAAGATTTCGTATATGTGTACTGGAAAACAAAGACAGTTATTTTTCTATAGCTAAACTATCTGGTTATATTATTATAGACGTGACATTCTTCAAATAATCTGACATTCACAAATATGTACTTGATGCACACGAAGCTCTAGAAAGAAAGAAGAAAACAACCAACAATGATGTTGTTCGTTGTGACATCTAAAGACCATTTAGTCTCAAAATCACTGCTTTGCATAAATTAGTATTTGTATTTGTATATTTATTAAAAATAAACAATTTATAATACAGGCAAGACAAGGTTAGAGAAGATGGAGAAGGATGAAGCCTCTCACCTTAAAGTCAAGCTGCTTCTCTCAAACCGAACGTCTTTGACTCCCCAAATTCAATGCAGCCGCTCCATTTTGTTCAGCAATAAAACAGTACTGGGCCAATTTTGAAACCCCTCAAGCGGTCGACTCTTATTAGCTGTCATATTAAATCGTTATTTGGCCCTGAGTGTGACTTGAGGTCACGCTTTTTCTGGAAATGGTTAGAGTGACATTCAAGTTGCATTCAAGTCAATTCACCACTGCTAGAGACAAGATGGGACCTCACCTTTGCCAGAAAAAGGATCACATTTTCGCCGTAACAGCACTTAAACCCACACATGTGTACATTAATTGATGTTTGAGGTCAGCATAAGCATTTCTTTATATCAGTACACTGTATGTAACATGTGTTGTCTGCTTGTGGGAATATATTGTGTTAATGGATGTGCTATTTACATTTAAATGACGCATGCTGGTAACACAATCATATTCTGACTTTGGAGAACTTAAAGAAGTGGTTCCCAGCCTCTTTTCCTTCTGCCCCGTGTGAATGTCTGCCGATGGGGCCGGAACATTTTGAATAAATTTTTTAACTATGGATATAACTATTTTTGAACGTATAGGCCTATAACTCCAAGACGTTGTTCCTTAACACCTGAATTGATCATTTACAATAAAATGCATCAGGTCATTAGGCTAAGAAAGATAAATTATCCTGTTCATAAGTTTTATTACACCCAGTCTTTCACATCGACACAATCGGCTCAAATGTGTATGTTGTTATTATTCTTGTTAAACATCTATTATGTGAAATAGCTTGTTGTTGCAACTTAAAATCTTAATTTTTTATATTCACACACTTTTTAATTAATATTAACATTTTGTAGACTCTACCTGTTATTTCTTTTAATGCCATAAATGCCTGAATAAATGCGAAAGAAAGTGTATTTGGACAGAATGACGTTGTTCTCAAGTGACGTCTGCTGTGAAGTGATTGGTCAGCGGGGTAAAACCAAAATCGTGCGGCACTCGACCTCGAGAACATCCTGATATTTGCACGCGGGATACAACATCTTGTTTATGAGTTCATGACAGGGATGATATTCATTTCAGGTGATGGATTATTCACATGTTGTCAGCAGTAGCTATGTCTTAATCTGCTTCTGCTGTGACGGTGTAGGCTAACAGGAATAATCGCACATTCGTTGAAAAACAAATGGTTTTTAAATTGCCAAAAATCAAGGTTATGCTGATAAAACCGTTGGCTTTCCAAATGGGGTGGGCGGGGACCAATTATGGGTAGCAATAATGTAATATAATATTTTTTATAATATTTTATAATTACTTATTAGTGTATTCTGTAAAAATACCTTGTGTTTTGTCATTCATTTTACAGCAAGTTTGCTTGACATGGAGTTGCTTATGGTAAGAATCATGGTGAGACTGGAACCCGTGTCACACTATCACTGATATCATATATATCAACATGTTTAACAAATCTGAATTAAATATAAATTTACAGAGAAAGACAATTAGAAATACGTTGATATTTCTGTGTGTTTATGATATTAAATATATCTGTGAATCTTGGTACTTAAGTCAACCAAGGACGTCCAGTAGAGCTTACTACTTTTATTTGCGACAAATAAACAGATTAACATTGTATACAGTAGCATGTGCTTTTTTACATCTAAGAAAGACAAAGTCTGCTTGTCAGAAAATGTTTATTTGCGCTCACACATATGCATTCATACATTTTGCGTGTATCATTGGCAATGTACGAATGCAGATGTTTGCGTGCACTCCCTCGGCTACATATATTTATGCATGAAATCAAACATCCAAGGAACATCCAGCAGGCATCAGATTAATCTGAAATAAAGAAAAAAGTGTATCAATAAAAATCATCTCTTTAAATAAAGATGTAGAAGAAGTGTTGCACATAAGGCAACATATGGATTCATTTTATTCTTAGATTTGATCTGAGAATCTGATGGGAATAGGTCAATGTAGAAGAAGCCTGAGAATGAACACACTATGGGATGTATTCAAACATATTGCCAGTTTATATACATAATGCCATATTATCACTTTTTATGAGTGCTAAGCTCGCTGACGAAAGACACGTTGGTGCAAAAATAAGATAAGATGTGAATGACAGAATAACCTGTTATGAACTGCAGTGCCTCTTTTCTATCTGAAGATTTTATCAAGTGCTTATTTACATAAATACATCAGATGGGTTTGACATAGCAGCGTGGTGATTTCATCTTAATCAATCAAGGGGCTGCATCAAAATGATTGACTGTCGAGATTTGGCGAGCTTGTTGACAAGCCCTGGCACGGGCTATAGACCAAACTGGCCGTTTGTATAATGTTACCACATTCAAAACAATTAGCAACGTGACTCACTCATGAAAGACAAATCATCACGTAAATAAATCAGGTCACTGTGGTAAACAATTTCAAATGGTCATTGCAATTTTGATACTGTACCCTTCACTTTTAATACGGTAGAACATTCTGCCCTTCCAAGGGAGTTGACTGCAACCACTTTGTACTCGCCACTGTCTTCGTTCCCAACTCTAAGGATGTACATGGAGCAGACTCCAAAAACATTTGTAATGTAGTAGTTGTGGTTTGAATTGATGCATATCCCGTTATGATACCATCCAACATGTGGCATGGGACAGCCGCGAACAGCACAGGTCATGTAACACTGATATCCTTTCGGTGGAGCATGGAGTTTCAGTGGAACCAGAATAGATGGTGGCCTTTCCAAAGAGACCATGACCGACACGTTTGAGGGTACGGAAACTAGATGAAACATGAATTTAAGTAAAATTTTGTAGCACAATAGGGTAAACTGGTCATGGCCCTGCAACCTACCTCTGTTGCTGTTGAAGCCCCACGTTGGTGAAACCGAAGGGTCAGAAAGTCCTAGATCATTTTTTGCATAGACTCTGAAGTGATATTCTCGACCTGGTTGAATGTTGGTGGTGTAGGTTGTAGAGAAAAGGTGGTCGGATATTGTGCGCCAAATGCGGCTGTTGGAGTTGTGTTCTGTGACCAGGTAATGCAGTCGGTCGTCATTCTCCTGGTCTGGAGATGGAGCCCATGTGATGATGACTTTGCCATGAACCACCTGCTCCAGTTCCACTGGGCCTGGAGGTTTGGGTTCATCTGTGGACACAATGAGAATAAATAGTTATTAAATCTGGGGAAATATAGGTGCAATTGTTATTTGTTCTTAGGTCATATAGGACATATCTAGACTATACCTGCTACTCTGACCTCTATGTCAAAGCTGGTCTGCCCACTTGAGTTTTTAGCCACAATGGTGTAGACACCGGAGTCTGAGTATTTTGATGTGGGTACGACAAGCGTGGATGTGCCGTCAGTATTAATGATCTGGTTCCAGGGAGATACAGGTTCACCATTCTTTAGCCATCGAATCTCTGGCAGTGGGGAGGCCTGTATGTCGAATATCAATATTTTAAAGATTAAGCATCTATGACAATTCAGTTTCAGTTTTATTTTGAAAGTGTGAACCCTTACCTCATAATTAATTTTGATTCTGATAGAATTTCCTGACCTCACAACCATGAAGTCTTCAGGATCTTTAAAGTAGGGCTTCACTGAAATGTGATCAGCCACAAGCAAGTTAAAACATATTAGAAATTGTGAAATGACCTGAGTCAAAATCGCTTTCAGACAATCTTACTTGTTTATCTGGCTTTAACTTACTGTTGGGGTTTTTAGCACAGACCATGACGGATGGAGCACTTGGTTCTCCAGCCCCAGACAAATTAATAGCTAAAACTCTGAACTCATACTCTGACCCTTCAGACACATCCTTCACTGCATACTTTAGACCTGTGGGTAGAAGAGATCACTTTTTGTATAAATTTAGGGTCAGTTGCCCTAGTTGGTTTTAAGATTCCCAAGCCAGCAGTTTCCTAACAAAGTTGGAATTCAAAATTGGCTCTTGAAACTTGATTATAATGTCACCCACTTTTTAATAGCTGATAATAAATAACTTTTTGCTATAAATAGTTTTAAACTAGCTCCGCTTTTATTTAAGTACTGTACCTTGAATAGGTTCATTGAGCGGGTTCAAGGTCACCCATAGGTTGGTATCTTTTTTGCGTTTCTCCAGCTGATAGCCCAAAATCTTAGTTCCTCCATTGTTCTCTGGTGGAGTCCATGTGAGGTTAATGCAGGTTTTGAAAGCACTGTTCACCTTTGGAGGGGCCGGTGGGCCAGGAAATACTGCCAACAGATTGTTCAAATATAAGAGGACTCTGACACGCCTCAAAATAAAAGAAAACAGGCATTCAGCCTCTTACATAAAGCGCCAGCCATGATTTTGCCGGTCTCCATCGCCTCACTGATGCCCTCGAGATTCTCGGCGTAAATGCGGTAGGTGTACCTCTTGCCAAGGGACACACTTCTGTCTCTAAAGGTAAGATGGTTAGATAAAATATCACCAACCTTTGTCCATGTATTCTGCCCGACCTGTTGCCGCTCGATTATGTAGTTTGTCACTTCTGAGCCACCGTCATCTTTTGGAGGGTTCCATTTCAATTCAAGGACTGAGGATGTACTTTCATTTGTTTCTAGCGGGCCTTGCGGTGGACCTGGTTTATCTGTGAGGGGCAGAAATACAAGCTGCTTTAACTACTATAGTATGTGGAATATCAGCAGTTTGGTGAAGATTCAAATGCAAATATTGTTCACCTAGTACGATAAGACTTGATACGGCTTCAATGGAACCAAAGGGGTTTTTTAGCTGTATTTTGATTTCTCCAGTGTCCGATCGTAGACAGTCTTTGATTTGAAGACGACTGTGGTTGGATTCCTTTAACACTTTTACCGAACAGTCATCATGAAGCTCAGAGCCCTTGTTAAACCATTTGATCTCCAGAGAGGCTTGTGGTGGAAATGACATTTTAAAAGATGCATTCTGACCTGCTTTTACCATCACAGGATTGGAGAACTTTTGCAAGGCATCAGGATCGAATTCTGGAAGATCTGTAAAATACAGGTGCACTTGTTAGCAAAAATTATTTTTTAAATATACTTTCGTGTTAAAAATGAATACAGCACTTACCTCCAACTCTCACCATGGCCTGCGTCCTGCGTCCATTCACCTCAAACTCATACAGACCTGCATCTGCGTCATTGCAATTTTTGATTATGAGCTTATGCGTGCAGCCATCTTTACAAATCATCACTCCATCTGTTGAAGTCAGCTGATCAATTTTGAACATGAATGTTATTCTGGTCATCACATCCAGTCATATGTAAAGCTAACACATGCGAACATACTTTCTGTCCATTTTTATACCACACTCCATTAACTTTGTCAGTATTTAGTGTGCACACAAGCTCTGCAGACTTTCCACGGAGGGCATTTATGTCTGATAACCCGTTTGCAAAGCCAACTTCACCATCTGAAAGGAAAATGTACCAATGGGTTACCACCATTTGTGTTAAATGCTAATGGACGTAATGTTTTTAAAATTACAAAATATACAACAGGTACAATGTCATACCTGAACCATCTCCAGCAGTTCCACTAGATCCATCCATATCTGATTCCACATCTCCCAACCCGTCCACTCCTAAATCTCCTCTCCCCATTCCGTGCTGCCCACTTACATCACCTCCCAGTCCACTATTCCCACTCAGATCTCCTCCGCTACCATCTCCAAAACCAAGTCCTCCACTTCCATCCCCTCCATCACACCTCCCATCACCACTTTTGGCTTTTCTGGCCGCTTCGTCTTTTTCTCTCTGCAGCCTAGCCTGCTCATCTGCCAGACGTCTTGCAAGATCATCGACTTCGTCACTTGCACCACCTTGACCTTTCCCCCTGGCATTAGGATCCTCTATAGCAATACAACATTTGACCAATTAACATGCACAGTCTTAAAGAAGAATACAGTGGTGTATAACAAATACATGCACTACCATCAACAGCAAGGGTGGCCCTGGACGATTTAATCCCAGCGATAGCTGTGTACACGCCCTTGTCTTCCAGTTTACAGTCCTTCACTGTTAATATGTGCGTGAGCTTGTCCTCTGAGACTGTGATGTTGTACTTGTCTTCATGTTTAATAGAGACGTCATTGGCGCACCAGGTGATTTGTGGAACAGGTCCGGATAGAATGCATTCAAACATTGCATCGTGTCCTTCAACCACTTTAGCATCCTTTAGCATGCCGTTAAACTCCACATCCGGAACTGCGGGAGTAAATAGTAAAGGAGATTTTTACAGAAATTATGTGTTTGAATTTATAATGCAAATGTTTTCTTACTTGTAAAGTTTGTTGAGAAAACGTTCACATCCTCAACGTCAACTTGGTACAATCCATCATCATTCAGACTAACATTGTTGATGCTAAACAAGTACTTATCACCAGTTTTCTTCATATTATGTTTTGAAGAATCATCTGATCCATCTCCAAAGTCAAGCACATCACCGTTCTAGAAAACATTCAAGAGTTGAGCATTAAATGTAACCAAAACAAAATACAACTTAAATTGTAAATTGCATAGTAACAAATTATTGCTTATATTTATAGACAAAAAATAATTAATGTGTTTCTTTGTTGAAAGAAGGGAATCTTTATTTCTTTGACCAGTAGTTGAGCTTACTTTGTAGACATGTATTTTACTGTTTGGGTCGTTGAGCTTCATATCAAACTCAAATTCAGCCCTGCCACTTGTATTTATTTCAATCGGTTTCATGTTGTCAACTTTCTCGACCACCTGTAGGACACAAATAAAAAAGATGTACATTTCCAACCCTGACTCTTAAAAACTTCAAAGTATTTAACGTTTTTCTGAAAACATTGAGCGAACCTTTATTGATAAACCTGATATGAATAGACTAGTTTTTATAATGGTTTTTCAGTCATTTTAGAAGAATAAACTCTTGAGCATCACCTTGGCTTGTTCATCCTCTCTCTCCTTTTTCTTCATGTTAAGTTGTTTCAGCATCCAGCGATAATCTGTGACTCCAAACTCCCGACATATGCGTTCATAATCCGTTTTTCTGGCACTCAGCATCACTTCCCAGAATTTGGGATCAATCTCTCCCTCTTTCTTTGGTTTTTCTTTTCTCTTTTTGACAATTCTAGACAAAAAACAGCTCAGTTTGTCTCTTATCATTTTACATGAACCACGCGAGCACTGTTGTTATTATCACAACACTTATCTTTATGAGAGCATTTGGGAAGATAAAGCAATTACTTTGTTTTCTTAAGCATTTTCCTGAAGTCCTCAGGATCATTTGCTTGAGCATCTTAAGAAACAACAAAGAATATCATTAAATTCCTTGAAATGATATTAAAATAAACTACAAAATAAAGTGCACCAAATCGCAAACAGTACAATCTTGTCCAGGACAAACCTGCTTGTGGTTTTTTTAATCCAACTAAAAGAAAAAGCAAGAATTACAACCAGAATACTGCAAAGAAAACACATTTTCTTTCCACAGACTAAATTCATAGATCTGTACTTTTTTTCTCTATAGAAAATGTAATAAGGTAATATTAAATATCAATATTTGATATCGTCTGAACCTATGCTTTGTCACATATATATGTATGGCCTACCTGACATGACACCTAGTGTTGCCGTGCACACTGCTGTCCCGTACGGATTTGTGGCGAAACATTTGTACGTGTCGGCTTGTTCTACCTTGACATTTGTTATCTGTTGTGGTGTGCAAAATGAAATTAAAAGTTATTCACTGTGATGAGATCCATCAGTATATTATATAAACATTTTGATTTAAAATGGTGTCACTTTGTATGTTACCTCTAGAATATGTTGTTTAGACCTTTGGTCATATCCTGTTTTATATAATTCGGGATCAGACGTGTCGCCCTTGTTGCGAGCCCACGTTACAGTCGGTGCTGGATCTCCACTCACTACTGCTTTGAAAATGGCCACCTTGCCTGCGGTAAAAAAAGATAAACATGTATTGCAGTATATTTAAGTGTTATTTGTTGGTCTAATATCATCTGTAACAACATCTGATGCTTCCTGGTGATTTTTAAATGGAGACTGCTTACATATAACAAAGCTGTCCCTACAAAAATAAGTATGATACAAGTTTATTTTATTAAGTATACTTAAGCAAAGTATACTCTTTGTGTACTTGTATAATGTAATTATACTACAATATTTCAATAATACTTGGTGATAAAGTGGTTTTATTTACAAGAGTACTTTTAAGTATACTATAAGTATAACAGTGAACTTTGAGTATAGCTAGTTTACAAGTATGTTTGCTGAGAAGTACATAAAAAGTGACCGAAAGTGTAATTTCTTAATTTTTAGCCTAAAAAGTATACTAATAATAACACACTTGAATAAGCTTCTTTTTTGTACAAAAATACCTTCTTGAACTGTAAGTGCAATGGGTTTCCTAGTGAAGTCAGGTGTGGTTTTTCCACGAGGCAATTCCTTTACATACTGGGTGATCATAACACCCGGCATCCTTGACCTCTTCTTGATCTCCACTTGAAAGATATACACAATAGTCATTTAATTATATGTATTGTTATTATTAAACAATTTATTATTGTGGTTTTAAATATACCACTCAAATGGACACACACTTATATGCCTGTCCCTGATGAAAAAAACAAGACAAATTCTAGTGGTTTCCATGACAAATTACTATGATGAACATCACCCGTGTACCATTAAAATGTAAAAAAGTAGAATTAGTTTAAAAAAGTGTAAAAGTTGCGTGTCTAGGATTTAATGTTCGTTCCAATCCACAGAGGCCATTGCGGTTTCCATTTAAACCAGCAGTATAATTCCCATTATAAACATTAATACCATAAGAATTGTGGATGTTTCTGTTGTTTTTTTCCAGCAGGGGTGTTATTCCCAATAGAGCTGGAATGGCAGATGTTGTTTTCAAAAGAGGTTTATTAAATTTGACCACACGATGGCGTTGCCCCCTTTTAGGTTTGAACCAAATCAAATAAAAGGGATACAGGACCCTAAAGTAAATCTAGGCTAATAACCATTCAAACACCTCATGCGCTGCCTGGTGGAACTGTAAGAGGACATTATTATATTACAGTGTTTAAATCTACTCCAAAAATTCAACTGCTAATGTAATGGCTTCAAGGCTTGATAAGCGGTTTATGTGTATCCTGGCAATGTAGACATTCAATACAGGTGTGTCCACTTGTATTTTAATGTATTTGACTGGAACTGGATTTAAATGTACACTTTAGAAGTTCTGCTAGGTTGTTTCAATCCAATGTGAGCCGACCCATCCGTCGGGTTTAAATGAACCTATACTGGGTTGTTTAAACCCATGGTTGGAACAGATATGGACATTTTCTAGTTTAATTCAAACATATGGTTGGGTTTGTTTATATAGTTTATCCAACCAATGGCTGATACAAAACCTTTTGTGTGTAAATGACTGCACTGCATGATAGTCTTTGCAAACTACCCAAACACTGCTTACCCTTATCCGTGGGAATCTCTGCTGGTTGAGACATGTCCAAAATGTTAATTCAACGTTGTTCCAATAGTCAACAATATTAGGCTGTCTAAAAAATAAAATAAAAATACAAAATGTGAATACATTTTATTTCAAACGTTTTATATTTAGAAAGGGCTGTTTAACGATTAATTGCGATTAATCGCATCCCAAAAAGTTTGTGTTTACACGATACATGCATATTATTTTTCTGTTTATAAACACATACGCATACATGTATGTACATACATAAATGTAAAAATCTATAAATATGTATAAGTCATTTAAATTATATAGGCCTACATGCAAATGTTTCCTAAATATATACATGTGCAGTATGTGTTTATGAATGCAAAATAAATAGTACACGGACCTATTATATATAAACGCAGGCTTTTATTCTGTATGTGAGTAATCGCGATTAATCGTTTAACAGCCCTAAATTAAAAAACAAATATAAACATATTTGACTTGATAAAGACTTCTGTTTGAAGGAACAATGAATAAGGAACAATCGCAACGAAATCAAGTAATAAAATCCAATCATTATTTTGGCTGGAAAAATAGGTTATTCCTTATTTTTAGGACATGCATGGACGATAAACAGCATTATAGGATTCTTGTGAATGTAAAGCTAAGCCATAAAATTGACATTCTTGCACATGACGGATGCTTTCATCCAAAGTGACCTGATTTTTCCATCAGTAAAGTTTTAATATAATCCCTGTGGATCAAACCCATGACCTTTGCGTTTCTAGTACAATGCTCTACCAATCGAGCAGGAACGTGTTAAGTTTGATGGATCTCAGGTATTAAAAGAATGTGTTACATTTACACAACTTACCATTACTTAGTCTAATCGATAAAACAATATATGTGTCCTCCATCACTCAGCGCAATAAATTTGGTTTAAATTAGGTTGAGATCTCGAATCTCACCGAGCAGTTACAAAACATGGGCCTCGCCTGAAGTGTAATTAAAGGTATTCCTGAACTCATCCGTCTTGCTCGTAATGGCTTCTCTTAACCGAAGATACACGATTCTGTGACCTTCGAAAAGTCAGCCAATAAAGATATATTAAGAATTTGATGTGATGCATATCGCATGCGGAGTAATGCGAAACTGGCAGTTAAACACTTAATGACGTTCTTGGATTCGCAGGCTCCTCAGCAATGCTTTTACAAGGCCAAAGGGGAAAGAAACTGTTATCCAACGTTTGACAGATCGCAGACGAACAAAACAACATTATGTTATCACCATGGCAACTCGTCCATTCAGATAGCTCGCAAGCTCGAATACTGGTAATAATCTGTCAGCCTACATCAATACCAGAAAGATGTGACACGTTCGTCTTGTGCTTAGTAAATGCGTTTCGCCAAAAAACATTTGAAATAACCTTCACCGGCCCTCCAGTAAAAGCCCGCTATGATGTGTCTTCTCATCCTCGTTTAAGATTGCTCATTTTTCCTGGACATTTGTCACTTGCTCTTGAGGGTTTTGGAGTCAATCCGTACAAAAGTCTTTCCAAAAGTCGTCTGTATCTCTTAATCTGTCTATCTGTCTGTCTGTCTTTCACTCTTGTACAAGAAACACATAGCGGAACTAAGCCACATGCATTGAAAACCAACCAATATCCAATACAGCTTTTGTTATAGGACAGTTCATGTTAAGAGATTACAAATTATTTCGTTGTTTTTCAGTAAAACTATATAGACATCTTTAAAACATGATATCTAAATTGTTTAAAGAAAAATGCAATATAAATTAGGTTGGTTTTCTTACCTTATTGGCAAGAAGGTTTGTCTTTGAAATAAATCTCACAAAATGTTCTTAGATTTATGCCTAAAACAAGAAAAAACAAATTGCCTGTGGGGTAAAAACAATAACCTTCATTTATAAACTCTGACAAAACGTTTTGCTTCCCAAGTAAATCGATGTTGTTTCAAAGATGAAATCAAGACAAAAATATTGGTTTTGCATTTGGATTATTTATGAAAAGGCACAAACTTGTTGGCGCCATAGCCATAAACACAATGAATAAGTAACAAATCATAAAATGAAAGTTTTAATAGAGGTTATGCCATTCACAACACATAACTAAAGCCATCAGGTGGTGTGGTGTAGTGATAAGATGGTGTGAATACGAATGACAAGTGATCTCTGAATTTTCCTTTTATAGAATGAAAATGAAGAAACTCACCTTTAAATGTGACCGCTGGCTCTGCGTCAATCTGGCGTGTTCTATGAAGAACATTGGTGGAGCGAATGCAGTTGAATCAATCAGCTGTCACATTATAGCTTTTATTTGGACAGCTCAGGGGAGGGCGTCCAGCCCCCATATTCGCGGTCATATATCATGAACATATTTTTTTGTTGTGTATGATGTTGTATCCATTATAAAAAAGAGTGATGTTGAATTTGGACCGTTTACCAAATCACTTTTAACGATCCGTTGATCTGGTCAGTTGGTGCTGGTCTTGCTGACCGTGCTCACCATAACATGTGAATTAATTGTAAATTGAATGTAATGTTAATTATTATTGGATCCACATTAATGTCACATGGGGTTCCTGAATGTAGTAACATTTGCGATAGATGGGCCTTTCCATTTAGAGTAGGATGACCACTCTTTTGTAACATGACCGGACATATCCATGTTTATTGGACGATTCAATTCTATTTAAAATGCTTCTTAAAACAGTGCCATTAGTTGCCGGCTTATCAACTGTTTCCTTGATAAGATTGATGAGATTGATGAGATTTTCCTCCCTACACCTTGTGATATATCCAAATATAAAGCCTTTACGGATATATTTACAGTGTTCAGGGGCTAATGGCTATATGAAACGATCCTGGCCTTGTAAAAAATATATATTCGTGTGGCTTAAGGGTAGGTTTCGTTTTACATTGACATGGGTTTACCAGACTTGACGTGCCCAGACAGCTCGTCTAAGACTCTGGAGCCGGCCAGATGTGCTTGGGTGTAGCCTGGAGACGCTCTCCGGACTCCAGGAACACAAAAAACACAAACCTCACCCTGTGACACGAAATATCTCCTTGTACCACAGAGCAAGCTGCCAAGTGAGAAGGCTACATAGCTGGCATCACTCATTGCGCAAATCCACTTTACTATTCCAAGGCCTGTGCCTGTGAAGAACGATATCTATAAAGTTGTATACGATATCCTAAATGTACGTTTCAAGCGAAATTCTAGCTACTCTAATTACAAAGGCTTTTATATAAGATACTATAACAGATACAGGCTGGTGATCTACACTCAGATTATCTTTCATTCTTGTCAAGAAGTCACCACGATGGAAATTGCAAGAACAACTGTTTATTTTTTCCATCAAGACTTTAAATCTAGACATACATTTCTATAGCTATTTTACATAACACGAAGATTAACTGATATGTCAACTAGTGATAGAGCGATATATCATCCAGAAGGATTCATTTTTGGACAAATTAACAGTACTGGTAGATAACCAGGCTGGCTCACCATGCAATTGACAGAACAATTATGTGGCAACAGTTTTGGCAGGATTTTTGAAATGGTTTTCAGTAATTTTAGATATCCGTCCAAGCATTGAAAAATCTAAATGGTGTGCACTCACAATATTAGCCATTGCAGGTGGAACGTTCACGTACTAATGTAACTCAAATATGAATTATTCCTGCTTGTTTAGTGCAATGTTAATGTTTTTGAAGAGTACGTTTACGCGATAAAAAAATGAAGTTTTTGACAAAGTTTAACGTACACACGACAGCGTTATCAAAACGATCTGCATTTACATGGAATCCGAAAACGAAAATAAACGATGTATTATTCATGCCAGGGAGGGGATGGCGCTGTTGCGCTTTAGACAAACCCTACGTGCTTGTACATCCGCATACACTGTTTTAATCTAAAAGCGATTTAAATACACGTTGTCGGTGTGTATGTGTGTTTATAGTAGTGTAAATATAAATATTATGTCTCCATTGGTTATACTGGTGCAGTAGATCTACTTTTGTGCTGGAGAAATGATAACTGTCACGCGGCACAAACACGCAGCATGGACACCGACAGTAATGTTTGGGGAATACTCACGCATGCCTACAGACGGAACACGTCATATGCATCATAGTTTTTGGAAAACGCCGTCTTCAGCGTGTAAACGGAAAGGATGATGCCGTTGTTTTAAAAAATTTGCACTTTGAGACCCGTTTTCAAAAATGTTTGTTTTCAGTCCACCAAAACGCCATTTTCGTGTAAATGAACAGCCAAAACGCTTACGTTTTAAGTTGCAAAGGGTCTTGTGTAAACGGCCTTTAAGTGGTAATGTATGGATTCATATTTTAGAGTGCTATATGATATTGGTGCAGAATTATTCCTAATATTATCAAATGTGTAGTATTTACACAATATAAAAAAATCACGGCTATTATTATCATGATTATTGTTAATACCGGTATAATGCAATTATAGAGAAATTACATATTTTTGGTATGGTCTCAAACTTTTGAACTACCGCTGTAATAGGAACTATGGCACAATGTGTATCAACATATAGGAGACATTTTTCAGATTAAGGTTCAAATCTGATATTCTGGGCCAATTTAACCTCCCTTTTAACATTTTTCTCTTTATGTCTACTGTCCTGTACATTAAAGGCAAAGAGGTGATGAATAAAATCAAAATAAAACATTGATGTCTAGTTACCAATTACAGCTGCGATTATCTTGTATGTGAAATGTTCCATTTTCCATGAGAATGACACGAGGAGGTATCAAAGAAAATCAAAACGGGCCTTTAATCATGGCTAAGATTGTGTTGCATTAATTCCATTAGTGGACAGCATCATCTCAAGACACTTAGACGCCTTTGATATCAATGTGTTCTTGAAATAGATGAAATGTCTGGATGCTGCATTTGCAGGGTGTAGAAATTACAATAAGACCACAACAGCGTAAATGTAGTTGAAAATTTAGCGGAAACTTTTAAAACAGCGGAGGTTTTTGGTTCATGAGACATTTAAGTTGGCAGTTTGGTTGGTGAGGGAGCTCTTACAGAAAATAAAAGCAGATAGAAAGAAAACAGAAGATGTTTTGAGGGTTGTTTGAGACCTAAAACCCAAAATATGAGGTAATACCATTTTAAAAGAATAGTATCTATTATATTATATTTTACTATATCTACAGTATATTTATATTATATATACTCAAAAACACACACAAAAATGTAACTTAACCTACACTGGGTTGTTTCAACACAAAATCCTGTGATGTTTTAACCCACTGTTGGGTTAAATACTGTATAAAACATTTGCTTGGTTAATTTACCCCAATGCTTTTCGCTTTTGGACCGACGCTGGGTTTAAAATAACCACAATTTTGTAGATATTTTATTTGAATTAAAAGCAATAAGTACTACATATAAAGAACATTTATCTATAGTAACTTTATCTAAATGTAGATGTTGCTGGATAGGTTCTCTTGTAGACATTCAGATGAAGCTTTATAACATTTACATCTAGTCATTTAGCAGACGCTTTTATCCAAAGCGACTTATAACTCATGTTCAAACTTCAACAACTATATGCAGTTTTTGACAGCACTGACCACCTTTGGAGGGGCTGGTTGGCCAGGGAATACTTTCAACACAGACTGAAGTTTAAACGACAAATCTAACCCTCACTGGCATTAAAAAGTACTATTTGTTTGATAGTCAATAATTGCCAAATTTTCTACAAAAACTCTTTGCGTTTCGTAGACATTATAAGGACATAACAAAAAGAAGTAAATAATGACAGATATTGACGTTTTGGGTGAACAATTTCTGTGTAGCTTCTCGCTTGGAGCTCCAGCCGTGATGTTTTCTGTCTCCAGAGGATCGCTCACTCCCTTAGGGTTCTCCGCGTAGATTCTGTAGATGCATTTCTTTCCATGGGCAACATTTCTATCTCTAAAGGAAAAGCGTTCAGCTGAACCATCCCACACCTTCTTCCACATATTCTGGGCAACCTGCTGACGCACCAACAGATAGTTTGTCACATCTGAACCTCTGGTGTCACCCAGTGGCTTCCAGTTCAACTCAATTACTGACGATGAGCTGTCTGTCACTTCTATCGGGCGTTGCGGTGGCCTGGGCTTGTCTGTAGGGGTGTTTGAAAAACTTGTTTCAATTCAATGTGACCGCACGAGTAAATATAGCATAAGGAAATGTAATAAATATTTATAGCTTATACATATTTATTCCAGAATGTGAAATACAGTTGAATAGAAACATACCAGGCACAATGAGCTGCCTCGGCTGTACCGAAAGGGTTTTGAGCTTCCCCAGAGTCAGATTGCCGACAGTCTTTTATCTGGAGACGGCTGTGGTTTAGATTTTTGACTTTTTATGCTGCCACCGTCAAAAAGCTCAGCGCCGTCCTTAAACCAGCTGATCTCCAGCGAATCTTGTGCTAGGAATGACATTTTGAAGGAAGCGCTTTGGCCAACTTGCACTACCACACTTTGAGAAATTGTGCAGATTATCATTGTCAAATTTGGGAAGATCTTCATATTTTTTCAGATTATTTAGATCACAAAATATTAGGGGAACAATCATAGACGTGAATATTTCAGGTATGGATTATACCGCCATGGATAAAGCTCACGGACACTTACTCCGAAGTTTCATGTTTTTATTTGGTGGTCATTCCATTCCAGTGTCTGTTGAATTTCAAGAAAATCAAACCTCAGGAGTGACAAAGTCATCCAACAGCAATAAGAAAGACTGACAGAATGACAAGACAAAAGATACAAGAAAAAGATTTGAGGTTTTCACATAAAAACTTTGCAGTATTTGAGTTCTGAAAATACAGAGCATCTTTTCTGTTATTTTCACCCATTTCTCCAGTTTATATATTTTTGTGAGAAATATTGTTAGGAGTTTACAGAATGAAACAAATTATTTTACATAAACACAATTATTTTGAAATGTCTCTTAATTTCAAAATAGCATCTGCATCTCCGGCCGGGGAAGTGGCTTTGTGTGGCAACTGTTGAAAATGACCTTCAACTCCTCACCAAAGCAGCATTGCGCACTGGCGAACACCCAAACGTCCGAGTCCCTCTGGCGGAGGGCAAGGAGGCGGCGTGCATCGCGAGAGCGGGTACCAGTAACCATACTGCCTGCTGGGTTCAATTCTGGTCGTTTTTTTCTGTCACGAGCGACGTGTGGAAGAACCCAAGTGCAAGGCAGAGGAAGGGTTAACAAAAACTTGTAATAATAAAAACAAAAATAAAGTTTGTTCAAATAAACAAGGTCCAAGATTTATAAATAATAAGTCCTATACAAGAAATTCCAACAGGAACACAGAACTTCTCAGGAGCCACAATGGAGACTACAAACAATGAACTGCCCAAGATCGGAGGGCACTAAGACAATATATAGGGAAACGCTATCGAGGGATGATCACAAAGGGAGGGTGACATGCAGGTGAAGGGAATGAAACACTAACTGGAAGTATTCATGGGGCAGGTGAGGGAAAACCAGCAGATATAACTGGTAAAGTCCTGCTTTATCTGTAAAAAGGTTCATGATGGTGAAGATGTATTTCTTGCCTACTTGATTGAGGTTGTGCTTCATGTCCACATCGCGAGCTCTTGAGATAATGGCATCATCTCTCCATCCCGAGGAACAAACCAAAAGTTCGCCAACCTTCATCATTATCAGTCCTTTCCTTGTAGACAAAACTCCTGCTGCCTGGGTAGATTCAGATCAAGTTCAAATGAAGCGCTTCCATCGGGATTCACGTTAATGTGTTTGGAAATGCTTTTGACAAACTGCCAGAAAAACATCACCGTTTCACATGTTACTTACAAACAGATGTGAAATTCATCATTAGCTTTAATTACCTTGGCTTGCTCCGTTTCTCTCTCTATTTTAATCTCATTGAGTTTCTTCAGCATCCGGCGGAAGTCCGTCACCCCGTATTCGCCACTCGGCAAGATCTCCCATAACTTTGGCTCGATTTCACCATCTTTCCACCGAAAAACTTTACTGCTGGGGTCAAAGACAATTCATGGTTTATGAAAGGTAGATAGCTATAGGTTATGGAGTGTTTTTACGAACAGAAGATATCAAAGTTTTAAAACTAATTTCCTACTGTTTTTCTTTTTTGTATCAGCAAACGTTATTAAAGCTTTGGGGGACCACATCTTCCTACCTCTCTGAAACCTCACCAGTTCATATCTTGGAATAAAATAATAAAAAGGACCGATGCGGCATCGTCAATGCATTAGTCACGAAGATTGCCTGAAATAATTTTCGGTTTACATCAGAAGATTAACAACACCTTTTTCTTTTCAGGACGGCCTTGAGCGTGTTCGGATCAGTTGCGTCTGAAACATCAGAAAATAAACCCTGATTTATTTATATCACCACAACATGCAATTACATAAAAGCTACGGTGCAGATTATTTCTATTTATAAGCTTCCTGCTTTGCTTTGTCCTTCTTGAATCCCACTGAATATAAAAGTGCACACAAACATCACAGATGGTTGGAATCATGAGTTTCATCAAGTAACTCACCGTATCGTTACATTCAAGTCAACGGTGACCATCCCCTTTCCAAATTCATTTGTAGCAACTATTTGTAGGTCCGGTGTGGAGAAACATTCGGTATCAAAACACAACACTTCACTGGAAATACTTGAATATCCTTTTATTTTCTAACACAGCTCAATAGTGTGCTCTCGAGAAACAGGATCATACTTGGTTTGATATTTCTCTGCATCAGAAATATTTCTAGCCCACGTTACAGTAGGAGTGGGGTCCCCAATCACAATGGCCTTGAAGACAGCCAGTTTACCGACTCAGTTTCTTTATAAACATGGTTCAAGACCAAACAGACCAATAGCACAAATGATAAAGCACTGTATGTGATCATTCATAATATTTGTAAGAGATGTACAAGCAGACCTTCTTGAGTGGTGAGAGCGATGGGTTTACGGATAAAATCCAGATGGCTCTTTTCTTCTGGAAGCTTCTCCACAAACTGTGTGATCATCACTCCAGGAACTTTAGATCTCTTTTTGATGCCCGGTGAAACCATAAAATAACAATACATTTTGACCAAAACATAGCTATTCAATGAATGTGTAAAAGAGAGTGTTTTTGATTAAATAAATATAATTTACTCCCTTTCATGTCTTTCCATACTTGTATCACTTAGTTTTTTCCCATGGTAAAGAGATTGTTATTTTTTGGGTGAACTGTCCCTTTAAATATGACATGCACGGTAAATACTATTATTACTATTTTAGTAATATAATCTCAGTAGAGGAGTTGATACTGAAGTCAAATGAACACCGAAGCTTTACCTTGACCTGATCCGGTCGGATTCGATATCTTCCACATTTTGTTTCAGATCTTTCCCCTTGATTTACTGAAATGTTATCTGCAAATATTATAAGACAGTAATATTTACAAAACGACTGAGAATCTGACATTTCAGCACGTTTTTTGTTAATAATTTGGCTGAATTCTTTCGCGATAAGGTAAATTTCTGACAGAAGTCTTTGAAAACATAAAAAGTGGTATAAAGAACTGGTTTATAAAACAAAAGTGCTTTTCATCTTTTATTGTGATTGTAACTATAGTGCAGTAAATAGCCTGTAGGGGTCATCGCTTACTCAGTGTAAGGACCTGTGTTTATTTTCCAGGTAAGTAAACCGTATCCAACTACAGACGATAAATATTGTTTCAAATTTTCATTTCCACATAACCACCGTATTTGTGCCGGCCTGATGGAAAGAGATCTGCCCGGTGACAAGGAGAAAAAAATGTGTAAAAAACGTTGTAAGCGTGACCAGTAATTTTGGAGACATTGCAACTGTCACAGCAGAAATTGCTTTGGCAGATAATAATGATTCTTTACTGTAGAAATTGTGGAGGCGGAGTCAAGTTTTTGTTTCTGCTGCTGTGCCACAGAACGAGAGGGTTCGTGATCATAAGAAATATCATTGTAAATCAATGCTTTTGACCACTTTTTTGAAACCGAGATACGATTTCATTCATTTGACCTGAAGTCTGATCTTACCTCAGTTTGGAAATACAAATATGATTTCTATAGAAAAACAGAGTTCTGTTTATAAAGTGGGAGAGTATGTTTATTTGTGTGAGTGTTTTGTGATTATCAATGGAAAGACGCATATGTATATATGTGCAAATGTATATTTATTATCTTATATTTTTGTTTTATATCTTATATTGTATGTTTTTGATAATGCTTCAATGTACTTTTTGGTGTACTTCAATCTTAGTATTGCTAAGCAGAATAAGCAAATAAACTTCAGCAAAGATAAATTATTATAATTAAATCATTCTAAGAGAAATTATTGAAATATTAAAAAGATCTCATCTGTCATTTTTCTATAGATATACAGAGACAAATCACAGATCCTGTTAACATTTCAGTTTTTTCTCATGGACAACAATGACATTTCATGGAAAAAATTGAAAACTCCCGAAAACTGACAAATGTTTCTTTCAGAGTTTCACAAGAGATCTTAACAACGTCTCAAACTGAGCTCAGATACGTCAAGTCTGCAATCAAATATAGTATTGAAGATCTCAATATGAACTCAAACATTTCTCATCATATTTAATCCAAAAATATTACCCAAACATCTGAATGAATCTTAAATGAAAGACAGCTAAGCAACATCTGAACAATTACATTCTCTTCTGGTCTCTGGTCTATAAATCATTCATCTTGAATTTCTCATCTCTTCATATCACTCGATCACTTTAAAGAATTATAGCTGGTGACATTGTTTTTCTCATACCTTCAGTGTAAATACAGACTCCTGCTGTGCTGGTGATTCATGGAAATATGAGCAGCGTCCAGATTTTCTCCTGACTCAAGTGCCATCATGGGATTGGTCAGACAGTTCATGTTATGTTCTTCTCAACGCTTATGTAAACTATCCCTGATGCATTTTGGATGAGGAGCAGGAGACATTGAGTTAAAGAGAGACCCTGTCTGACCCTGTCATATGTCTCGTCCTGTGACGGGCCACATCAGGAGGTGTCGCTCACATTTTGGCTCCGTGAATTAAAAAGAGATCAACACGTCAGTGCTGGTATGCACTGGGGATGTTTTGAGTGATATCTATTTAAGTTTATAAGTCAGGGGTCCAAAAGTTGACCTTATGTCATACGTGGTTAATTCAAGGTATGGTTTTTTGAAAACGTATTCTTTTCTCAATACCTTTGCTTCTAAGATACAGTACATTAAATATGCTTAGCTGTTCATGCTAAAGAACAAGATAAAAATACTAATAGGACATTTTGGTCAATTTAAAGCCAATAAGATTTTTTTAAAGACACTACCCTATTTTTTGGCATGAGCTCATTTGTGACGTTGACAAAATGTTTCATGTTTTGCACAAACCTATGGAGTCCAAACATGCAGAAAGGGAAACATAAACACAACCTTAAATTGTCATACAGATAACATAATATTTCAGCTGTGGCCACTGTAAGACAGAAAATGAATGAGACTTTTCAAGAAATTTCATTAGAGAGAGAAATAGGGTTGAAGCAGGCAGTGTGCCACACTCTGCCCGGAGAGACTCATAAACGCGTTCATTTCTGGAATATTTCCTCTCTTATTGGCAACAAAGTAAAATGCTGCAAAAGTTTCTGGAAATGTTTTGTTCAAACTGGTCTACTGCTGTATTTCAATTGCAAGACGTGGGTGTTTCTTTACACGTGATACATGTCTTTTCCCTGCCTTTGACCTATGAGGAATATCTAATAAAGATGTATTACGATTTTTATCTACTCATCTCAAGTCATTTAAAATGTTGAGTATAAATATGTTTGACATTCTAGGGTTTCTCGTGCTGGTTGTTACACAGTCAGTTGATAGGTCACATGATACATATAAACATGATCGTTCCACCGTAAATGTCACAATGTTGCAATAAATCACTACAAGTCTTGTGCATTTCCTCAACTGCAACTCAGCTGGTTTAAAGGTGTCCCTCTTAAAAGAAATGTACAACATTGACCGATTAAAGTATGCAAAAACTCATCCGTCTAACAAAACATTGTTTTCAATCCTTCCTTGAATCGAATCAAATGTGCACATTTGGCTCATGTTAATCTTTTATCAAACAGTATGCACACGATCGCATCTTGGCCTCTGAATCCACTTTCCGCTTGTTTTTGGGCTCAGACTGATTGAAAATGAGCCTTTGGTCCCCTGGCAGAACACATTCGAGATCAGATGCCGGATTCAGTAGGGGATTGTTTTTATGGGCAATGTGGACCGCAAGACACGCTACCGTTAAATCTAGACACCTGCTACACTTGTTCTTTGCCTTGCCAGGAACACTGAAGCATTTCAAATCAAGTTCTGTCACTTTTAAAAGGATCAAGAATGCGTATTGTCACCGTTCCCAGACCGCATATGTGTACTGCACTTGTAGATGCCTTCGTTAGATGTATATATGATACACCATAGTCAGCATCTACAGTAAAGCAGACAAAGTAAAAAAACTAATTTTAATAAATAATTAGCTCAATAAAGAAGATCATTAATAAAAATGCTAATCAATATTAAATCCTATGCCGTATGAGTTGCTTACTATGTACATCGTTACAAATCAGTTGCTTTTAAGGTTCATTCCAGTTACTGTAAAAATCGGATGTTTTTATAGTAGATTTAAGGTCTTTTTCTGTAATTAGAAAATATATACTTTATAAAAAACCTATGTAGGGAGTAGACAGCAAGGGAGCTCACTTTGTTTTAGTGCCAAAGAGTGCCAAATTAAATGACCGTGTATAAAACATGACCAACACCTTTACACTTGTTGGAGGTGGACATTCATCTTTTAAGTACGTAATGAGTTAGTTTAAACTGATTCATCTTGCCTTTTCTTGAAAGTAGCCTACTTTAAAAAATCCAAGGTTATTATCAAGGACACCAAACAGTGTAAACTTGTCAAAATGATTGTTTTGTTATATAAGAAAAGTTCACAATTTAGAAACCTGTAAGACTTTTGTCCCCATTGAACACAAAAGGAGATGCTGGACAGAATGTCGGTGACCGACAGCCTCAGTTGCCATTAACATTCACGGCATGACAAAACAAAGTAGAATGTTTCTTGTTTGGATGAACCTTCCGTTCAAAGTAATCAACATTGTATCATTGAATCTGTCACAATATTAATTACACTTTAAATGTACCTTGTGTCATATAAAATATATATAAAATACAATAAAATATGTGTTCTTTGCAGCATACTCGAGGCGTTGGTAAATATATGATGAAACATTGACAAATTGTAGACATTCAAAAATCAATGATAATATACTGTAACCTGTGGAGAAAAAATGTCTAGAGGAGGAGTACAGCTTGAGTCATCTCTCATTCACCAAACAAATCATTGACATAACAGATAAACAAATCAAATAAAATATACTTAAATATATAGATGTAGATAAATCAAACCTAATCTGAAAATCTGAAAACTTTGCTTTATTTTGAGATTTATGCTTTCCCTGTTTGTCAAGGAAGTTCCAAAGTGTGTTGAATGTAAATTGCAAAAACTTGAACCGGATTTGACAGTTGACGTTATTTCCAAATGCTAAAGCGGCTTAAGATATTGAGCAGTTGTCAAAAACATAATTATCTTCCACGATGACTATAGCAATGTTGAGGGCAACAGTATATCGGTTATTAACTTACCAACAGCCAAATGAGCTCCTGTGTCTAAGCCCAGCTTACAGTCTGATAGTCCAGCGCTGTGTCTCGTAAAGCGAATAAAATCCTTCAAGGTATTTAATAGGAATGATCCTCCATCACGAACCTAACAGCCCGATGCCTGCCCCGCTCGGAGAGATGCTGCCCCCTTCAGAGAGGGGACGTATTGAGAGACTGACAGAGATTTAAAGAGTATGTTAAAAAGAGGAATAAAAATAGTGTAACATAAAAAAACATATTCACATTTACCTAATTCTTGTTCCTATAGGCCTGAGGGATTACAGAATGAGGCTGCAAATGCTAATCCTTAAATCAGGACAGAAGTTGTAACATGTTTTTATAAATTAAGACAAGAAGTTTAAGACAAGACTGTCAAGCAGACCACAAGTATACATTTAAGTTAAGCCAAATTCAATCATCATTTACTCAATCCATCCATCCTTAAAGTAATCCAAATAACTTGAGAAAACGATTCGTATTTTGAGTTTATCAGAGCAGCGTGGTAAATTGAAATATGGCCGCACAAAGATAACATTTAATCTCATTGGTTCTTGCATGTCTCAGGGAAATTTTATCATTTTATTTCAATTTACAATGGCGAAAAAGTATCTTGCCATGGATATGTGAGGTATTGATTACTACCCCTCGAAAATGCAGTTTTATTTGCGCTTCGCCATGTTTGTTCCCATTTAAGATAACGTGACAGCATTGTAATATTAAATTATTTTATATTTAAAATCAATATCACATAGAATAGAATTACAAATTATTTATTAATTCTGTATTTTAATTTCATATAAGTGTAGGTATAATTATTATAATATTTGACCCTATTTAATTTGACTATTTATTATATATATATATGTATAATTTTTCTGAATTTACTCTTTATGGGTATGTGTTTAGGTAAATCGATAATTCTTGTTCGATTTTGTGAACTACTAACAATATTTCTCCCGAATTTCAAATAATAATAAAAGAAAAAACATGGGAAATGGAAACGGGAGAAACAGGCAAAAAATGCAGAAAAGATGCTCGATAGTCTTTCAGACCTCAAATACAGCAAAGAAGTTCATATTCACTTTTAAGCAATACAGCAGTAATATTTCTGGATCTAGGAGATCTTAGAAATATATATTGATAATCTGTGATAATCACAGTTTTCTTGTGGTCTGTCATTCTGTCCCGAGGTTTGATTGTGTTGAAATTCAACAGACACTGGACTGAAATGGCCAAAATACATCTAGAAATGCAGAATAAATAAAAAAAGTCAAATTTTGAATGACTAAAATATAACTGTGCACATAAAAACAAGCTAAAATGAATAATGAACAAGGAGCAGCCAATAAAAGCTCAGAATAGATGGGAACTACTAAAATGTGAAAAACATGAATATGAATCTAAACCCTGTTTCACAGACTTGACTTATCTTAAACCAGCTTGAATTAAGATATTTATGTCACCTTTATAAATATGCATCAGAAGAATACAGTACCGGTGTGCATCTTAAGATAAAACTGATATATTTCAAGATATTTCAGGGCAAGTTATATTCAGTGAAGAGAGGTCAAACAATCATTTTAATCTGAAACTAGCCTTAAACCTTGTCTGTGAAACCGAGAGTCGTAGATTTTTCATTATTAGGTGACCCAGATCTTTGGGCACATGTAGATTATAAGTAATTTGCCACTAGTTTAGAGTTTAGCTAGTTAGTAATGTAATGTAGTAAATCTAGTGCATTAATAAAGATTTTGTGTTCTTGGCTCGTGTCATAACAATAGTCATATTAAAGTAGATCTAATCATAAGCATAGTAGTATTACAAAGACTTGCATCATGACGGGTTACATAACTCACAGCAGATGTTCAGATGAGCTTGTATCACTAGTCTGCTGGGCTCAGCTGTAACATTGAATATTTATAACCTATACCGAACATGTGCATGTGAAACATTAAAGAATGACTCAACGATGTCAAGAATGAGTCAGGGATTAAAATGAAAATGTTAACTGCAGGTTTTCATCCACTTTCTAAATGGAAGCCAAACGCTGTAGGTTTACCAAAGACTATTATAGTCAGAAACTGAAACCTGTACACAATCTCAGCGGCCTTTGCATAAGAGCGGGGTCATTCGATGCTCCTCAAGGTTACAAGCTTTAAGTTTGTTTTCATCTTCAACGTTGAAGTCTCTGCAGATCTGTCCTGGAAGTTGTAATGGCTGACATCCAAAAGGTTCATTTTATAATTTCATTATTAGAAAAGTTTCTGTGTAAGTACCTGTCATAAATCAGATCTGGTGATGTAAAGTTTCCACAGAGTAGATTAGAGTTTACATTTAGGTATAGCGTATCAATCACGGCAGCAAATCCCATAAATTAATTTCATCAAGGCCGACCTTAAGATGCCGAGCGGCGGGTTCACTTAAGGACGAGTAGGATTATAGGTGGTGTTAAGCATTTATTTTATTCTTACCACAAGGTTGAAGCAAAAGCAAGTGTTTTAAAGGTCTCGGGCAGGAACGCCAATATTTTGTGACCGCCATCAGCGGTGCAAGAACATCACCTTTGATAAAGGACGCCTTGGAGGCTAAAGCCGAGTCTTCCGTAGCATGATAAGACATTTTTACACATCTGTATGTGGAGCAGCATGCGGCCAAAACACAAGACTACAGAAACAGCCTGAGAAATGGAAGCTGAAACAGAAAATGAAAAATGCAATATGAGTTTGGAGGGTCAGACTGAAGCTGTTAAAGTGACAGTACACCCAAAAATTAATGTCATCATTTATTCACCCTCATGTCATTCAGAATCTTTATGTGACTCGCCGGACACGAAAGAAGGTATTTTGAGTAATGTCTCTGTGGTTTTGTGGACATACAATGGAAATCCATGGGGTTTAACGGTTGTTTGGCTATTAACCTTCCTTAAAATATCTCCTTTGGTGTTCTGCGGAAGAACGAAAGTCAAACAGGTTAATACAGATATTAATATGATATATGGGAATTCCAGATGCCTGTTAGTGAGAAATGCAGATGTTCATCGAATATGAGGCTGAATTGTTTTTCCAAATATGAAATAGTGTTTAAAACACTGCAGCTGTCTCCTTCAACTCTTTCAGAAGCACACGCTTGCATGGTTTATTGATACAATGGTTTATTAATACATTCTATTTGTGGCAGCTATGAACACCGTAAAGAACAATGTGACACCAATTGTACAAATAACATTTGACCTCTCTTTGATGAATGCTCGATTAGTCTTTTGCACAAGGATCTAGTCTTTGACATTGATGTTGAGTCTTTCTCAGTAATACATTTTGGGAAATTGTTCAGATGCTCTTCCTCTTATGGAACAAAAAATATCCACAATTTCCCAAACTAACAAAATAGAGCTACTGACATTTAATGTCTAAATGTGATGTCCAGCTTTGGTAGATGGACGTCTTTGTTCTTTATTCATACATGTCGAAAAAAATGTTGTGTGTCTGTTGTGTCGTTCAAGCTCAGCTTCACACATGAGAAAAACTTAATGAGTCAAGACACAGGAGAACGACAGAGGATCAACAGAACATGAATAAGTGACAAAAAGTGAAGGTTCATGTTATTCAATTTTTTTCATTATCAGAATAAAACCCATATCCTCTGCTATGCTTTAGTATGCCTTTGTCAAGTTTAGTGTTTTCTCCATTTGTACTATACAACTAATATTTTGATGGTTTCATTAAATCTGAGGAGGCAATACAAACAAATATTATGCAACGATTCCCTCCAGACATCACTTCTGGCAAATACTACGTATATACGAAAGTCATATGCATGAAAGTAGATCCATAAAAGTTTGTCCCCTTTAGGGAAGTAATTAAGCCTCTGTTGCCATGGATACCAAATTACATCATCTGATCCAGGTTCAGATTTTATGACAAATACTTTTTCACAAAACATCACCGTTATACTTGACATTATAGTGCCCACTGCTTTGATAATTATAAGTTTGTTTCATAAGAACAATCATTTATGAAATGTGTTTAAATGTTAATGCTTTTGAACGTACAGCTTATTTGATAACATTAAGATTCCACTGTCAAATTGTTGGATTTTAATGTTGTACCCTGTGAATCAAGTGTTAAATTTAAACAAGAACCAGTTATTAAGCAAGTGCATAAAAATCATTGTTAATAATAGTTATTTATAAGTTGGGCTGTCTGCTTCAATTTCTCAAGAGATGTCAGTCTGACAACATTTAACCTGAACTTTTAAAAAACATAATTCTTACTGTGTTACACAGTGGTGAAGTATTCATAATAAATTATTTATCCATGCGTATCGTTATATTTTTTAAGAAATCATTTGCATTTTTAATCAAAAGCGTTAAGCTCCTCCCCCTCTCTTCACTTCTGGTCGCGGGGAATGTGGCGCATGGGCGGGGCTGCGATGACTGACAGATTACATGGCGTTCAAATCTTTCATCTTTTAACGATCCAATCAGTTGACGGTTGATGAAATCAAGACAAGGCCCACATTTTTCTCTCATTCCAGAAGTCGTTTCACTCGGGCATATGTCACGAAATGGCGACTTTAACCCACTTGTGCATACAGTTACCTGCAATAATGTGTTTCAAACAGAGGGGGCGACAGAGAGGCAAAAGTAGCAGATTGTAGTTTTAATAACAGGTCCCTTAAGCTGTTTGTTAACATCATGGCGGTCAAAATAAATCCTGTATCTAAGCAGACAAACAGATGGAAACGTCTGGATAAAGCTTACCGTCATTCATCTTTTTTACTATACTGTCTTTATTACTCAACGCCATCTTCGGAGGTTGTTTACAAGCGATTGTTTTGTTTTACGACGGCTCTCACCTTGCTTTTGCATACAGGGGTGTGAAGATAATTAGAAGCGGTGGAAAATATGAATAAATCAAGTCAAATGGAGAAACATTGAACTGAACTCACTAGTAGAAAAGAGCCGCTATCACCTGCAAATATGGCTGCCACACCCAGCATTTAACACAGCGTCAGCGCCACATTCTCTATACATACTATGTGACGGCTTTACACCACATGAGGTTTGTTTATCCTGCAAACTGTTTTAAGATTTGTTTTTGTTTTCAATAAAAGTTTTATGTGCACATACTTGCCCTGCGTGTGCATTTGGGGGGGGGGGGTGCTTTGGTCTCCGGGGGGGCTGAAGTCAAGAATGGATAAACTCAACGCTTCAATTTCTTTTAAAACATTAAGCATGAAAGTGACATTTGTGACAGTAATACTTTATTCAATATCACGTTATCTCTATAATATTTGCTTTTATCTTTTTGTTTTCCGTCACTGTATGATTTAACCCTCTCAGACTCCTGACAGCTGTCCACTTTAAACTTGACTCTCTGTCGTTCCTCAGCACATGTGAAGCCAGACGTCTGCCAGCAGCTTCACACATTCTCTCAGTTTACGACCGACACGCATTCACGTCCCCGCTGAGGAAAGTTAATAATGGAAGCTGTAAACCAAGAGCCGGTGGCTTATATGAAAAATAAAACACCTTTATGATCTTTTTATTCATTCATTTATTTTTACATTTTGGTGACATTTACTTTAGAACACCTTGGGGTTACATATTACGCAATGATTTTAAAAATGTTTTTACCTCGGGGGCACATTTCAGCATTCTTCACTGTTAGAGCCGGGGATTTTTTTACGATGGAGGTTTATGGGCATCTTCAGATATTTACAAGGACGCTGACATTTGTATGCAGATTTACTGGCTATTAAGCGCGAATGTTTTCACTTTTAAGTGTTTGTTATATTTGTCACACACGAAACAGACCAGCGTAACTTTCTTTTTAGAGATCACTCACCATTGGCAACAAATTCAAGTCTTTATACAGTAAGTTTGAGGCACTAAATTGTGTTTATTTCATTAAATTATCTCACATTAGCTTGACGGAAAATGACATATATATACTGTATCGATTCCCAAAAAATGCTGTAGAAACTCTCATAGCTTGTTGAGGTTGGCGGATATTTCAAATGAAAGATGAGTCACATGAAGACAGAAAAATCACTCTGGAAAAAAGAAGAAGCGATGACATAATTACTTTTCAACAAGACTACAAAGTAAGACTCAAAATTCACAAAGGCATTTTTCAATTCAAACCTAAGATGGTCAGCTGTGCGCTGCACTCGGCCCGGCCTGAAGGATTTTCCGCCACGACTTTGTACTCTCCATTATCTTTGGGGCCGACTCTTAAGATGAGGATGGAGCAGACCCCACAGGTGTTTGTGATGTAATAATTGGGGTCTGCGTTGAGGCTGATGTTGTTGCGGTACCAGGTGATGCGTGGGGTCGGGTTGGCCTTTACCGCGCAGCTCATGTAACACTCGTATTTTTCTGGGGTGGCGTGCTTCTTCAGTGGAACCGTGAACACGGGAGCAGATTCAAAGCTGCAGGTTTTGGATGGGGCGAGGTTGAGGATGAACTTTTCTGCGGGATATAAAAAAACATACGCTGAAAAGAACAATTTATTATTCTGATAAAAGATAACAGAAGCACCAACCAGGCTCACCTTTTTTCCTCACAACGCCCCATGTTTGGGATACGGATGGTTCGGAAATGCCGATGTCGTTTTTGGCGTACACGCGGAAGTTGTACTCTCTTCCTGGCATGATGTTAACTGCTGTGAAGTTGTTGTTGAACAAGTGGTCAGCCACCGTGTGCCAGGTGCGTTTGACGGAGTCTCGTTTCATCACCATGTAATGAAGGTGATTATCACGTTTCTCATCAAGAGATGCGGCCCACGACAATGTCAAGGTGCCGGGCACATTTTCATTCAGCTCCACTGGACCAGGTGTCTTGGGATCATCTGCAAATGAGCCAAAGTGTCCCTCAGTATTATATTTGCAACGAATGGAACAACATTCTTATTACTACACAGGAGGAACCATTTGGAGAACCTCTAGGCACCTCTCACCTCTTCATAATGTTAATAATATACGGAAGACAGCCATTTTCAACATTGTTCACAAAAATATTATCAATAACATTTCAGTAACATTGCTAGTTATTGAAATCAAATCTCACCTGTAACTCTGATCTCAACGCTGAATGTCTCCTGACCCACGATGTTCTTGATTATGATGGTGTAGATGCCCGTATCCGCGCGCTCGGCAGACGGGATGAGGAGCTGGGACAGCCCATCCGCGTTGCTAATGGTTACACGTTTGGACACGGGCATTCCATCTTTCAGCCAGATTATAGTTGGCATTGGGGATGCCTGCCAGTAAAGTTATTGTTGTGGTATTAAATTCTGTAGATATGGCCGGCGAGGTTAGGATAAGGACTGTTGAGTAAATAAACAGACGTATAGGCACTGTGATACCTCAAAGTTAATGTTGATCCGGGCAGAATTTTCAGCTCTCACAATCATGAAGCTCTTCATTTTTCGATCCGTGAACTTTGGCCTCACTGAAGAATAAAATGCAATGTTAATAAGAATTAGCTGTTACATAAATAGGAAACGGAGCCTACAGCTCAAGCATTTGAGTTTTGCTAGTACATAAACATAATTTTTTAATCACTATATATATATATATATATATATATATATATATATATGGAGTACCAGGTGGTGGCATGGCAATGATGTAGTTGTCCAGATCTCGTGGTTCTCCATCTCCTCCTTCATTGGTCGCAACTGCTCGTACCCAATACATGGCCATAGATTTAAGGCCAAGGATTGTATATGACGATGAAATGATAGCATTGGAGTTGCAGCGACTCCATTCTGTTTCCTCAGCTGGTCTTAATTCTACAAAGTAACCCTTAGCTTCATCCTGGACCCCCTCTTCTTCCTTTGGTTTAGTCCAGCTCAAAGTCAATGAGGTGTGGGTGGAGTCTGTCACTTTAAGATCTGTGACTTTTCCGGGGGGTTCTGAAATCACAAAAGTGCATGTGGTTCAGTTGGGATTCATTTTATCGTGGAACAATGTGAGGCTCATTTTAATCTAGATATATTTAATTATTTTAATATTTATTTAAAATACATATTCAAAATTATTTTAAGATATAAAAGAATCATGATTTTTTTGTATAAGATTATAGATACGATTATAGATAAGAAATCTCATAAGATAAGTGTATTGAAATGTAAATAAATTGCACTTTAGTATTTATAACTTGATGGTTAAACAACATTGCAGTTTCATTTTCATTTATATTTGTTTATTTAATTTTTTTATCGAGAAAATATTTGAATATTAGTAATAGGGAATATTTAATAATTTTCTAAAATCTAGGAAGCCAAGTCGAATACATTTAAGAACCTTACATGATCTATTTAAAAAGATTTCTCCTTGTTAATTCTTTCTATTTAATACTATTATTGCTGTCTTGATTGTGCTTTTTGTGCATATTATCCTAGCAGGTTGTAAATGATTTTGACATGCATTGCACTGTTTATGATGTGAGTGTAACTGACATACTTTTAGGATCTCTGGCTATCACAAATTCAGATGGTGTGCTTGGTTCTCCAGCACCAGAGAAGTTGATGGCAGACACACGGAATTCATATTCCATTCCTTCAACCACATCCTTCACCTCATACTCTTTACCTTGAAGGCCAATGATGACATACAAATGAGTTATGATTCAGAAAACAGAACATCACCCCCGAAAAACCTCAGAAGAACTTCAAAAGACAAACAACCTTTGATCGGTTCCTCAGGTGCATTCACTTGACTCCACAAGTTACTTCCTCTTTTGCGTTTTTCCATGTTGTACCCAACAATGTTTGTTCCGCCGGTGTTGGTGGGAGGAGTCCATGACAAAGTGATGCGGTCCTTGAAGGCGCTGACCACCTTGGGTGTAGAGGGGGGTCCAGGATACGCTGTAGTAAAATTTACATGTAAAATAAAGTGTTCAAACCCATGACCTTCCTTTACCCATTGAGCTACAAAACAGATGTGACTCACCCTTGGTACCCGCCTGGATGTCATCTGTCTCAAAAACATCACTGGTGCCCTCTGCAGTTATGGCTCTGATGCGATAGCAGTATTTCCTTCCGTGGTCCACATCATTATCCTTGTAATGGGCCTCGGGAGGGATGTTTCCAAGCTTCACCCAGGTGTTCCGCCCGATCTGGTTACGATCCAAGTTGTAGTTTAGTATAGGAGAACCGCCGTCGTCTTTCGGGGATCTCCACTTGAACTCCACACAGGAGGAGGAAGCTTCTACTACTTCAATAGGCCCCATTGGGTTGGTGGGTTTATCTGCATTACAACATTTGCATTATCCAAAGTGACTTACAGCCAGGCATTACAGTTTCACAATCTAATTTACGCACTTAACTGAAGTGGGTTGTCAAAGTCAAATGATACCAAACTGACGTTTTCGTCAAAATTGTACATGACAGTTCAATTTATAAATAATGAATATAAGCTTTCCGATGTGAATTGGAGAAGTACACTGTAAAAACTGTAATTTTCACGTATAATAATTTTTTTTTATATTACAGTTTTTTTCTCTTATGTGCATTTGTAGTCGTTTTTAAAAATGTTCAAAAAACTTTGAATTACCGAACAAGATGGCAAATTTACAAGAAAAGCATAATAGTTTTTTACTGTATTTCCCCAGCTCCGGGAAAATTTCATTATTTTACAGGATTTTTTTACAGTGTAGGTGACAGTTTTTTGTTGGTTTATTTTTAACAACATTTTTAAAACAATCTGTTTAAGTACTGAATGAAACTTTGTATACCAACCCAGAACGATAAGCTTGGAAAGAGCTTCAATAGTTCCAAACTCATTCTTGAGTTTCAGCTTTATTTCGCCGCTGTCTTTACGCTGACACTTCACCAGCAGAAGGCGACTGTGACTGGATGACTTTTCGATTCGGACGTGATTGTCCTCGGTTAGCTCCTCCCCCTCATTATACCACTGCACTTTTATTGGCTCACGACCAATAAACTCCAGTTTGAAAGTGGCGTTTTGATTGACTTTGATGATCACAGGCTCGGAGAACTTGGCCAGGTCATCCTGGTTGAACCTTGGCGGGTCTGAAACACGATAAATAATAAACATGATCTTCTACGTTTTGATGTGATTATCATTATTATAAAAAAATAATTACCTTCCACGACCAATATTGCTTCCGTTTTACGTCCATCTGCTTCAAATCGATACTTTCCATTGTCGTCTTCGTTGCAGTTAGTGAAGATTAGTTTATGTACGAGCCCATCTTTGATGATTTTCAGATCATCTGTATCCGTAATCTATACAGAAAATTCAACGAGAACACTTCTATAGATCACGTCTAAATAAAATGCTTTTATATTTTGATTTTAGGTTTGCAAAACATCAGACTAGAACAGTGGCTGATGTAACGCTTACAGTTTTTCCATCTTTATACCAAACACCATCGCAGTCCTCACGGCTCAGTTTACACTCCATTTCGGCTGATTGACCGATGATGGCATTAACATCTGACAGACCGCTTGTGAAGTGAACCCCCGGATCTGAACAACACGTGCATTGACAACAGTTCAAATGTTGCTGTTTCTATGTAAGAATTAATGCCAGATTGACCAGATGTGGCGCAACAAATTACTATTGATTACTCAATCAATGGCTTTCAGTTGTCGTGAGTGTTGAAAAGGTGACCGTAGAAAATGTATGAATTGTAAACAAAAACATTCTGTCATCATTTTTCACCCTCATGTGGTTTAAAACCTGTATGTGACACTTTTTTCCCTGTGGAACACAAATGAAGATACTTAGAGACATGTCTCAGTGGTTTTGTGTCTATACAATGGAAGTGAATGGGGTTTAATGTTGTTTGGTAACCAACATTCTATTAAATATCTTCATTTGAGTTCTGTAGAAGAAAGGAAGTATCGCTTAAAGAGTGTGGGAAGATAAATTGGATTCAAGTGTCATAAACTGGAAACCAGTCTTACCAATTACGGAGTCTGGAACTAAGGGTCCGGTCCTAACTCTCTTCTTCGGCTCTTCACCCGTCGACTCTTCCTCTGGAGGTGGTGGGACTTGTTCTGGTGATGTAACCTGTTCTTCTTTCTTCTGCACTTTTGCCGGTTCAGATTCATCTACGCCTTCAGAGTCCGGCTTTGTTTCTGGCTTAGGTTTGGGTTTTGGTTTATCCACTGCATGAGGGGTTCCCGTTGAACCTTCATGAACCTCAGGAGAACCTGCAGGAACTTCCTCCTTCACTTCTGTCTCGATAACTTTGGCTTTCTCGGCCTGAAACTGTTTTATTTGTTCCATTCTTTCGTCTCGCTCCTTCTGAAGTTTCTCCTGCTGTTCAGCGGCGATCTTCAGCAGGTCTGCGCCTCCCCCGCCCGCCGTGGTGGTTTTGCGTGTCGCTTTCTTACCTCTGTTGTTGGGATCAGGGTCAGCTGTTGCGAGGGCAGAACAACATAAGAGGTGTGAATATTCCGGTCAATGAATGGAAAATGTATATGTAATAAGACACAGACTCAGTGGACGGAAATGGAAATTGTGAACAGTGCGAGAAATCCATTATCGTCTTTGCAGCAAATAATTGATGTAATTTTATTGAAACAGTCTATTTAGTTATTTCAGACATTCGATTAAGATATTTGAGCATTGTGTGGTTATGGTGACAATATATATATATAACATGGCTGCTCAGGAGATTCGATAGAGTTCTCACTTGTGTTTTATTTAAGTATCCTAAAATTGCTTGCAAGATATAAAAATGAGACTGTCATTAAAATTCATGGAATTATTGTAGAATGTAGAAGAAAATAATCTGGATTTGGGCAAATTTGATGAGAAGTGTTTGAATTCATATTGAGATCTTCTATAATATTTACTTTTGATTCCAGACTTGACAAATCTGGGCTCAGTTTGAGATGTCTTCTGAAACTCAAACAGAGACATTTGTAATATTTCTGACTCTTTTTCTCAGGAGAAACATCCGAGACTCAAGCTGAAGTTTCCACTTGCTTTCCATTTTATCTCATTGATATCTCTAATAATCGAGATGTCAACGCAAAGAGATTTTTCTTTCTCATGGGATGCGACTAAATTGTTGAAAATTAATCAAATCTGCTCAAACTTCAATCAATAAAACTGTACGTTGTATACGTGAGGATCTACACCACTGAATCTGAGAGAATTTAACGTATGTCATGAATCTAAATTTGATCTTACGTTCCACTATAAGCCAGGCGTTACAAGACTTTATTCCTGCCACAGCTGCGTAGATGCCTTTATCCACCTGCATGCAGTCCTTCACCACCAGTCTGTGGATCAGCATGTCTTCAGATACACTGATGTCATGCTTTTCACCCTGAACCAATGGGGTGCTCTTTCCCATCCACGAGATATTTGAGATCGGAGCAGATAAGACACACTCAAAAACAGCATCCTGCCTTTCGATGGCTTTCACCTCCTGAATCTTCACCAAGAAGTCCACAGCTGGAACTGTAAAGAACATTCGTATATTGTCAATTCAATGAATCAATAGTTTATATATCTAAAATAAAATTAAAGATATGGATTTCAGCTTTAAAGCAGAACTTTTTGGTTATTTAATGTTAAAAAAAATGTATACAAACCATTTAATGTTACAACTTTATGTCTTAATAAAAAAGAGTTAAAGCTCACTTTTGAAGTCAGTGGAAAAAATATTGACCCCTTCAATATCGACTTGGTACAGTCCAGCGTCTTCTGGGCTTAGACCATTAACACTGAAGGTGAATTTTCGGCCAACCTGACGCAGACAATGTTTATCATCCGTGTCGGTGTTGAATGGAACCATAACACCGTCCTGCATCACAAAATCAGAAAATAACACATTTTTGCACGGCCATATCTTCTGATTTAACTCTAATAGACGTCATGTTTAACCTTAAAGAGGAAGATGCGGGCATTAGGGTCCTTGAGGTCCATCTCGAATTCAAACTCGGCACATCCTGGTGTCTTAACTTCGATGTGTCTCAGATTGCTCAGTTGTTCAACAAACTGTCAAAGGAAAGGCAAGTTCAAAATATTTTCAGCTTTCAAACGGTACCACACGAAACGATTTACCGACACTTGCTAAGGAAGAAAATGGTAAGTGTTTGGATTATTTCACATCTGTGCATTTTTATATTTTCATTTTTTTAGCTTTTAGTGCTTCAAGAAGTTCTTTAAATTGTATTAAATGTATATACAGAAGTTTAAATCAAACCTCAAAATTAATTTCTGTAACAAGTTGCATGTACTAAAATAATGATTGTTCCAACATTATTCCGGTTCATTTCCATTTTTTTTATTTTGCTCAAAATATCAGATTACTAAGTATAGTGAACCCAGTCTCGTGTATTGGATCGGATCAAATGTTCCAATGTTGAATTTTACCTGTGCCCGCTGCTCCTCAATTTCTTTTTTCTTCTCATTCAGTTTTCTCAACATCCCGCGGAAGTCCGTCACACCGTATTCAATGCAGATGCGCTCGTAGTCTTTCTTATCAGCGCTCAACAACAGCTCCCAAAACTTCTCATCAACTTCTCCATCATTTTCTTTCTTCTGTGTTTCAGCTCTGAGGAAACACGGCGATGAGGAACTTCATAGAAGGACATGAACGCCTTTCGCATGCCAACAAACCAGAAGTAAAATTGATAAAGATCTTACCGAGTCCTCAGGGTCTTCTTTAAATCAACAGCTGCTTTCTCTCGTTGTTCTGTAAATAAATAAAGTTGCATTTCTCATCTTCAGCCTATAACAGATTGCATATTTTTTATTATCATGACTTCTAAAGAATTCAGACCTAGTCGTGCCTCCTGCATCGCTTTGCTCTTCTTGAACCCAACTAAAAGAGAAGAATTTGAGTCACATCTGTTACCTGAATTTGAATCTGCTTTGTAAGAAATCACCCTATAAACATGTTCACAAAAAGCTTCTTTTCCTAGTAACATTTAAAGAAGTTGATACACTCAAAAAGTGCACTTACCTTCAATGATGTTGAGTGTGACGGTGACCACAGCACGTCCAAACTCATTTTGTGCAAAACACTTGTAGGTGTCTGCCTGATCAACTCCAACATTGGACATCTAAATAAAACAATCATTCATTTTTACAAAGATGAAAAAGTGAGAAAGATGTTTTTTACAAAATAAGCTCATTGCCATTTTAATAAGATATTAAAATCACTGTTATTAATGCTATCATGTAAGTTAGACATGTCGCAGCACCTGTAACTGATGTTCTCCTGATATGTCATCATAGGACACAATATATCTCTCAGGATCAGATATATCCCCATTGTTTCGAGCCCATGTAACAGTCGGTGTCGGATCTCCGGTGATGATGGCTTTGAAAATGGCAAGCTTTCCTGTAAGAAGAAAACACCTGTGGTCATTATTCTTTGTCTATTAGAATCAATGATGCTTTGGTCACGCTGCTGGTCTCTACCTTCTTGAATAGTCAGGGCGATGGGTTTGCGGGTGAATTCGGGGTGACTTTTGCCATCAGGAATTTCCTCCACGAACTGCGTGATCATGACACCCGGGACCTTCGAGCGCTTTCTAATGGCCACTGCGGAGGAAAGTAAAACAAAACGTGACGGTTGATAAAAAAACTTCCAAAAATGTTCCGCTATTCATTCGAGTGTATACATGGATGCATATCTACCTTGCCCAGGTGCAGTGGGCTCTTCATCTTTACTCTTTCTGAATTTCATCTCGGCATGTAGGACTTTCAAAACACCGTCCTATAAAACCAATTGAAAAACATGCATGAGCATCTCAGAGGACTATAAAATATTACTTTTTCTGTATGTACGGATGACGTTCCCTGGTTGTAGTCTCGAGCTCATTTTGTTCGAGTTCTGTGGCAACTTTAAAGAGTGTCTAGCGTGTGTGTTTGGCTGGGAATTTGATGGGAAACAATAATGAATATATGACTGTAAGAAGGTCTGCTCCCTGAGGCGGAAGCTTAGCGGGCTAAACCACGAGCTTCTGTCAGCTTTTCTCCAACACGAAGGCTCCAGCTGTCTTCGACGTAATTCATGGGCCAGTCACAGAGGGGGAAAAACTCGCCAACAGTGTCACTTACACCAATCTGCAACCTTAGGATTTAAGCAATACGTCTTTGGCAAGAATGTAACGCTGATACATTTTGAGTAAACCTTGCACTTGCACTTTCAATGTCTCTATTAGTTGGCTATCAGAGAAGGAAGATACGGTGATTGTGTCTGGAGGGGGTAATTTTACTCGGATTGCTTTTATTCAGACAGAAGCGTCTTCTGCCAAACAAGCCTGGTTTGTTCCAGTGATCAGCTGAAAATAGGTTGTGACCATGTCTGGGCTTTCAAAAGCTAAATTGAAATTCTTATGAAGCAGATTCAGCCGTTTTCTAGTGTAGTCATTTAAAGCGACGGTAAATTGAGGACTTCCCCTTTTAACGCTATAGCATGTTCTCAAGTGGCCCTGCGTGGTTTTGTCTCTTATAGGTCACATAGCTCATAAAACTATCCATCAAAACACAACCTCTGACGCACATATGCAGACTGCCACAGTTTTATAACACATATATATTTGAATAAAAAAGTTACGTTTCCTAAAACCGAAAACAAATCCAAACACATTTCCTAAAAATAACTATATATATAAAAATGTTTTAGCTGTATTATTTTGAGTTATTATTACTTATTTAAAACAACTCAACTGCAGTTTGATATTTATTGAGATAAACGTATGAAACTCTTCATTTGTACTCGATCTTTTGATATTATTCACAAATGTGACCCTGACGGTAAAATCCGGGCCAAAGTCGCAATATCTAAACATGAAACTTTTTGTGCATTGAAGACATCATAAACATAGACACATGAGAAAAAATAGTATGCATTTATTGCTATAAATATTAGATTTTGATAGATATACAGTACTTTCTTTTTCATTTATGAAAGGAGAATTAAGTGATTTTAATGACTGCATTAACACTATGTGTTTTATTATTTTGTAATATAGAAGAAAAACATTGTGTTCATTTTTAATATTGACCGAGCAAAGCCATGTCCAAAAGACAACAAAGTTATATTTGTACAGAATGTTCTTTACATTATGTATTTTATGTAAAAAACAACAACAACAATCATATCACAAAACAAAAACATTAGCCGGGTTTTCACTGGCCGGGTCACAAATGTGTATTTACAAAAGAGAAAAGTTATATTCAAATAATTCATGTTATTGATTCTTAATTCACTAAACTATTACTAGGATGAATTAATATTATATAGGCCTACTGTACAAAATATACTCTCCAAATCATATACGGGTCACTTCTGTATCGCTTTAATTACGTGAAATAAATGAGGTGTGGAGTCATCACGTAAGCAGTACATCAAGATAAGTTTATCTGAAGACAGCTTGTTCTTATCGAGGATAACCATATTTGTCGGAGATGAAAAATAGCCATGCCTAGTAACAGAGACATATGATTGATTTATAAATATGCCCAAGGGACCCGTGTCCTGAGCTGTCAACCCCCAACTAATAGCACCACGTCTCTTCTTACCGCTCCTTACCGCATTTTTCAGCACTTAAATGTCACATTTTATGACTTTGTAAATTGTACATTTAACCAGCATTAAGAACAATTAACAGTAACTGTTGCGTACACGTCAACATCATTAGCCATTTATTGTGATTATGCCTATAACCTAAAGAAGTGCATTGTGTATCATAATGAGTTATTTATATAATATACAATGCAGTTAACAATTAATAAAGAATCTATGGAAAACGTTTTTTGTTCACGATTCAGTCATCTGAATGAATTAACCACTTTAGTCAAATTTAAGATTGTGTAACAGTAATAATTGCAATTATTTTGCGTTTATATACTAAAAGAAGCCAAAAGTACACACATGTAATTTACATCTTCATCAAGTGTGGGATCAAAAGTCAACTTTATTAATTTACAAAATAAAACGATCTTTGTCAGTTCAATACCAACACCGTCACCCAGCAATCTAAGGACTGATGAAAAAAATCTATCATTTTATGTACCTTCAGAGTTCAGCTTATATGATCTACATGTGTGTGAAATGAAACAGAGCAAAACAGAAAGTTTTCTGTTGGCTTCAGTATGTTGGGAATCATTTGTACACCATGCTAACCATGTTGAATATGTCTGTGATGTGTAAAACCGTCTTAAGACAACAGATGGTGCAGCATCAAGCGGTCATAAGATGGTAATAGGAAACACTTTTGAGTGGAATGAGACCAACATGAGAAAGATATTTTTACACCATCACGTCTGTTTTCAACTTATTAGGGACTATTTCACTTTCTCTGTGGAATCTATCATTTAGCCTTTCATTGTACTATGATGTGACATAATAAGTGTCTTACACGTAAAGTCTTTTACATGAACGGAATGTGTTGTCTTTGCAAAATTTGCTAAAAGTTTATATACGAAATTTAGCACTTGCATTGAAAATGCATTTTTAGCAAAAATGTTATTCTATATTCTGTATTGTATTCTTAGTCATCTAGTCACACCGTACTCAGAGCTCTTATCCAATCATATGCACCCATCCAAGGCCATCATTAAGTTTAACAGGCATCCACGAGCCATCCTGATTGGTCAGAAGTTCCTAATCTAATCCTTGTAAAATTTTGTGGAAACAACTTACTTTGTGAAGCGTTCCCCCGCGCTCTTTGTTCAGCTTTGACTGCCGGCTCTTCACCTTTGCAGTTCAACTTAAGATGGTCCTGTTGCTGCTCAGGGCGGATAGATTTACCCTTGAGCACCCATCAAAGACAAGATGAGGGTTTGTGACTCCTCCCTGACACATGAAACAAGGCTGGAGAATGCAGCAGAGAAGGTCTACTAAACTATCTTCTCATAAAGGAGAAGCGGTGAAGGAGAAGGACGACGGCGGTGGAGCGGCTTTCTTGGACGACGTGAGGAGAAAGGTAAGTTTATTCAGAGACGTAAGAAATAAATGATATGGAAAAAAGGGACAAATATTTCAGAAAAATCACATTTTAGTTTTGCAGTACGTTATATATATAGTTATATGTATTTAGCTATAAGTCATTTCTACTGTGAAACGATAGAAAATATAGACTATAAATGCTATTGGGCTTTGGATATCTATTGTATATGTTTGTATATATATGTATATGTGCATTATATGTATCCTGTAAACCTTTTCAATTTTGGGGAATTTGCTTTTCACAAGCAAACCTCTCTAAAGTCTTTAATTGGCCAGGACTGAACACCCTTTTCAGTTTTAGGTTACACTGGTATGTTCAGGCCAGGCTTTTAACGTTCATATATGTAACAGAAGAGATGGAAAGGTCATAACTCATTTTGATAGTCATAAGTGTGACACATGAGCACATAACTGCGCCACAGGACCTCACTACTGATGTTACACTGCTGCACGCTAACTTATGCCACTTTGACAACTTAATGGCCTTTAAAACCAAAACCAAACCAAATATAACGAGGACAGAACGTTCCACACCTCAGATCCTAATGTTGTCTTTCAGCACGCAAGACCGAACATGACTTCAAACGTTGCGTTTGGACCCGTATATAAAAATCTTAGTTCATGTAACTTATTAACCTACAGAATCCTTAAACTATAAATGAAGGGAAGATAATTATAGACCACTTCGCAAGATGGTCCAGAAGAACTCCCGGTTTTTATCTTGTATATATAATTAAATCTTAAAGATGTTTATTTGATATTTTGATTCGGTTATAATATTTTTGTTGGTTGAATTTAAACGTTTGTTATATACATTATATATAAAACCACACCAGTCTACGGGTCCAGTTGCATAAACTTGGCCGCCATGTTAAGACTGCGCCTCACTGACTAGCAGTTTTACCTTACATATTTCAATTAGCCCAATCTACCTTTTTATATAACTGTTTTAAAGGATGTTATGATGTGTCTTGAAGAAAAAAATGAGACGACTAACCTCTAAGACTTTATGCACCCGGCCCCAGAAAATCTTCCTGTTTGAAAGTGAAATACCTATTTGTCAGTTATGGTGACCCTTAACCGAAATGTGACCTCTGCATTTAACCCATCCCGTGAGTAGTGAACACACGCATTGCAAGATGTGAACACAAACACCCGGAGCAGTGGGCAGCTATCACTGCAGCGTCCGGGGAGCGAACGGGGTCATCAAGGGTACGTTAGTCGCAACCTGCTGGCCCTGAGAATCTAAACGGCGACCTTCTGGTTACGAGTCCGACTCTCTGACCACTAGGCCACAACTGCATCACGTTTAAGATATTCATCTTTTGAAGTGGTCTATAATAAAAATACAATAAAAATTAGAAGAGCTTTTATAAATGTGAGTCATTTCATGAACGCAACCAAAATATTTATTTTAGCCATTTCATTTTCTGTATGGTATAGATGAGGATCTCAGGTAAAGGATAAATAATAAAATCCTTGCTTGTTGTCCTTTAATAAGCAGATTAATGGTGTTCATCAGACATGAGAAGATAAATAACTCGGCAATTACAGTGACAGTTTGTACATACAGTATGTGGATTATTTAAAGACCAATATCCACCATGATGTTTGAAGTATACTTTATTTTAACCAAACCATTTGTGTGATGATGCAAATCTGAATATTTGCAGAAGGCTCTTGTGTTTCCTTTACACTGTAGCATTTCAGGCCAAGAAAGAACCAGAAAAAAGAGGCGAAGAAATATCCAACAGTACAATTCTTTTCCCTATACTCTAGTGCATGCTGAGAAGAATAACCAAAGGACAAATAAATAAATAAATAAATACAATTTGACAGTAAAATCCTGAAATCGTAACAGGGTTCAAATGAAATTTTTGTCAAACTGAATTGAGAACATGCTGTTATCTATCAGCCACAGCACAAGCGCAGGACTATATTTCTTTTTCTGTAAAACATGACTGTCAGATTTTTGTGCTATGAACTGTATAATGACACACAAACTTTCACATGCAGTTCTTGTGTAAGTGATGAAATGCCCTGTAAGGCACTCTACGCCAAAATAATTTGCCAAATGCATTAAATCTAAATGTAAAAAGGCCATGGTGTAGGCCAATTCCCATGTGCCATAAAAATATACTAGTCTCCCAAAAAGGTATTTAACACTGTACTTCTACAAAGAGCCCAAAAACCAGTGAAAACAGCAGTCTTGACAACCTCATCATGTTGTGCTTTTATTCTGAAAAACAAAGAAAATCATAGTTGGATGACACAGGCATATTTTTAAATGTATATCTAGAGATTTTAACTAAATTAATAACTTGACTTATATTTTTAGTTCAGCTAAACTGTTAGCCGTGCATTGATGGGGCCTTTACAGTACTATGCAATTTTCGACTTGTTTTGGGCAAATTTGCAATAATGATCATACCCTGCTTAAAAGAAGCTAAGTCGTTTAGCAAGTGAGTGAGTAGAATACATGTTTTAAAGTCTTACCTCTGACGTTGAGTTTGGTAGAGCATTCGGCTCTTCCTAACGGGTTCTCAGCGGTGATTTTGTACTCTCCCATGTCTTTGGGTCCGACTCTGAGGATGAGCAGGGAACAAACTCCGCAGGTGTTAGTGATGAGGTAGTTGGTGTTGGTGTTGATACTGACGTTGTCGCGGTACCAGGTGATGTGGGGCGTAGGGTTGCTCCTCACGGCACAGGTCATGTAGCACTCGTAGCCTTGCGGGGCCGTGTGGATCTTCAGCGGGACCATGAACTTCGGAGGCCTTTCCAAATTGCATGTCTTAGACTCCGGGATGTTCAGCTTGAATTTTTCTGCAAGAGATGAACCAGATGGATTTGTAAGGCATTCTTCAGACGTTAGGGGAATGGAGATGTGGATGTATAACACACTACGTATGGGGTTGTAAGAACCCTGAGGTTAGCTGCATGTGCAAGCAGGGTGTTCTAGAGTAAACAGGAAAACATCTGTAAGAGCGAGACAGTGGTTTTCAACTTGTGCCTATGCAAGTTAAATGCAAAATTGGAAGGGAAATGGATGTTGACATTGTGGGTTTTGGCAAAATTTCATCAGATTTTAGTTTTAGTATTTAGTAATATGCGTAATACTACTATATTTTTTGACTACTATAAAGTTTGTTATAGTTTACTAAAATAAAAACAATTCAAACATTTCTGTTTACGGAAATCAAATCAAATATTGGCCTATAATGTCAGAAAATGTGGACTTCGGAATAAAGTGAAATAATTTTAAGCGGACTTGTATATATCAACTAGGGCTGTTCAATGATTTAACGCGATGATTCGCATCCAGAATAAAACTTTGTGTTTAAAATAATATACGTATGTCTATTACGTTTTGTATTATAAAAACATGTAAGAAATAAAGAATAATTTTTTACAGCATTTAAATTATATTATACAGTACATGGAAATATTTCCTAAATATATAAATGTCTAGTGTCTGTAAATACAAAACAAATATGCACAATGAACAGACATACATTATGTAAACATAAACCTTTACTTAGGATGCGATTGATTTTTGAAACAAAATTTACATTAAAAACGAAACATATAAAAATAAAAGCACATTCAAAATATTAATATAACTACAATAAGCTGCAAACAAAACTATAATGACAAACCTTTCTTGCATGTGATGAGCCACTTGGGTGACTCAGATGGAGCAGACAGGCCAATATCGTTTTTGGAGTAGACGCGGAACTGGTATTCTCTCCCTGGCATGATGTTACAGACGGTGAAACGGTTGTTGAAAATCTGGTCTGCTACTGTGTGCCAGGTCCTCTTGCTGGAGTCTCTCTTGGTCACCATGTAATGCAGGCGATCATCGCGCTTCTCGTCTGGTGACGATTCCCAGGAAACAGTCACAGTGCCCGGCACGTTCTCATCCAGCTCCACGGGCCCGGCTGGCTTCGGTTCATCTGCATCAAAACAAACCGGTACTTCATTACCAGAACTGGCAGTTGACAAAGTTATTACTTCTAAATTGTTCTACATAGCAAGTGTATATTGTTTGTTTGAACTATTGAGCGTCCACAGTCGAGACACTAATTCCCTCATTTTACCTGTGACTCTAATCTCAGTACTGAAGGTCTCCTGTCCCACGACGTTCTTGACTAAAATGGAATAGATTCCTGAATCGGCGCGTTCTGCAGATGGAATCAGGATCTGAGATCCTCCCTCAGCATTGCTGACAGTGACCCGTTTAGACACTGGACTTCCGTCTTTAAGCCAGGTGACATCGGGCCATGGAGATGCCTACAAAAATATAACAATACATCAGTGTAGAAACAAGACACATGGGCTTGGTTTTAGTATTGCTCTATACCTCGAAGCTCATGTTGAATCGTAGTGAATTTCCAGCTCTGACCACCATGAAGCTCTTTATCTTAGCGTCCGTGAATCTTGGTCTCACTAAAATAAACAATAAGCGCAGGGATTGAGAGGTGGATGTTACTTTAAGGTTAAGAATTAAGGTTACTTAACCCAGTTTACCCAGGGTAGAAAGGACTCTGAGTTTTCAATTTTAAGTGTAAAAAAACCCTCGTTGTCAACTACTCACCTGGAGGGGGCATTGCCAAGACGTAGTTGTTTAGCTCTTGTGGTTCACCTTCTCCACCTTCATTGGTGGCAACCACTCTTACCCAATACATGCCCATCGATTTCATTCCCTTCACAGTGTAGGAGGTCATGATGACAGCGTTCGTGTTGCATCGCTCCCAATCAGGGTTCTCAGCAGGCCTGATATCGACAAAGTACCCTTTGGCTTCGTCCTTCACACCTGCCTCCTCTTTTGGTGTAGTCCAAGATAAGGACAGGGTGGTGTTGGTGGAATCTGTCACTTTAAGATCAATGACCTTACCGGGAGGTTCTAATGAGGAAACAGAGAGCGTCTGCGTGAGGATTTCCAGAAAATATGGTCAAACCAAGTTTCTATATCTGAGAAATGCAGTAACTTACTTTTAGGATCTCTGGCAAATACAAATTCTGAGGGAACGCTTGGTTCTCCAGCTCCTGATATGTTGACGGCAGACACACGGAATTCATACTCCATTCCTTCAACTACATCTATGGCTGCGTATTTCTTTGCTGCGGATGGTAATTGAGAGAAAGTTTAAATTAAATGGTAGTTTGAAATAAAGCCGGGTGTGCGATGTACGATTTTAACATTCGTACTTTTGTAAAATGTTGTCCGGAATGCAATTAAATAGAAACCATGGACAAAACCGTGCACCCGATCTAAACTATAAAACTCTATAAAAAAAGCTTTCCTGTAGCCCAGTGGTAAGAGCATTGCGTTAACAACTCAAGGTTGTGCGATCAATCCCTTTGTGCGATCAAGTAGCTTTGGATAGAAGCGTCTGCCAAATGCATAAATGTAAATAAAACATGGGATACTTTACAAACCTTGGATAAGCTCCCCCTGAGGATTGACCTGACCCCACAGGTTGCTTCCCTTCTTGCGTTTCTCCAAGTTATAACCCAAAATATTAGTTCCTCCGGTGTTGGATGGAGCAGTCCACGTCAGGTTAATGCAATCCTTGAAGGCACTGACTATTTTGGGAGCAGACAGCGAGCCGGGATACGCTGTAAAGCAAGACATCATTTAGATTTTTAACTGGGACACATCTGGGGTGCAGCACAACGGTTGAGTGAGTAAATATTTTATGCAAATCACCTTTAGTGCCAGCCTGAACATCTTCTGTCTCCATCAGCTCACTGGTGCCCTCTTCAGTCTGGGCTCTGATGCGGTAGCAGTATCTCCTGCCGTGGTCGACGTCATTGTCTTTGTAGTGGGCTTCAGGTGGAATCTGGCCTATTTTCTTCCACGTGTTGCGCCCGATTTGATTGCGCTCAAGTATGTAATGTTTAATCAGACATCCGCCGTCATCTTTTGGAGGTCTCCATTTGACCTCGATGCAGTTGGAAGATGCCTCAATGATCTCCAGAGGTCCAAGTGGAGGGGTAGGCTTATCTAAAGTCATTTAATGACAAAAAGTATGACAATTGTTTACCAAAAAAACCTACAATTGCTATTTGGTTATTTGTGGATAATTGGTTTTTACTTACCGAGCACAACTAAATTAGAAATTGCTTCCACAGTGCCAAACTCATTTTTGATTTTGATCTTAATCTCCCCGGTGTCTTTACGCTGTAGTTTGTTAAGAAGCAGATGGCTCTGACCCTCCAAAATCTCAATCTTGCAGTTGTTGTCTTGAATAAGCTCCTCGCCGTCTTTGTACCACTGAATTTTGCATGGCTCACGGCCAACAAATGACATTTTGAAGGCCGCTTTATGATTATGTTTCACCACAATAGGCTTGGCGAATTCTTTACTATCATCAGCAGTTAATCTTGGTGGATCTAAACAAGAACAATTTGAAAATGAACAACCGTGACCTGCAGAACATTCATGCAAACTGAACTGGAATTGGAAAACACACCTTCAACCACAATTGAACATTCAGTTTTGCGCCCATCAGCCTCAAATTTGTATTTTCCGGAATATTCTTCTGTGACTTTGTGAATTTTCAGTTTATGACTGACATTGTCTTGGCTGATGGTCATGCCTTCAGTGGTGTCAGTAATCTGGAGAGAATTAGAAAAAAAATCCAGATTATGGATTACATAAAGATGGTCATGATAATACATTACATCACAAAATAATATAATATACAAACTATACAAATATATATATATAAATATTTAATTAAAAATAAAAGTTAAATTTAATTAAAATATTTAATAAATATTTAGCAAATTAAAAACATAAAATATTATTAATAAATAGATTTGATCATATCCATCTATACAACAAAATATTTTTGAAAGCTATGGTAGTAAAATGGATTTTCTTGTCATTGTATTAATAATATTAGTTGAATGTCTAAGACTTTTTTTCAGGTGTATGGAATTCATTTCTAAAGCCATTAAAGACAGCGTTTTTTCGAAAAATGTATGAAGCAAAAACCCAAGATAACATCTCTATATCATGTGTCTAGACCTTTTTTAAAGCTTTCTATTTGTATGAATCGTCGTGCACGCCTTTCTTCATCCTTGACTCATAAATACAGTCTATATGTGTGTATGTGGTTGGTACCTCAGTGCCATCTTTGTACCAGGTGCCCTTTGCCTCAGCACTGCTAAGTTTGCAGACCAGTTCAGCCGCTTCTCCTACAATAGCTTTACAGTCAACCAGGCCGGTGGCAAAATGCACACCGGGATCTGCACGTGATTCATACACAAGATTATCATTTAAAAACACACTTGAGGCCAAAACTGACAATGAAATTTGCAAATCAAATGGATTTTAGCATGTAAAGTGTTACACGGCGGGAATGCAAAGCTGAATTCCACAACGTCTCTATCGCCCTCTCTGTTTGAACCATATAATTGCAAGTTAAAAGTTTTTATGTAGGTGGCAGTCAAATGACTTCAATTTAACATTTAATGCAAAATTGTACATGACGGTTTCAATCATAATTATAAACTTACCGTTGCAAATCAGGATAATATTTATGTACTTGCTCAATTACTCTTTATTTTTAACCAAGAAGATATAAATTGCAATTTGTGAAACGTGAAGTGTCTTAGTACAGCCTTACAATCGTCTTCAGTGTTGACTTTGAATCAATCTTCTTAAAATCCATGTCAAGTTGTTTGGTTTAGGTAAGCGGACAATTAAACTAATCATGAGCTTTACCAATAGGGACATACCAATAGAAACCTGAGCGGTGTTTTACATTCTACTTGTCTAAGGACAGCCTAATATCATCCGAGTGCAAATTTTCTGATTGTCATTGAGCATCATTTGTTTTCTGGGTATCAACCAAACTGAACATGTTCTTGTGTTGAACTGTGCATGACATAAATGTTGAGTGAAATTTCTTCTTGTGGAAAACAGTTGGTCCTAATAATCCTGCTGTAAAGTCTTGGCCTGGAACATCTTCAGGTCTTTAGGTGTGAGATGCATGAAAATCTTCTCTTGGTCCTCACGTGTAAGACAAGATTTAAGGCGATCGCAATCAAGACTTTGTTGTTGAATGACTGGCTCTTAGTAACACAAGCCGAGCACAGTGAGGACAACACAAGCGTGTATACGCACAAACACCAGACGCACACAAACAAGGTGTAAGAAATATGTGTTATATTGCAGACAGGTTGAGTATGGTGTTGAATCTCGAAATTGCGCATTTTTTAACAGTTTGAAGCTCTTCAGACTTTCTGATATTAGAAAAATTAAGTGTGAATGATTTCATTATTTTATGAACAAGTTATCAAACACCAATTGTAAATATGTGACCTACTATTAACCAATTAACTTTGTCTGCACAAAGACACACATTATCTAAATAAGGCTGTCAGGTCATCCATTGCGCTAAATGTTTAAACTCGATGTGCCTGTGCAAACAGTTTGTGCGATAACACTGAACAATTTCTTTTGAAGAATGTGCAAAAATGGTCATCACTGTGATGCAGAACTAGGAGTCTAACTACAAGTTTGTTATTGAAAGTAATAAAAAGGAAAATGGTGTTTGATTAACTTTGTTTAAATAGTTTTTCATTATATAAATTAAACCCAGCGGTACATCACACAGTTATTCCAAAACCCTCAAATCGCTGGCAAAGTCATTTCTGTACCAAATGACTTTGATCACATTGCATTCATGCAACTGTCAAAATAACAAAAAATCAACCGCCTCTTACCAACAACCGTCTCTGGAACCTGTGAACCTTGCTTTGAGCGACCCTTCTTTCCAGCATCACCTGACTCTTTATCATCTTCAGTCCCTTTGTCGTCTTCTGCAGCTTCCCCGCCGCTGCCATCAGATGGACCCCCTGAGCCTGGAGGCTTTCCGGGACCTGGTGGATCCCCAGAACCCGAAGCGTTACCGGAACCCGACGGGGTCCCGGAACCTGAAGCGTTGTCAGAACCCGACGGGGTTCCCGAATCCGATGGGCTACCAGAACCTGATGGATCTCCAGAACCGGGTGACTTTGCGGAACCTGACTTCTTGCCGGACTCGGAAGGCTTGCCGGTTCCTTTATCTGATGGATTACTTCCACCTTCAATCACACCGTGAGTCGGTGAAGAGCATTTTTTATGAAAAGAATGAAGAGGGAACAAAGAATACAAGAAAAAAGAACTAACAAACAAATAGCACCAATCAAAAAGAAGATTGACAATATAACAAAATTCATCAGAACAACAGAAACAAACAACAGTGTCAGACATCTTCAATACAGTCACAGTAGACATATTACACACAAATTGTGCTCCTATTTTTTATATTTTGGTATGTGTGCAAGAATTTCTGTGAGAAATGATGATGGTTAATATTGCTATCAAGATGTCAATAGGGCTGTCACGATTATGAAATTTGGCTGACAATGAATGAATAAAACTCAAACACAAAAAAAGACAAATCTGATCAAACTCAAATGATGAAGAAATGTCATTGGAACGTAACAGTGAGTGCACGGAGGATGTAAAATGCTGCAGATCACTCTTGTTTTCGAGAGGATTTACAATAATTGCGGTTATCAGAAATAATTGCAATATATCAAATAATTGTAATGAGACATTTATTTAAAAATGGTGACAGCCCTAGATATCAATGTTATTTTATATTTTTATATTTTGAGCTTTGAAGTGGAGCTGTTGAGTGTCTGAATGTTGACACACTGAAAAACAATAACAAACCAACATCATACAGGACCATGATAAACACACAAACAAACAAACAAACAAACAGAGAAAATCAACAGACAAACAAAGTGTTTGAACACCAAACACAAGTAGCATGTTTACAGCAATATCCGTTTAGAAAATGTGTATTTTCTCTGATATTATGTAAACATTTTGGAAAAGAATTCCCTGAGCAATTTATTGAAATTTACAGTATAAAATTTTGCGATAGCATTTCTCTCCCTATGTTAAACACATTACTTCATTATAATCTATCGTTACAAATTATTATTATTATTAATAAAAAAATCTTCATCACCACTCTGATTATTAATAATCATGCCTAACACTCAGTGTTGGATTACATACAATATATTTAATATGTTGTTAATATCACTTAAAATCTTTAATTCGTAAAAAAAATATTAATGTAAAAACTCAAATGATTGCTATCCATGTTTAAAAAAACACGCTAATTTTGCTTTAGTGTCACTTTATAGTTTAAATTTTTCACTTCATGCCGTTTTAGTGCGTTTAACCCACACGCTTACCAATGACAGTGTCTGGTAACAGCGAGCCCTGTCTGACTCGAGTGATGACCTCAGCGTCCCCGTCCACGCTCGCATCAGAAACTGCGTTGGGTGTGTTTGAGTTTCCTATCATGATTTTTGATGTAGACTGTAAATTAATCAACATGATGTGCAACGCCTGTGATTGTTTGTATGTGTTTGTGTCCCATTTCTTCTTGTACCCCTGTTTTCTGGCTTATTATGATTATTGTAAGCTTACTGTAACACTGTATCAGCTTATTAGCGAAAGCTACAAAACCGCTGCTTTACAGATGATAGAATGTATTTAAAGGGATAAATATTATTTTAGATGCTGATTTTATAGGGAGCTGCACCACAATGCAGTACTTTATTTACCTTAGATGATATAATTTTTTGTTATTTGCAAGCAATAGAGCTGTTTAAAGAATCTCAGAAAGTCATTTCGAGCCATTCAGACTTTTGAATAGGTTTTCAGAAAATAGGTTTTCTTTTCATAAGTAACACAAGGTCTAGGGTCATTGTTATTTGAAGACATGCTTGTTTTGTTCTGCAATTTAATATACACACAGTCATCCTTCAAATGGGAATTCTGAAACAAATGTTTTCTTTGAAAATGTACGCTGCTTACAATTGGCTTTCAAGATGACATCACTAAACAGCTCTCTTACTCTAAAATAATTGTTGTAAAGAATGTTTCCTTGTTAAACTGTATTCTAGGAGAACCATAACCAGCGTGTTGTTTTTAAAATAAGAGATGGAAACAACCCTTTTAGTTTGAACCCTTTTTCTGAATCCATCATTCTAAACAGAGAAGGAACATGGGTGGCAAGAAAGTTTCAGGCCCCTTCGTGTAACGAATCCTTACCTATGACAGTCTCAGGCACGAGAGGTCCTGTTCTCTGGCGCTTTTTGTCTCCACCTTCACCTCCGTCACCTCCAGCTCCATCACCACCTTCCCCTCCTGAACCACCAGCTCCGGCACCTCCTGCCCCACCGGCACCAGCACCTGCAGCCCCACCGGCTCCTCCAGCGTCTCCTGCACCACCAGCTCCACCGGCAACTCCCTGCCCTCCAGCTCCACCGGCATCTCCAGCTCCACCGGCACCTCCAGCTCCACCGGCACCTCCAGCTCCACCGGCACCTCCAGCCCCACCAGCACCGACAGAACCTCCTGCTCCTGTAGCTCCTTTAGTCCCATCAGCTCTTCCAGGGCCACTGCCAAGGCCACCAACACTGCCAGGACCAACGACACCGCCAGGACCACCGACACCGCCAGGACCACCGACACCCCCAGGACCACCGACACCACCAGGACCACCGACACCACCAGGACCAACGACACCACCAGGACCACTGACACCCCCTGCGTTTCCAGCTTTAGCCACTGCAAGGCCTGCAGCCATCGCAGCAGCCGCCATTGCTCCGGCCGCAGCCGCCTCCTCCGCACTCAGGCCATTACTACGGGCCTTAAGCTCTGCTGCCTTTCTTGCTTCCTCCTCAGCTTGCGCATTGGCTTTAGCGGCCGCAGCCAGCGCCGCTTTATCAGCTGCAGCTTTAGCTTCTGCTGCAGACATTCCCTTGGCTTTAGCTGCTTTAAGGGCATCTTCTGCAGCTTTAGCAGCGGCTGCCGCAGACGCCCGGGCAGCCACATTAGCTGCCTCAGCTTCGGCCGCCGCTCTGGCTCTTTCTTCGGCTGCTGCCTCTTCACGTTCAGCCTGAGCTTTCTTAGCACCCTCCATCGCTTCTGCCATCTCCTTTTTGTGCCTCTCCGCCTGCTCGGCAGCAATCTTTTCCAAATCGGCTCCACCGCCACCTGCCTGAGTGGTCTTACGGGCTTTCTTCTTGCCCTTCAGTGCAGGATCTTTGTCAGCTGAAGTGGACAAGATTTTACAAACTGATTAGATTAAGGAAATTCAACTTTAATTATAGCACTTTAATTATGCTGTGAACTTTGCAATTTTCTTCTACATACCTTCTACAATAAGCCAAGCACTGCTGGACTTTATTCCAGCTATGGCAGCGTAGATTCCCGCGTCAAGAGGCATACAATCAATGATTTTTAAACCGTGGATAAGTTTATCCTCTGAAACAGTAATTTCATATTTCTCACTGTTGGTCAGCGGGGAGTTTTTTAGGGTCCAAACAATCTGATTCAGAGGCTGAGTCAGGACACACTCAAAGAGGGCGTCTTCTCTCTCTTGGGCCTTCACCTCTTGAATCTTCAGTGCAAAGTCCACAGGAGCAACTGCGGATTGAATAAGAAGAGACAGAACTGTGGTAAGTCTTCTGTATGACAATATGCAGTTTACTGACACATACTCATATCTAATGTAATATTAAAGCCTAAAATAGAGTCTGGCAATGAAACTTACTCTTGAAATCTGTTGAAAAGACATTGACGCCCTCAACATCCACTTGATATATTCCGGCATCTTCAGGATTGAGATTTGAAACAGTGAAGATGTATTTTTTGCCAACTTGCTTCAAACCGTGCTTCATGTCACTCTCAATGTCTTTGCTGAATGGAATCATTACACCATCCTAAACAAAGAATGTGAAGAGAAAATGAATCGGATCCTTTTTGTGACTGTCAAATCCCCGATGACTGTTTCACTGTTCTCACCTTGTAAAGGAAAATGCGACTGTTGGGGTCTTTAAGTTCCATTTCCAGTTCAAAGGTGGCAGCACCTTCGCTCTTCACCTCAATGGGTTTCAGATTACTCAGATGTTGGATGAACTAAACCAAGGAAACAAACAAAAAATGTATGTCCAGAGTGGCCAAAATGTGAAGCCATTTTCTTTTCCAGAGAAACCTTTTTACCTGTGCCTGCTCCTCCTCTCTCTCCTTCTTCATCTCCACCAGTTTCTTCAGCAGCCCACGGAAATCCTTGATGCCGTACTCGGAGCAAATTTGCTCGTAATCTTTCTTCTCGGCGCTCAGCAACAATTCCCATACTGCTTCGTCAATGTCACCTTCTTTCTTCTCTTCAACTTTTTTGCCAGCGCTTTAGTAACATTAAGTTGAAAAATATAAGCGTCAGGCCACAAGATAGCACCTAATTTCATTAGCATGACCGACATTTTAAGTTAATGCATATGAGCTTTGTCTTAGGCCAAGTGTATGTTGGTTGACATTCTCTGATGCATGAAAAAAAACTATGACTCATCTTGCTCTTGCATTTTACATTTACATTTATATTGTCATTTAGCAGACGCTTTTATCCAAAGCGACTTACAAAGAGTTCGGGGAGCAATAAGCGACATGTCATAAAAGAGCGATAGTACATTAGGTGCTAATATTGGTCCGATCGGATAACCTCTAGAATGTGAATGTCCGTCCCCCAATACCAAACAAGGTATTCAAGGTATTGTGTCCCTGACACAACTAAAGTCTTATTTTAAAGCTTAAAGATATTGCAAACTAACTGTAGGAGCCTTTTCAATAAATAATGGTTTCCTGTTTAAACAGATATGTCATCATATGAAAGAAATAAATTCTTAAAGGAATGTTATGAGGTCTGTAATATGAAAAGGGCTAATGAACTGGGGCGAAAATCTGACATACCGTATGAATCAAAGCTAAAGTGAAATTGCATAATTCATGACATGCCGTCAATGTCTTATTTAAGCAAAACACATGTCTCACCCTCTTCTGAGCTTTTTTCTAAACTCTGCAGGGTCACCGCTGGCAGCTTTAAAATGCAAATAACAAACAGAAGGAGATAAATTCTTGTTTCCCGTATTTCTTGTCAAAAGTATTCCCTTGAACCGCTGTGATAATCACGTATAACGGAGATCTTACCCACGTCAGCTTTTTTAAATTCTCTGTCCTTTTTGAATCCGACTAAAAAAATAAAAAAACATTATGGTTTGATATTATTTTGGAATAACCATTCACTCTATAACATCCAATTGAATGAAGTCATGTTTTGAGGTCATGTAAGAAGAAAGTACCTTCGATGATGTTGAGAACAACAGTACACACGGCCTTTCCGAATTCATTGGTAGCATAGCATTTATAAGTATCAGCCTCAGCACCGGTGACTTTGGGAATCTGCAAAAAGAAATAATCCGATTGGAAAAATCAAGCAACGAGTGAGGTGTTGTCATATCACAGCGGAATGCAAGTATCTTAATACTTCAACTTTGAACGAAGAGCGTGTTGAGAAGAAGATACCTCCAAAGTATATTCATCGGATGATGGGTCATATTTGCACTGAAACTTTTGCGGGTCTTTCATTTCTCCTTTGGCTCTATTCCAGGTTACAGTAGGTGTGGGAGCGCCGACCACTTTGGCTTTAAAAATAGCTAGCTTTCCTGTTTAATGACAACTCAAGTTATGACAGATTTATTCATATAACATGATTTATTTTCCACAATATGTGTGATAAGGATGATGAATATTTGTATTAATTCTACATATTTTTTGTGGGTTGAGGTTATTTCTATAATAACTTACATTTCACTTTGCACTTTTTATTTAAATACATGCGAGAAAGCGTTCAGGTATTCAAACATTTTTGGACACATTTGACCACATTCACGTTCCTCATATATCAATGATTTAATGCTTCAATAGTTGTTTTTGTAAAATTGAGCCTAGGAATTTATCTTAATCCACAAATAAATAAAACAATCAAGTTTAAAATAGTACTAAAAACTGAAATAAACTCCAATATTGTCTAAAAAGCATCGCAGGATTCATCTCACTTAATTGAATTAGAGAATGTCCAAACTATACAAACGGTAATAAATGTGGTTATTTAAAAAAAATTACAAAATACCTCCATTTTACATTCTCCCATTTGTTTTCATTCATTTTTTTAATTGTAGGATTATGTTTCTTAAATACAGACAATTATATTAATAAAGACAAGGTAGGTCCGTCCAAACTTTTGTTTGGACATATATGTACTTTTCTACTCATTAAAAAGTAGAAAGCATGCAAGGTCAAAAGATAATGATACGAAAAGAACATTTAGCATGAAAGGTCATAAAGTAAGAATACATTTCTAGACTCGCTCTGCGCCTTTCAAAGCAGCGTGACATGGGATATATGCTATTTGGTTTCGCTCCCTCGGTACATATATAACCGTGGTCACATGTTAAAGCTGGAAAACATGCAGTGAACACGGTAACTCAATCACCTGTTAATTCGCTCAATGTGTCCATGTTGGACATACAGCACAGGCGTGTTAATCCTGCGTATGTGTTCACGGCTTGTTAACGGCACACATGAGATTAACTTTCAGCTGTCGCACCTGATCGCACGTGCCTTCACTCACTTTGTATTGTATTCTGTTTTAATGTGCTTACCTTCTTGAATGGTTAAGGCGATGGGCTTACGGGTGAAGTCGGGAGTAGTTTTCCCCTCGGGAAGTTCCTCGATGTACTGTGTAATCATAACACCGGGAACCTTCGATCTCCTCTTGATGCCTGAGAAAATCCACATTCAGAGTTCAGTGTTGAAAAACATCAGGTGCACACGGACATAAAATATGCTGAACAAATCTTACTTTAAAATAGTTTTTACCTCGAAGCGTATAAAAGAAACGTGGTTTGATGCATAACGTGCAATACGTTTGAAGACACGAAGCAAGATTTGCTCAAAATGTTTGTCACATATTTTAGAGCCACGAAGCTAATGAACTAAAAACATGGTTTTGGTTGCAAAATGAACACAGCGATTGTTGCCATTTTGATGATTTTAAGACCCAATTATAGACACTATGCACGCAGGGTGATGACGTATGTCTGCTAAAATCTCAGCCGGTTAAGTCACTTCCGCTCTCATTGGGCTAAGGTAAGGATATGTTTACAAAAAAACCCTTTTAAACTTCAGTAAACCCATTTCATTAAAGCTCCGCATTGCTGATGTAGCTTGAAACGAATAGCCTGAAGCCTTTCCACTTTTTGGTTGTCGATATATGATGTAGTTTTTGGATAATTTGACTAGGTGCATCTTGATTGAAAACGTCATTGTTCCTATGGACGCAACGTGCGGCAGATCTAACTGAGCGGATTGAGACAAAACGCGGAAGCGATCATGCATCTCTATTGAGCTTTCAACATTTCAAACTTTCTCTTTTGACAAAATAGTCAAAATTACAGACACTTGGGAGCATTTTTTTATATCAAGTGTTTTATGCCTATTGCCAACACATTGAAACTTGGCTATTTAGAAATAAAAAATATAAACAATTTCTTTCTTAAAGCAGCAATCCATAACTTGCCTCTCCATCACCGTCTCGGAAACAAATCCGCAGGTTACTTGCTAAGGTTAAATGACATCAAACCGGCATTTCCAGAAAATCTGATCCGACAGCTTAATGTATAAATCATTATCATAAGCAAATCAAACAGATTTTTGTTTATATAAAAAAAGAGTTACAGATTGCAGCATTAAATATCTGGTTTGCGAAAATGCATAAGTTACATTGTTTTTACTTCATTTCATTGTGTTTGGAAATGACAACTATCTGAACATTTGCATGCACACGATGAAAGACACAATGGCGTGCATTATGGCACGTTTGACTTTCAATGTATGCGTGCAGATGTTCGGGCTGCTGTCATTCAGATCCCTTACCTCGTCTCGAGGGTAGAATTTCCAGTCCTGGTACAGACACAACATTACAGTTCAACAGCGACAAATGATCAGGGAAAACAAGGAGGGAGAACGTGAAATAAATCCTGGCAAAATGTTTCAGTACATATGGTAATGGACAAACATGGAATTACTCACAAACACAACCAGACACACGGGACAGGGAAAAGACAGGGCAGGTTAAAGCAATAAAACTGATTCAATCCATTAGGGAATTGAATGTGAGATAACAGTAGAAAACAAACAAACTGGGAAAACAACAAAAGTGCAAAACGTGTTTGCTTTGCAGATAAAAAGGATCACCCATGGTTGCTTAAAAAAGGAGGAGTACATAAAACGTTTCAAAAATCATTTAAAACAATAAGATCTTTAGATATTTGGCTCAGTGTGTCAGTGGGAAATATCAAATATATTTCAAAACATATATTTTGTTTGATTCCTTGTTTATACAAAATTCTCACCTTTTTTATCTTAATTGTTAAGGTAAAGGGAATAGTTTACCAAAATATTAACTTTTAATATAAACTTTTCTCATAATTTCCTCGTTTTATAATAATTTTCCTCATCCCATCCCAAATATACATTTCTGTTCTTTGTACATGTTTCCTCAGTTGACCACAGGCAAATAATTGTATATTAATATGTTAATGTTATCTAATATAGGACAATGCCCTGAAAAGCACATGCACGAACAAATCCTTTAATAATATTTGGAAATCTAGGGCTGCACAATGATTGGTTGCGACTAATCGTTTACAAAAAAGTTTTTGTTTACATAATATATGTATACGGTGTATAATAATTATGTATTTATAAATACATAATTATAAATATGAGTGTATTTATATATACATAATTAGTATACACAGTACACACACACAAACACATATATTACGTAAACAAAAACTTTTATTCTGCAAACGATTAGTCGCTACCAGTATTTGTGCAGCCGTGTTATATTCCTCAATGACACACCAAAATTAAATTATTTGAACCCCTCCTCAAAGAAAATAAAAAAAGTTTAAAAAAGTCAGAAAAACGAAAATAATCAAACATAACAAAATTTTCATGGGTGGTGGTAGAGTCTGAAAATAAAACATCAGAGCTTCAGCACGGTGGAAATAGTAGTGGGGCACACTGGCTTGAATCTGGCCCTCTAAATGCTATCCTGTACAATATGGAATAACGGAGATGGTTGATGGCTTGTCCCTTGCATCCTAAAAGATGGCAAATGCTTGCGTTTCTCTGCACTCTAAATGAAAGCCACCCAAGGCACGAATAAAGGCCCGGTTGCGTAAGCCATATTTACAGCATCCTCTTCAATTGCATCTTGTGCAGCGTGGCACGTTTCCAGCCCACAACCTACGACAATCTACAGCTGCCTGTTCATTCATGTGTTTAAATAAATTTGTACGGCTAGGTTAGATTCAACACTTGCTTTAATCTGGTCTTGCTCTCGCAGGCCCTCGGGGACAGATATATTATTCCCTCTGCCATAGAGAGGAGGTCATTAGATTTTTTCGGGAAAATCTGCCATCGCTTTTTAGTGCTGGGCTTACTGTGGTAGAGCTTCAATAAATGAGGCTCTGTTCTTTCGAGTGTGTCAAATAATCATAATGAATTCAATAAAAACTGATGAACTACATTACATCCCTTGAGACAAGTGACCGTTGGAAAAGTAAAATAAAGAATTACGTAAGAGAATAAGAAAAAACTTTTTTCTCCACTGAGCCTTTTCTACTTTTCCTTCACGTACGACGGGGCTGGGTTTGTTGTTCCAGTAATTCAGTAATGGAGCCTTTGGACAAGGTTTGGTGCCCGTGTCAGCCTGCTATACGGGAGAGAGGAGAATTATATTGTTCTTACCGCCCTGCCCGGCAGCAGTCGGATCCGAAACCTTCGCTTTTTTCCACATCTTGATGTAGACTAATGGCTCAAGACTTCAGAAAGCTGCTCTGGGTGGGAGAAAAACAAAACAAAGGGTCAGATTTATTTCATTCTTATTCAACATGTTTGCTCAATACAAGGTTACGTTAGAAAATCTGTTTGTATCAAAAAAGCTAAAACGTAAATTACTACCAGTCCTCTAATCTGATAATGGATGAAATATTTCCTTTCGGCCCATTCTGTTGAGTTTGAATTACTTCAAAACATTTATTGAGATTAAGCGGGCAGCGCTTCAAAACGGAGAAGAATGAACATTTGTAAATGTAAATAATGTAACCATTACAGTACGTTACCTGTCAGGGAAATTCATGTAAAAACTGAGAAAACCTGCACACCGATAAGAGCGAAGCAGAGAGACGGTTATCCCCTCCGTTGAGATGTGATGTAGTATGACAGTGCAGTGCATTATGGTCCATTAGACAGGCTTTGGGCCCAGTCAGCAAAACTGCCACAGCACTAGTCATTCATCCTTTAAAATCCATTCACATATACAGATTAGATCCAGTCAGTCTTCACTAGCACTTGTGGAGAACCAATATAGGAGTTTGACATATTTGGATTTAACCGTCCCCATCGGGGAGACATATTTCATTTGAGGGAGAGTGCTTTAAATATTTCATAGCGCCAAATGATTTTTAGCTGTGTTCCGAAACCTAGTGAGCCCTCTATGTAGGGAAATGCCTTCAAAGGCAACATCCTAACTAAAACATAACCTCACGAGTGACCGTTTTGGAATGCTATACATAGGCATCAACCCGGGAATAGCGCTTCTCACGTGAAGCACGATTGCTTTCGATTGATCTTATATGTAGAATCTATACTTCAAAAAGCATTCAAATACACAACGTACAAATATTGGCATCAGTTTATTCCCCGTGCTCATTTCAGTGCGTTCTGGGACGCATCTTTTCTTGAAGTATACGTGATACTGGCGGAAATTTGGTTGAAATATCGTAAAGAGAAAATGCGGGATAATAAACGTTTCGACATCTTTGTTCTGTGTCAGCCACCGAAGTGCTTCAAAAGGGAGGGGAGAGGGGTGGAGTGAGGCGTTGGTTACAATTCGTAACCTCACCACTAGATGCCGCTAAATTTCATACACTGGACCTTTAAAAAGCTCATTTCTGAGTGACAAGGTTAAGTGTTTTGAACCAAATACTATGAAATTGAATAACTGAAATTGTTATGAAAATACAAATTATTTCACAATACTGTTTATTGTTTGTAATTTAACAAACTGCCTTTTCTATGTTTTTTAACCCCTTATACTGTGCATTTTGTGAAGTTTTCTACACCTTCAGCCATCCCTTAAAACAATCACCATGTTTAAAACAGAGTTTTTTATTTCAAATCATCCAGTCTTCCAAAGTCTTTGATGATTCCCTTGTCATCAGTGGCGTTCTCCATCTCTGAACCTGAACGATGCAGGTTATTTTATTCACTGGATTTTTTCCAATGCCGTGCTGTGCAACATCAGTCAACTGGCCAAGAGGCGTATGGCAGAACGTTACGTTCACAATAGTGTCATGATTGACCTCTTACAGACACTGCACAGAACATAATGGGCTATAAATGCACATGTTACGGGCATCACAATTCTGAAGTCTGATGGATGTGTCATCCATCCGCGTACACACATCATTATGGATGATTTGACTTGTCATTTCTGTCAGATAATGTTTCCATTGCTTGCATAAATGACAGGGACACTATGACGGAATTATTGCCACTTTCAATAGGATTATGCAAATAATTTGCAGCTTTGGTTTTAACAAGTGAATAAAAATTGATGCCTTTTATAATTGGTCGGATACTGCTGCGTACAGACAAAAATGCAAATTTAATGCTAAATTAAAATGTATCTGCTATATTGTGTATAGTTAGGATATAAAAATAGACTGTGTTTTGCCACCAATTCATCTGCCACCTGGAAGAAGAAACAGATGCCAAGATGGATCCAGATGCCAACATCACAAGGACGAACAAAATACAACACACACCACAGTAAATACAGGTTCACTCACAGGCTGGCGTGTGGTTTTGTTTTATCAGAGTAAATTATTGGCTGTCAAAAGTATAACACCAGCGAAATTTGAGAGACATTTAGAAGAAAAAATGGCCAATTTTCCCACTGAGCCCATGTCAAGTTAATAATTTCGGCAATTGGAACAGCTTTAGAAGTGCGTATTTAAGGATATAAGTAAAAAATAAGAAAATATGAATATATTTTTGGGCTTGTGCAGTTCAAAATTACACAAACAAATGCTGGGTTGTTTTTAACCCATGGTTGGGTAAAATATGAAAAAACCTAAAGGAACAGTTCACCCAAAGATTCTCACCTCAAGTTTTTCCAAATTTGTATAAATGTCTTTGTTCTGCTTAACACACAACACGCTAACAGTCCCTGCCCACCATTGACTACCATAGTATATATAATTATATAAAACTTTACAAATTTCTTGGTTCTGTTGAACAAGAAATACGATATTTTGAAGAATGTAGGAAAGCAAACAGTTCTGGGACACTTTTGACTACGATTGTCAATGGTAGTCAATAGTGGCCAAGACGGGTTTGGTTACAAGCAGCCTTCCAAATATCTTTGTGTTCATCAGAACAAAGAAATGTATAGATTTCGAGTAAATTATTTTTTACTTTTGGGTGAACTGTCTCTTTAACCGCTCATTTAAATGAACCTAGAACAACCCAGCATATGTTAATTTAATGCAAAGGTTGAGATTTGACAGCATTTTACACTTCTACGGGCTTAAAACAACATTTGAATTTAAAGAGGTTTCTGGCTACTTTTGTGTGATAAACAATTTTGTTGCTGTGTTGGATTCCCACCTGATGTCCTCTGAAATAACTTTCTTCAGGGTTCAACTTGAGGTGCTATAAGAAAACCCACTCAATATGTTTTTGTGTCATTACAGAACACATAACACAGACACATTCAGAATCTACATTTCAAAACGACTCTTTATGTTGCATCTTGGGTGTCACACGTTTAAATGTGTCCCTAGCAGGCCTGGCCACGTCTTGGCTGCTTTTCATTTCTGAAAATGAGCCGCGTAAGCCTGCTGAGCTAAACATCCCGACACTTAGACCTGCCAAGCTGCGGGTCTTCTCCAGTTTACATGCAACCTGAGCCTGAGACATCACAATGTCACATGCTTCTGTGGAGGAAAAAATAAGCATTTCTTGACTTCATCCCATTGCTATGTTAAGCGTTCTACACTTAAAGGCACAGTTCACCCAAAAACACAATTGACATCATTCTCTTTAAAACAATACTTGCAACAAAGACATTCTGCTTTTAATATTATACAAATCATCAAATCCACTTAGCTAAACTTGTCGTTTTCCCATCCTGTGTCTCTGATAGAGAAGCGGTGCATTAAAGGAAACGTTTTGATGGTGGCGAGAAAGCACAGCCATGCTTCAAAACATAATTATGTGCCAGAGGCCGGCCGGGTCGTATAATAACAGTGCATGAGTAAACTACCACTTCACATGACTATATGAAAAGCAGTCTAATGACACGCTCAAGTTTAAAACCATACCGTTAACCTTTTTCTTCCATGTGCAATATTGCTCTTTTGACATGTTTAGTTGGACACAGTCATTTGTCAAATTATAGGCTTTCGTGCCTTGGCAAAGCCCTCGGCTGTGCTGGGTATTTACATTTCCTATAACTGGTAAAGTTCAGCGAGCGAGCCACTTAGTGGGTAACAGCATACTTATCATTACCGTGCGATACATTAGCAAGGTGACATTTACGTTAACGGCGATTCCAAGGTCTGCTCAAGGCTACACCGAGGGCCCTTTTCATCTCCATCCATGGAAATATCTTTAATTAAGTTACCTCTCTATGTTAGCAAAAATGAACTAGTTTTAGAGGCACTACGCGAGGCAAATGCTTTAAAAGGAAAAATGTAATAAACGCGCGTCTCATTTCCGAGCAGTGATTATTTTAGAAAATAACCTTATCACGCTAAGGTGCTCACACACCAATATTGACGACAACGGTCGGCCCTACTTTTCTCTTAAGAAAATCTGGCAACAAGCCCCAGAGGTCCCGCACTGCAGCAGTGTGTTTTAGGTGAGGAAATATCCACCATATAAATCAGCCGGCTTGTCAGTATTTTATTTACAGAATAAGAGATGTGATTCCAGAGGGTGTTTAAGTGAGAGAAAATCACCCTCGGTAATAGGCAAAGCCAATTTTGTTCAGTCCATCAGCCCATTTCTCTGATTGGTGATAAACTCTTCTCTCCTTCTGTCTTGTCAACATCAGCCAGTTAAAACGGCCCCCCTCGGATACACTCGCCAGGATCTCACACGTCCCGGTGCAATTCTTAACATTTACAGTGAGCGACATAAAAGCAGAAAGTAGCATCCAGAGGGCGGCCTTAAAGTTGAATTTATGTAAAGTTGTGACGTCGAGAATGACTGAGGTGCCAATTTAGTTTATTTTCTTTTTCTAACGGCTTACATTTCAGGGACATCTTAAAACATTTCGATTCGCAGGATCTTTTGACATCAGCTGTACTTGCCTGCTTCCTCCGTGTCTTACGTATTCCACTGCAGTAACGTTTCGGTGCTCAGGGTTTTTTTTCAATTACAACGGGAGCAAGTCATGCAAAAAATTAATCACCGAAGATCTATTTCATTATCTGACAGAAAACTCATGTATAACATCACACACCGATTACATACGCATTGTTATACAAGCACAACGTGACAAACACAGATCAAAAATCCATCACGGCTTCATTTGATCCCATACCCCATCTATAGTTAGAACATCTGTGCAACCGTTCTGATCATACTACACGCCACCTGACCACCGGCTCTCATCTCACAGATTCCAAACCCTGAAACACAAACTGACGGCTCGAGACGAGACCAACTCCAATCATTTTTTTTTTCGTGAGGCCACCAGGCTATCCGAGATCTACTGTAACAAAATACACTTGACATCGTTGAATTTCAATCTTGTCTATAAACTTGGTCTATAAAGTGGAAGACAGTTTGTAATGCAGCAGCAGATCACTTTGAAGTTTAGTGTTAGGAGTCAAGGTAACATCTGAGGTTATCAGCATTGCATTGTAAAGCTTCGCAGGCGCTATATTAAGTCGAACTACAGACTAAGGTCAGCGTACCAAGGGTTGGCTTTTCTTGACAACATTCTCAGTAAGTACACTGAAAAACAACATACAAGTGTAGACACACAAAGCACTGGGTCGTGAGAAGGTAGGCTCCTAGAACTTTGGGTACTTCATGCACTTTTCAGATTTCTGTATGCACACCGGTGTAGAAATGTCCCAAATGACTGCATGTTTTTTGTTTATTTATATATCGTGTATGCTTAGGTAATAATGTATTTTTTCAACAGAGCGTGGGTTGTTCTGCCTGCAATTTGCAACGCCGAACTAGTGAAATGACATATTGCGCTCTATATGTCTATATGGGCGAAATGGCAAACAAAACAACCCCAAGTACAAAAAAGGCAGCAAAAATCCCTACCTGCACACAGATCTGTGTTCCTCTGCTTCTCTTAGGTTGTGCTCTGGCCTCTTCTGATATTTGAGTGCTGCCTCCAAGTTGTCCAGGGTAATAAATCCTTTGAGCTGCGTGTGTGTGCGCGCGCATGTCAGAGACTCTAAAGCTATTCCCTATGCACTCAACCTTGGCTTCCACCAAAATAAGGTTCGCTTTTTCGAAGGGAGGGTCCGTGAGAAGTTTTAACACCTGTCTGCCATTGGCACCTCATAACGTACAATGACATTAGAAATGATCTAGTTCAACCCAACACGAACAGACAAGAGTACACGGAGATTTACAATGTGGTTATGTAAACTGTGAACACTTCCTCTAGAAATGAAAATACACAAACTTCTCGGCGGTTTCACCTAGACTGCAATATTATTAAATGGAAAGACAAAAGCAAATTCTATGACAAATGTATCTGTATTATCTTACAGTTGTTTTAAAACTAAATGTTTCATTTACCAGCGCTTAAATGTCATTATCTGTATGTCTTTTTTCTTACAGCATTTAAAGAAGCATCTGAGATGAGGTGTTTCAGCATCGTTCTCTGTAGCGTCATTGAGAAATGAAGATTTCCTCTGGGATCAGTTTAACTAGGACTTTCAAGCGATTAATTGCGATTATTTTCATAATATATGTGTTTGTGTACTGTGCATATTAGTATTGTATGTGTATGTGTTTATAAATACAAAATTTATATACACATTATGTAAAAACAAACTTTTATTTGTTATGCGATCAATCGAGATTAATCATTTGACAGCCCTAAGTCCAACAATGTTCCAACACCGCAGGTAAAACTAAACATGCACTGCCGTAATGCATAAACTGTATTAATTAACCACACAAATCTAAAATAACTAGATAATAAACACAAAACAAAAAACCATCCTAGTATCTCAACAGTAACAGAAATCATGTCTCTCTTTGAATTCCCTGCAAAACAAAACAATAAAAAATTTGCTTGTAATACCACTGACTTGGCAAAAACTTTGTGATATTTTAATGTCGCTGATAAAATGTAGCATTTTATGTTCCTCGCGGTGATCTAAAACAGCCCAAGTCAAAGAGTTCTGATGGCAATTTACCATTACAAGCACCGCTACCTCCATTGGGTGGTCTGTCAAAACAATTACAGGCTAAAACATAGTGCTGTTTCAGACTGTATTACAAAGTCCTATTTTAAACAATGGATTTCTAATATATCAACATTGGTGATAAAGCAGTTAGGAACGGATCACTGCGTGCACCTACATTATAAATAAGTCATGTAGCCCATAATGAGAAAACATATTTACTGTCACTGATAGAAAGAGTAATGCGCGGTAGCTGAACCGCTAAGGGTGTGACCAGACCAGAACGAGAAACAAGACTGGGTTTACGAGAACGAGACAAATACTTCTTTAAAGAAATCCTCAATGATGAAATATAGGAAGAAAATTCACCTTAAAAACACAAAATGCAAACAATGTATGCAATAAAAATTCAACCTGTACTTTATAAAACAAATTAAACTTATATTTTAACTGATTATATAATACAGTAATAAACAATATGTAAACTCAAATGACAAGGAATTATACTTTGTTTCCTTAACAGGTGCAGCTTTTAGTAAAGAGCCGTCGTTGTTTTCTCTATATGTTTTTCTATATAGTGCTGGTGTAAGCAGAGGTGGTGATCATATCACACAGTCACATTTATATTTAGTCATTTAGCAGACGCTTATATCCAAAGCGACTTAGAAATGAGGTAAACAACGGAAGCAATCCTCCTTCCTCCACTGACTGTACCCTCATAGCCTTCAGAGAAACAGTTAAAACTACATAAACACATCATGCTTTATGCTGACATATGTAAGAGACAGATTATCTGTTTTTGAAGACACTAGTGCTTACGCGTGAGGTGCTGCAGACGCGAGAACGTTGAAACCCATCTGTCTAGCGCGTGTTTACATAGAAAAGCGGTGGAAAACTAGCGCCGTTGGGTGTAAAATCACGTTGTCTATGAATGGCCGTACCGGTCAAATATTGCTCACAGCACGCACATACTTTGTGCAGTTATTAGCGTGTTCTGTACAGTAATGAAAACAGGTCGCACCACAACAAAATGTGCCCTCGCACAAATGCTCCGAAATATATTTTGAGGTTGCACAGGTTAAATTTAGGGAGCATATGCGACTAAAAGGGTTGCAATTTCGAAGCCCAGCACACCATCATGCCAGTTGTGTGAGGATATTGTGTTCTCGCCAGACCAGTCGGATCTCGGAGTAGGGCCACACCCCTACTGGACGCATACTTAATGAGTGAAATTTTTGCTGGTTAGCTTGGCAGTAACCTTCAGTAGGAGGCATGAAGTAAGTTAGGCATGCGATGATGTTCCTTCCTTATACTTTTTAAAAGCAAATCGAAATATACCATGCATATGTGCATTCATGTTAGCCACTCTCATGATTCCCTGCAATTCCTTGACATTCTATGATGTCACTTCCTGCGTACTTGGAATCGAACCCAACACATAAGCACTTGAATTTCATTTGAAATAACTCGTTTGATATTCTGAGCAGCTCAATGTATGGTTATCATTGAAAAGGCAAACCAGCACTATAGGGGGAAGACAGCCAATCCTTTTGGAGCTGTGAAATGACAAAGGTCACGGTTTTTTACTACCCCCACATTAAAGTGAACCGTGGCCTTGTAACGCAGTCTACAAATGGAAGCAGGACAAATGGTGCACACAAAAGTTATGCAGGGAAGAATCAGATTCTCTGTCGATGAGTGATTTGTATTACTCATAAGCAACAACATGCCGTGCCGAGTACACACAAGCAATACAAAGATTGTAAACTCTTTCATCACAAAGAGACCGCAAGCACATGACCAACAGCTTCAGAGATAAAAAACAGATGATGGAGTTATTCCTGCGAGATTTTAAATGCACTGGATAACTTTAGTTCAACATGGTCTTAGGATCATTGATTTTGGAGTTGATTGTTTATCTTTTTTGGAAATATCTAAAATTCCTACTTGGATTGTATAGGGCAACACCGCAGCATAACATACAGTACATATTTCTCAAGTTTACTCTCCCTTGGTTCTTAATATAGCGTGTTGCCTTCCTCGATTGTTTGCACCTTTTGCAAGCGTGAAAAACTGAATCTCGACATCACAGCCACTGCTGGGAAGATCTCAAAGATGCAGAAAATGCTGTGAACTGTAAAAAATCTGCAGCACCTGGAGGAGGGCAGCTTCACTTCTCACAAAACTGAGACTTCTATCACCAAACAACACGGAAACAGATCATTAAAAATTTACGAACGACACATCATATCGTTTGTGCAAATGGAATTATTTTGACTTGTGTAATATATATAAATATCTGAGAAATAAAGAACAACTCTGACCTCAGTGATGACCCTCTTCAACAAGCTTCCATTTGTATCATCATTATTCAGCATCCGTAGCTTTGTGTTGCGCAACAACATTCTGCTACTGTTTACATATTAGGGATCTGAACAAGGACGGATGTTGCTGACAAAAACAAAAAATAACATTCTAATTAACATTTGTGCCCTTATTATGTGGTGAGCACAGAAAAAGTAACACACTTGAGGTTGTGCCATATTGTGGGTATAATGAAGGCTGAAGGACTTGCCAGCTGTGAATATATTTACAATACACTGTAGCGCAGCCTTTCCTTCCATATACAGTAAATAAATCTAACTAATAATGCATCTGTTTAAGAAGCACATGTTATTTCCCATATGGAGAATATGGCGAGCATCTTCATATAATATATGGAAATGATCCCTTAAATGTATACAACAGAAGGCTGCCAATAAATTGATGACCTGAAAATGGAGCGCTGTTAGAACGTAAACATTTGAACTTTTAGTGATGCTGCACACTTGGTTTAACAAGTTTCCTTTTATATACAACGAACCAAGCGCACACAGCGGGAAGTAAATGAACCGTGTTCAAAAGATCATGGGATGGCAAAATGAATGCCAGTATTAAGACTGTGTAATGCAGTTTGCCAATGTGACAAACTCTGAGACAAAATGAGACAGACAAAAAGAAAGATTTTCAATTATTGCCTATTCTTTGCTAATCTACTTACATAAAATCATTGCCTATTCTTCTTATAATTATATCAAAGTCTTGTGTTGTAGCTAAAGTGTCTTGAATATGCAGAAAGTCTGTTTTGTCTTGTAAACTTGACAGGTTTTTATGTCACGATCGCGGCGGTGGGACACGGATGGAGGACCCAGACGCAGACAGCAGGTAAAGGGTTAACAAGACATTTATGTTCAAAGACAAAACAAAAACCCACGGGGGTAAAACAAGAACAAGGGTATAAGCATAACACAGAATCAGTAACATGGACGGACTCACATTCAATTTGATTATTAATACATTATGTTAATTATATGACAAGCACGTTTGTCAACCTCAAAATGTCAATCTAAAAAATGACTCAAATAAATATTGGGATTAAAACACCCAGTCCTACTAAGGGAATCAGTATAAAAATATCCTGAGAACTCGATTCTCAAGACCTTTTTAAATGGTAAACGGTATGGTTTTAGCTGGAAGAGTGTTAAACAGCGAGCTTTATTGCCTTAATTAAACCAATGACCTCAATATAATATATTTAACACAGTGTAATGAATATATTAAAAAACATATAAAACAAATGTTTTCTGTAATTGTGTCATTCAGTCATTGTCCTCTATCTCATGCCGACTGATTTGTTAATTCATTACAACATCTGTAGAAAGTGAAAAAGTCAATGATATATTTCCCAGGGTGTTAATCTGAGCTGCATATGCAAATGAGAGAGGAAGTGACAAAGGCTGATTTCAAAGTGTTAGCCAATCATCCACATGCAAATGCAGATAATAGTCATGTGCATTTACCTGTATATCTAAAAAGAACAAAATAAAGTCAATGCAAGGTTGCACTCCTTTAACCCAGATGTACCTTTTACATCAACCACGGTTTTTATGTTTGGGGTCACAGAGACCCTACGGATTCCTCAATGTTAAGTATGTTTTATATTTGAAGGGCCCTGGGTTCTGAACAAGAATACGAGGGTTAGGAGTAACAACAATTTGGACAAATATCATTTGCAAACTAGAATTAGTCATATAATAATGGGAAAAAAGCACAAGATGATGCAGTCAGTGAAAGCAGGCTATGGGTAAAAAGTCAAGTATTATTTAAGTCCACTTTTGAGTTAAGATGTATTGAAGTTGTATTTTTCAGTACTCCAAAGTATAGCACGGTCCTTTCGATAAGTCAAAGCATTATAACTAAATCTCAGGACAGGTTCTCATCTCATTTGAAGGGAAAATTTCAAGGGCTGGTCCTTTAGTCTAATACCCTTCAGCTGAATCATAATTTCTGCTCTTCTCCTTTACAAAAGATTAGTAGTAATCCCATTCAAAGCACATTCAATACTACATATATGATTATTTTTGTAAATATTACAATATCATAAGATAACGTACTTGCAAGGTCAGCTAAGCTTGAGGTTTAAAATCTAACCACAGGAAGCTCAGACATTGCACACAACTGCATGACTGACGGTTGGATTTCATACCCTTATCATCTCTGCCACAAGCTCCAACTCATAATTTACACATTTATTACATTAACACCATTATCCAGGCCGTGAAAAAGAAGATATAAGCATGCTTTTTCTCACGAGCTCAAATCATAACTGACTTTAAATACATTGGAAACCTGAGTTATGAATACTCGATTACATTTCCTAGAATTGGGCAGCACTCATAAGGCTTTTCGTTTTGTTTTATTTTTGCTCCAACGGCCCAGAAAATCAAAAATCGTGCAGGGTACGACAATACACAAACCTTTAATTTTACAGCAAAGCAAATTTATTATAATGTAATGTAAGCATGCTGTACATTACTCCTGGACTTATAGGAAGCAGTTGGTTTTCTAGTCTTAAATGTGGGGAGCAGCAGTGAGTAATAAACAACGGTCGACATCACTTCCAAAGCCTTTAGTGATAAAAGGTCATCCATTCAAAGCCTAACACGAGACGCCTGATTTACAGAACCTATTCCAAAACACGCCGCACCGAGCACAACCCCAGACAGCATGTTAAACTGAGGTTATTTTTGGAGAAGACCTCATTAAATGACTGGCTGTGGAGAGGTTACTCGAAGGTGGGAAAATCTGTCACATACACATACAAAGTAATCTGGATCTATCGACACCCAACAGTGCTGTAATTGAAAGCACATTTTAACATTGTAGCCAACATGTGGTCATTCATAAAAGTTTGTTCTATTAGGTCGTGTTATGTTCACATTGTACTGTGTACACGTTGTACCTAAAGAAAGCATGGGTAAATAAAACATTGCGAGACATGTTTTGTCTACAATTTTATATTTACCCATTTTCTTCCTCTCTGGTGAAATGAGCTGCCGGCTCGATCTGATCTGCTGAGACCACCAAAGAAAGTAAGAAATCTCAACATTGTGCTCAGATCCAGCAGCAAGTTCCTTCTGAATATACAAAATTATTTATGAGCAAACTGCTTTAAGTTATATGAGCTGTATTACTATTCAATTTCAAAGCTTTGCACTCATATAAGACATCACACTTCTCATCTGCTCCTATTTTTATTGCTCCTTTTGGACTTTTAGAAGGAAACATTTGCGATGAAGTTGACACTTAAATGAAAACTCCCTGACACTCCATTAGACCTCCGGAGCTATAAAAAAGCAACCAGACTCCTGAGAAATATGCATTTTCCTCCAGAGGTACCTCTAAATGGTTTGTTTTTATGCTCTAAATAAGGATGCTTAGGTATAAATCGTCAGTTAGACACTCAACGGGATTAGGTTTTATTACCTTAACCATCCCAGATGGCCAGGAAGGAACTCCTTGGTCTCCCATAGACAACATTAATGAAATAATGGGAAAGGGAATATTTTCGAATAAACATTCTTGTTTGTCACACAACTGTATTGTAAATGCATACAGAATGGTGCAGTTTTCAGGGGGGGAAATAGCAGATGTGCGAAAGGAAACATCAACAGCTTCTCTGTGAATTTCAGCAAGCGAGGACACATAGTCGCACCAAATTGTTAATCAGTTAAGGCCATTGCACATTGAGTCCGGAAAAATTATAAAATAAATACGTCCTCACGTTGAGTCAATAACATGTACATACTGCCTCCGATATTTCATCCGTAAGAAAATTTGAACTGGGGTCGATTTTCTGTGTTTTTCGCGTCATTAGCAAGGATTTTGAGAGGCGTTTTGACCACTCCGAGACAACGTACAAACTAACGCCAAATACCAAAAAATGCACACTGAATGTGCAAAGACCTTTAGAACTGCTGGATCTTGCAGTTATAGAAATATCAAGTCACGCATGCGAATATTTCCAAAATAGACACGATTCACCACAATGATTTTTAAATACCCACGCTATCTGTATCTCTTCCTAAAGGTTTATCTGATGATCTAATAGCATTACAAACCGGCAATGACTTGGATCACAAACACGAACTCAATACAAGCAACACATACAGCCGAAATACAGCTATTCAGCCTCGATTCATCTCAAACCTAAAACATGTTCTTTTCTACTGGATTAATAACTTCCTCATCTTTTGCTTATGCCGTACTTTATATTAAATTGATTGTAGGCTGCGATTTTGCTGCAATACGGAGGAAATTGTTTTAGGTTTTGCTCTCACCGGTCTCGGATTCTCAGTGGTGTGTTTATGTTGGAAATCAAGTTGAAGAGTCTATTAGGCAGGTCTCCCACGGCTAAATGATAACCATGTGTGAGAGTATTAGAAGGCCTCCAGCAGGTCAAAGCCCGATTCGTTTGAAGCTACAATGTGTGGAAAATAAACTGTTCCCAAAATCAATCATTTGGCTACAACCGTTTTACATTCTTTCGCATTCACACATTTCGAAAATGCCAGGTGCTTTTCTGCTGTTCGGTAAGCGTTCTCCAAAATTTGACTTTTAAAACATCATAGCGTACCTTACTATCACCAAAAATATGGTAAAACGTTGCTGCCAGGGCACTTGAATAGAGTATCTTTTTGAATAATTCAGAATAGTGCGTAAAACTGCTGTACTGTGTGTTTCAGTCCTGTATAAAATGAACCATGGTTTTATTATAGTAAAATATAGTAACCATGTTTTCCTCACGCATTAGGCTACCATTTGTATTATAAGTTGCTTTAAAAGTATTATACTAATACTTACTGTATATTTACTTTACTTATTATACTATAAGTATTGTACTGTAATGGTAAATTTGTGGTTACTATGGTTTTTCTACAATACCAGTTCGTACACCCATGTTCAAATTTCATAAAGTTAGATGAAGCATATATATTAACCAATACAGATCAAAAATGTATGTTTTAACCCTGATATTTATGTTCCGTTTACATATTGAAAAGTCTATAACGGTGCGTTGTGATATTTTCCAATGAGCGGAAGTCAACACACGCCGTCCACAGACTATCATCAATATAAACGTTGATAAATGAATGTCTAGCATTTGCTTACCTGTGTCAAACACCATCCTTGGATCAACCCTGGAGACCGTGTCGTCCAGTCTTGAAGTTGTGACAGGATTCTTGAATATTTGGATTTCATTCCAGAAAAATCTAAAAGTCTCTCTTCACTTGTTGAGGTGGTTTAACGTTACTCCAAAATGGACTTGATGCCGTTCAACAATGACACTGAATTAGTTTACCTAGAACTTGAATATCAAAAACAGGCAAGTTTGATTATGCTTATGAACGCATTTATTCGAACAGATTAAGGTCATTGATACATTTTCTGCTTGCCTCCCCACGCGGTCCGCCCGGCGTATGACATCAAAGTACCGTGAGAGCAAGTCTAAAGATTACAAAGAAGTCTACTCTCGCGATACATGGATTACATGCCGATCGCAGATGAAGTCCAACATACCAATTGTTGATTCGGGACAGGTAACGGTGAACACGATGTAAAGACACATATTGAATGTTCTGGGACCCGTTTCAGAAAGCAGGGTAAGTGCAAACTCAGAGTAAGTTAACCCCAGAAAACGGGATACTCTGGGTTTTCAGTTTCAGAACGTGAGGTATATCAAACCCGTGACCGCGGGGTAAGTCAAGCCCGTTTCAGAAATCAAGGTATCTTATACTTAGAGTGAGTAACCATAGTAACCTACTCTGTGAACCTAACCTGGTCGGGAGCAGGTTTTATTCCACTAACCCGAGGTTTGTTACAATCTCCGCCCCTTTTAGAAGCGCGAGCGGTGTTGAAATTGCCTTCGCCGTTTGTTTTTTCATTCGTTTTCCTTAATCGCGCACAAGTTTATAACACAGACATTAAATGTCCGTTTATTCAGTACCCGTAGACGAGGAAGCTGCATTCATTCAGAGAGAGTTACATTTACATCAGGAGAGAATATATGGTGAAGCCCCGTTTGGATGTTTTATCATATCCGGAGGATTCTTTATTTGAGCGATACAGTTTTTCTTTACAGTCCATTAAATATATTCATAATCTGCTTCATCCTTACATCACAAACCTCACTCGTCGTGAATGCGCTCTTACATCTGAGCAGATTCTCTGTATGGCTTTACGTTTCTTTACTAATGGAAGCTTTCTTTATAACACCGGGGATGCAGAACACGTTAGCAAGGCAACTGTATGCAGAGCAGTAAGAAAAGTGTGAATCGCTCTCAAGCACTTTATATACATTTGTGTTAAGTTTCCTGTGAGAACCATCAAAGAGGAGTTTCATAAGATTGCTGGTGAATGGTGAACGTCTTTCTGAATAAGCTGATCAAATAAATGTGCTCTTGCTGCCAACTCTAATAATTCAAATACCCTTTAGGATTTCCCATTGTGATTGGGTGCACATTTAAAAGGTCCCATTCGCCCCGTTCTGTTCTGGCTTCGAACTGCCGTCGGTCAGAACGAGGGACGGGCGCTCTAACCACGAGCCTAACGACCGCAGTCCCTATTGCATATGTCTCTAGAGCATCTCTCGCTGGCATCCGTTACACATAGCTGGAGCAGGGGCAAGCATGGCCAGTTTTTTGTCTTCTACAGCCACAGTGCTCGGTTCTCATATACTCATAACTTTCAAAGCCAGTTTATTAAATATATCAAACATTTCCCAGTCAGGCATCCTACTACCAAGAGCATTTAAACTCACCGGACTGAATGATGTTTTTATGTTTCATTTTCAGCTGCTGCCATGTTCTTTTTATTGCAGAAGGATTGCACCTACATGACAAAAGTATATATATATATATAGTTCCTCCAATTCGACTGCGAGAAATAAACGGAGCGCTTTTTGTCACGTGGCGTTGCCATGGTGAATCGTGTTATCTTCGCTCAATTGATGATGGCTTTTTAAAGCCGCGGTGAACACGAGTAACCTCGGGTGAACTAACTCAGAGTGGCTTGAACTGATTGAAACCAGCTGTTCTGAAACAGAAAACTCAGAGTAGCGGTTATCTGAGTAAATCAACTCTGAGTTCATATTTTAACTCAGTGTTGCTTGAACCTCCTTATTGAAACGGGTCCCTGCAGTAGAAACACTGGTAACTTCTGTTCTCTTACACTACAGCTAGCAGTTATAATGAGGCTTGTCTTGTCACTTGTCTCTGAATCAATTTTTAATCACGTTACTGCCTAATTTAACAGGTTTAAGAAGAAAGTAGAGCAAGATCTAATATTACGCTTCATTTATTGTTATTTTTATGCACGTTTCAAAGAAATATGATGCTGCTATGAAAACCTGCATAGAAATGGACCATGTTCAAGGGCACAGTATGTTTTTGGGTGGTAAAACCATGGTAGGTCTTACTACAGTAAAGGAGGATCGGGGGGGGGGTTATTAAAGGGACGGTTGAATAATCACGGTGTTCATCTGATCTTCACTACGCAAGCTGACACCCAGACAATCCCAACCTTGAACACGGCCAAAAAGTCCTGCCACATTCTTAATAAGCCTGACATATCACGTGTATCACTAACCACATGCATTATGTACAGGTCTAAAAATATATATATATGAAGCACATCAGTCGTGCATCGCTCCAAATTCTTGTCCACCTGGAAGTGTAAGCAACAGTGGGAGGAGCATGCGAGTCTGTGGGCGGGGAGATGGCCTTGTATGTTCTGTGCATCACGTGACCTGTGCGGCCAGGCTGAGAAACATGGGAGCGGCGCGCTGGGAAGTGAGATGTGTCTATTTACAGCTGCAGTCAATACGTTTCATTTTTCAGCCTGGTATATTGAAATGGGAGATGCCAAAGCTAATTGATATGCTGCTTGCCTCGCAGCATCGTGTTTATCTTATCTGTCCCCCTCCCTTATTAGACAATCCGGGATATTCAATCCTACCGTCATGCCTAGTCGACGCAGTTTTTCCTCATTTCCTCACATTGGGGGTCAAGAACGCTGCTGTGACGTCCTGGCACCCTACAAGAGGCCCATCTGTTGACCGTGAAACCTTGAGGTCTTTAGCCAGAATCCTGCAAACACGGAAACTATGTTGACTCGATCCGACAGTCAGGTGGGTGCATTGGTTACGTGTCCGATTAATGCCACTAGATCCCTTGTTAAGACTTGAATAAATGCCCTTTAAAAGGTGAAGGATCACCAGGACATGAAGTAAACAGCCTGGTATTATAAGGGGACGGGTATGCTCGGGAGAGAACGCCAAGCAGTGGATAACCCCAAGGGCCTTTATATTGTACTTTGATGTATATGTTCCGCATAACAAAGTGACAACATATGTAGGAAGTATATGTTGAATGTAAATGTGCAGTATGAACCTAAATACACTGTGTGTGGTGACGTCGAGACGGGAAACACTGAATCATGAATATTATTCTTGTCTTCATCAATTCATTATCAAGAACTATGCACTCAATAAGCTACTGTATTCTTCTTTCAATATTTCTGCTTTTGTACTTTCCCGGTGACGTCTATCGATGACTTATAAAATCAATTCATTAAACTAATTAAACATACAACCTTTTGGAAAACAATTTAAACGCCTTCGAATCTTTTGACATTTTGCAGGTTGCACCGGGCGTGAGGCACCGCTGGTCCGCGAACACAAATATGTTTTAATTATTCACCGCTAATGTAGGAGATCGCTGGCCTGTATCCTGCGTTTGGCACGTTACTCGAACATCCTTCCGTTTCCATCTTTCATGCCGTGTAAATTAACACTGTCACAACAGCAACATGAAGTAATTTGCAGCGTGCGGCCCCCTAATCGAGATGTGATTACCGCTTATATCCCCGGGGGACTAGTGACAAGTGCACTGGTCAAAATTACCCGCTCCCAATCTGCTGACAAGTAAAAAGCAAGAAATTACACCAGATACTCCAGTGACAAGCCGGGTGCGGGCTGTTAATCAAAACAACTGTGCTTCGGTTGTAATCAATCAAACAGCTGCGCCGCACTTTTACCCAGGAGCACCGAGTTGGGAACGCGTCGGCCTCCCGAGGATTTGACACGGCAGTGTGCTCGACATTCTCTACGGGGCAAAACCAGTGGGCTGGCTCTCATATTGACACTGCCTATTGCTTCAACTCTCCTCATTTGTCATTTGATGTAATGTCAGTAAGTCTAATAAAATGCGCAAGCCTGAACTGTTTTAAAGTTGGTTATCAACACAAGTTGGTATCACGAGCGATGACTACGGAGTGTTTTAGCATCCACACCAACGGACATTAAAGGGACAGTTCACCCAAAATGTTTAATTCCGTCATCATTTACTGCCAAACACAAAGTTATTTGGATGAATGTCAGCCCGAACAGATCTCGCGCTCCATTGACTCCCATAGTATTTATTTTCAATACTATGGCAGTAAAAGAGCAGATACGAGATCTGTTTGGTAACTGACATTCTTCCAAATATCTTCCTTTGTGTTTAGCAGAACGAAGAAATGTATACAGGTTTGGAACAACCTGAGAGTGAGTAAATGATGTCATTTTGGGGCAATGTCCCTTTAAATTTGTGTTTATTTTAAGCTCACATGCTGCAGTTTTACATTTTAAATGCATTTAACCATTTAAATAAAGTTGTGTTGTTTATTAGCTTGGACCTTGAAATGACCACAAACATACTTCTCCTATTAAAGTTGTGGGGTGGATTCTACTATTGGGATTATTCTATTATTAGCACCTATTGTACTATCGCTCTTTTATGACATGTCGCTTATTGCTCCCCGAACTCTTTGTAAGTCGCTTTGGATAAAAGCGTCTGCTAAATGACCAAACGTATTCTCTTTAAATCTAAAGTTACAGCTATCAATATCATCATTGGTGTGAATAGATCTTGAGATGATGTCATCAATAAAATGTAAAGAAACAATTACCCAGCTACACACGCTACAAGCTACTTTTGATTGAAAGCAATTAAAAGATAGCAAAACAACGCTTTATAAAAAGCGGAGACGGTTTTCCACAATAACACTGATGATTTGATTCACTCGTGAAATCCGGGGTATATTTCTGGCCATGAGAATGTGAATTATAATTACAGCATCCAATTGAACACTCAATACTAACATACTGTAGGAATAAAACCGCTAAATGTACAATCTAATCATTTCTAGATCAACACACCGAGTTCCTATGTTGCCCGGCAACCCGGCATCATATGTAAAAAACTCTTTACATTGCCATTCACAAAAGCGAGAAAGCCCTCTGTGCGCATGTCTTATAATAGAATCACAGTAATGCACATGGCTTTATGTACATCGCTTGTTTGGAAAAAGCCTGTTGTAAAATGTCACTTTTTTGAAAGCAACTAAACATAATGCCTAGTAGAACGTGATAAGATACTTCTCAATACTTGTAATAAGTACAGTACATATTTTGGCCCAAAATGAGCGTGTTGAGTGACTGAAGACATTTTCTCCAGAGCACAGAATAGGCGACACTCGTAGTTCAGTATCAGATCAGCAGTAAGGGGGATGAACTAATAGTCTTTATGCTTTAATATGCAGAACTAGGGGACGATTGTGAGTGAATTTATGGCTTTGGAGAAAAGAACAATCCCCTAACAACACTTGACCTCATTCTGTATTATAACACCCCATTGAGTTCCTTTATTCAATAGTCACAATTTAGAATATCTGCAAAAGAAAAATTAAATGTCTAAACAAAATCTGAACATTTATTATGATTTTAAATTAAATCATAATCGCATAGATTTGTTTTTTAAAGAGAGGATGGTTACCCACATGACAATATACTGTATTGGCCAAAGTAAACCATTTACATTACCAGTATAATATTACCATTGTAACTATTAAAGTATATTAAAGTATACTAAAGCAATAAGCACAAAGATGCTTCGCATCGTGCCACTTGCCACCCTCAGTTGTTATAAAATGCACTGTAACCGCTAGCTTCACGGGGCTTATTGCTTTTATGAAACGATTATTCTATATGCGTAGCAAGGTTTCATAAAATAAAGTGATATCTAGGCTATGTAATGCGTTCAGCCAAATCGTGCTATTTTATAACGGTCACTTTGTACCAGCACCTAATGTACTATCGCTCTTTTAAGACATCGCATATTGCTCCCCGAACTCTTTATAAGTCGCTTTGGATAAAAGCATCTGCTAAATGACTAAATGTAAACGTATAATACAGAATTTACTTCAGTTGGTCAATTCACTATAGTTAAAGGAAAAGTTCAGCCAAAATAGAAAATTCTTACATCATTTACTAATTCACATGCACGACTTTCTTTCTGTTGCAGAGCACAAATAAAGATATTTTGAAGAATGCTGGTATTCAAACAACACCGGCCCCCATTGACGTCCATTGTATGGACTAGACTGTTTTTTCTATTTTGAATGACCGAAATGTGAATAACAAGCACAGAATGTTATTTTTGGGTGAACTGTACCTATACTACTACAGAATACTGTATAGACTTTAATACGCCAATTTACTGCCAGATTGTTTTCTAGATGAAGTGACATTTTGGTATTGTTAGAAAAAGCGTTTTAGGAGTTCGAGATAGAAAAACAGCAAACATCTGCTGACGGGATTTTATTTTTGACATTTTAATCATAAGACGTGTTAAACTAAATAAAGACTGAAGGTAACGCCTCCATCAGGAATATTCCTCCAGGACCTTCAGCCAAAGCTGCCATTTTGATAGATTGAGACCTGGTGCAAATTGCTCGGCTCGACCATAACTTGACACCTTTGGAACAGTAAACAAAAGCGCTTTTCATCACGAAACATTCTGAATGCTGAGCACGGACAAACACACATTTACTCTACACGGTGTAATCCTTTATGTCCTTAAATGTGTGTGCAAAATTAGTCCCGGAGTCTGGGAATTGAAAAGGTTTAGTGTCTGTTTTACGCGATGATAAGCTACAGGGATGTTCTTACAGAAGGCCTATTTACGCTGCTCGCTGTATGCACAACAAAATGCAATGCGACCCGAAGACGATGAAAAACCACTTGCCACCGTGAGGTGCTGTTTGACCCGGGCAGAGTTGGATGCCTCTTATTTGAAATGAAATCGGATAGAAATGGGTTAAAAAAGCTGACGACTTTACACCACCGTCTAAAATAGAATGTCTAAAAACACAAATAAAGTGATTTTAAAGGTGTTAGTATATAAAAAACTGTCTGTAAAAATGAAACAGGTGAGGTGAGCGACAATCTGCAAACCACATATACAGAATGCATACAGAATCACCCCACCGAGTCAAAAATCGATTTAAACCAAGAGAAGGTTTTAGCATTTTAAAGAAATGAAGACAAAATTACGTTGTAAAATTAAAAATATTAAGCGAATAATATTAATATCAAGTACATAAGCAAATGTGTGACACTCTCAGATTTCTACTCTTCCCTTTAAACACAAGAGATTCTTCATTCTTAAATTCATGAACATTTAAACATTTACATTTCTTTTCTCATAGTATAATACAATGGAAGTTAATGGGTTCCTGTGTTTTTTGGATAAGCACGTTTCTCAAAATATCTACTTTTGTGTTGTGCAGAATAGAGAAAGTCGTACAGGTTTGGAATGACACGAAGACGAAAAATATTAGCGAACTATCCCTTTCAAAATTGCTCATCTTGAATAATCATAATTGAATCCATTGATTCATAAATCAACTTCAAATAAAAAATAAATGTCACAGAAACGGACACCACTCTCTGTTAACTGAATAAATACTAATAACAACTGCATATACACAGACTGCATAAAGATGATGTTTTTCTGTGTATGCAATATTCAGATATCACATATTGCATATAATGAAACCATTTTTTTTAAAATAAACCAATGCTCATAACTGGAATAAACATAAGCGTATGAGTTCAAGTCGTGTAAATCCAGTAATAACAACCGTCTTGGGTATACCAACTACGATACTTCACACACGCCCAATGTATTGATCTAACAGCATCCTGATCCTTCACCACGTCACTTCTTTTTCATCAGTTTCTAAGCACTGTCAGCTCTGACAGAGAGATGGAGTAGCATTCCGATCAAGCGTCTGCTTCATGTCCTGTACTCTAGACGGACCTAAACAAGCCTAACATGGCCTATAATTTATGTCCTCCACGCTGTTATACATCAGAGTCAAAGCATCTGCGCTTTTCTTTATAGCACCTGTCTTCCAGCCGCTGTTTCCACCGATGGCTGAGACATCCCACACTTAATAATAACCTTCTGAAATCCACATTATGATAGACGGCTTGCTCTTTTAAAGAATATATCTCAAATGACATTTCTTTTCACTTCCACTGAATGTGTGCTAGGTTCCCGTCTCATCTGATGAACTAAGTGCGAGAAGAAAACATTACTGAAAAACATAAAACATAATTATGTGAGAGAAAATGCCTTTGTGTTCCTGACAGAAATAAAATACAACAGGAAGTCAGAACATTGCGCAATAGTTGATCTTTCAAAACAAATGAAAGCTTTCTGACGTTGTTACATCAATACAATTGCACGCTTGCGATTGACTTTTGAAACTATGTCATGAAATCCGATAAAGGTTACGATTAAAGCGACTCATTTGGGCTCTTCGGTTATTGCCGGTGCTTGTGCTAAGGCAAGCATGAATATTATTCCGTGTCATGTTATTATTCTTCTGGACAGAACCTTGGGGCGTATAAGTCGTCTCGCACCGTTTGTGCTACAAACGTGAATAATACCTGCGATTGTGTTGTTTGTTGCGGAGTGGTTTATTATTCCGTTTACTAAGGAAAAGAATATCGAAAAGAGATTCAGTAACACCATATCAAGTACTTAGCAACACCCTGGCAACCGCCTCCCAAAGAAGCCCAAGCCACATCGTGGCAACAAGTTCTGCACCGGTAAGCATCATTTAGCAAAAACAGATAACTCAGTTTTGAACTCATTCTTAAATTATGTGTTTTTTATTTGTGCATTCCATCTAATATCAGTCCCATTGCAAAACATTTTTGTGATCCGTTGTTGAAAAATCACTCTTCATTTGCATTCTCGCTCATGTATGCCAGAGATCATTTTCAGCAAACACGATGAGTTTTGAAAAATTTCTTTATTAGAAATTATTTATGTATAAAAATTAACATGCTTCACATACCTCATACGTCTTATTTTACAAATACTTTATTTCAGGCACTGTTTCTGACTTTTTTTCTTTAGGATGAAAAGCAAACATTAGCAATCAGGAACACACATTAAGTTGCCATTTATCACGGTCAACAGACATTTTATTCTGCAGCACGAACAGTGCAAAAAACAAAGAATATCGGAGAAATCATAAAAACTGAATCTTAAAATCACGAACATCTAAAGAGACAAATAGCACGCCTCTCTCCACCGCCCTCCATCTGGAACTTGCCTGGTGATGATTTGCATTTCTTGCTGAATTGTTATGAACGTTACTCGCTCTTTTCCGGTTTGGTGGACGTGGATTTCAGTACCTCGAGCGTTCCGAGGACCTCGGTCACACCTACATCGTGATTTGGGATTTCGTGGACGCGCTACAGAACATTTCGACAACAGGGCAATTTCGAGTTCCTCAACGGTGTGCACAAGCAAACATTACTCCAAAGAGCACTTCGTACATCTTCAACGGTTTCACAAGGCCCATGGTGAGGTAACAATACAGCGACATAGTTCAACAGCATTCCAGAAAGGATAATAAAAAAATAAGATAAAAACAACACAGCACAGGATGTCAAAACCAGCATGCTCAATATCGGTAAACAACGATCACTGTCTTTGCTGTTGTCTTCACCAAGGAGAAAACAAGAGGGGAAATAAAGCTCCAATAGATTTTTTTGAACTTTTTATCATTTTTCGAAGCCTCCACGTAGTGTTAGCATCAATGAAACGGTAGACACTGACATGTGGTCCTTAATTAGTGAGTTTCACTTTAACAATGACATTTGGAATAGATAAAGCAAGCTGTAATGGAATTGTCTGGGTGACGAACCGTCAGTCCGGCACATCGCCGTCTCAACAGTCACGGCCTCCCGAGACGTTCCCGATGTGACATCACGTAAGCTTGGTTAATGGAAACGTGTCTGTGGGGTCTTCAAACCATCGGCTGTCTCACTTCCGTCTGGTTAGCGTGAGAGTGATTTATCTTGAAATGCTGTTCTCCGGGGGTCACTTCTGGGATTTCGCCGTGGCCTTTTATCACTTACCTAGATTGCATGGTTGCTGTAGCTGATGTATGTTTGTTTACTGCTGAGTTCTGGGAAAGAGAAAAGCAAAATATCATTTATGTGGATAAAACTGTATGAACGCAGTTTTGTTGAAATGTTTGGACTTGATTTTGATATTGGTGTAATCGGGGGCGTGGGAACGAATGAAAATTGTTTAAACACGTTATCATTTTTGCTTTATTCTGCGAGCAAGTAACAATATTTCTTACAAAATTTGAATAAAAACATTGTTTCTGTTTGCATTTATTTGCAGAAAATGAAAACTGGAGAAACACGTGAAAATAACTGAAAAGATGCTCTGTAATTATTCAGACCTCTGCAAAGAAAACAAGTTCATATTCACTCTTAAGCAATACAACAGTAATATTTATTGATGTATTTAGGAAAAGTGGATTGTATAATAAAATGTAGACTTCAGATTTCAATACTTCAAATTTCAATGCAAAAACCGAGTCAGAAGTTACTGTTTTAAAGTAAAATGCCTTACGTTAGCTTCTTAAATGGGACTCAAAAAGTTAAAGCTCCAAAATATGAACCTAAATGATTTCATCCGCATGTCATTCCTATCATGTTTGACTTTCTTACTTATGCAGAACACGAAAGGAGATATTCTGTAGAATGCTGGTAACAACACTGGATCCTATTGATCCTATCCAACACTGGATATCTCAAAATATCCTATCAGTCATATACAGGTTTTAAATGACATGAAGGTGAATGATGACTTTTCATTTTTGGGTGCACTGTCCCTTAAACGCATCTCTTCTGACGCAAAACAGGTTTGTGAGAGAAAACTATATTTTGAGCTTCATTTCAGATCTTGAACCAATACAGATATTTTGCTAAATTTTGCTTGACTGTAAGTGACTACACGAGAGGACATACAAACAAAGGTCACCGATCAATTGTTACACTCATTAAAAATATTGTCATTTTCATTAGTTTTTTTCCAACACGGAAATGTTCAACCGCAATGCAATGGGATAAGATCGCAAGCACGGCTCAAATTGCGTGTAACAGCCCTGCCAAAGAAAGCAAAATGGAGCTCATTGCATCTTTATATGAAGATCAAAAGGTTACTTCATGCAATCATGCAGAGCCATTGCTATAAAGAGGGTGAGATGCCATTTGATCCATCACTTTCCAAACTACTGGTCCAAAACGCCAGCAATTCTCCAGTTTGGATTCTCACGATGCACGTTCAGGAGCACTGACCCGTAGACACGGTCAGACAGATTGTCTAACTTAGTGGCACAACCAATCAGAACCTCTGGTTCAGCCGGGGGCGGGACAAGATGACAGATATATCAATAGAGGGGTTTGATTTTAGCTCCGGATAATTTGAGGTACAGCTTGTGAGAACTAGGTCATGGACTGTTCTCAAAGTTTTCCTTTAAATATGCATAAAAACAACTTGGGTTGCTATCTTTAGGTCTCACATTACTCTGCCTGTTATAAACTTTTCCTTTTTCCGTGCCGTTTGAAACATAAAATATACACAATTTTCCTTTAAAGCACCGTTTTATGTGGGTATTTAGGGGAACACTTGTGCAGTGTGAGCATGTCAGAAGATTATATCGGATTTGAATCGTGTAAACACTACGTTCAGATCTGAATAATTCAATCTGATGTGTCCATGTAAACGTGGCTACAGACATTTATCTCTTCACAATAACGCGCCTTGCGTGACTGTAGCATATTGTTTCCAATGCAGATGTAACAGCATTGGCAGTTTAATCATTAAACGAAATATAACTTGATTTCGTTTAACAACCGACGACATTGTTTACATTTCACTGAAATGTATCAACTCTCTTTTTGGATCGGCTCGATTTGCACACGTCCCGAACCACAGGTGAAGGCTTACATCACAGATGAAAATCTTATTGCTCAGATGTGGCTCTTTCTAGCATTTGAGCGGTGAATGTGTTCTCTGTTAAGTATCAACTCAGTCTCAGATGTTTCTCCTAAAAATGCTTGATAGAAATAAACAAACTGACAAAATGAGACATTATATGACCACAGAAAGAACACATACCAAAGTAAATCTATAGAAAAGTATTCTGTGTGCAGTTTGCAACTGTTATTTTATAAAATATTTGTATTTTCATATGATCTCTCTGAAATGTAAGAAGCTGTTTTTGGTTCATTGATAATGTTTGTTTTCTGTCGTGTACCGGTAGTTGATAGGAAACACTTTTCAGAAGTAGACATCCTGCGGCGTGACATGCAATACTCCATTTAAAACTGTTTTAAGCTGCAGCTCACTAATCATTTTGTAATTTTTATACTTGCAGCAATTATAATCATATTAATTGAGAAACTATGTGGTATTATAAACTTTTAAAAAGACATTTGTCACACCGTAGGAGCACATGAACTAGATGAAGTCATTGAAGGTGATGCAAAACAGTATGAAACGTACAACTACCACAAATCTTAAGGAAAAATTATTGTTTATATCAAAATTAAGCACAATCACACATTCGCGGCCTGAATAATGATGCTTAACCGAGGGGTAACGTTTTCAAGAAAATGTGGTAGTTATTGTAATGATTCACAAATAGAGAGCAATTATGAGGTAATTGTGTTCTCGCCAGAGCAATCGTTTCTCATCCCTGTATGTTTAGATCTTCTGCGACACCCGGACCGAATAATGATGTAAAAAGCACTTCAGCATTTTATCTCTGTTACATATTTCCAAACATAAAATAATGTCACATTAAAATAAATGCAAGTTTCGGGGTTTTGAACTGAAAATATTACCGAGAGCTACATTTAAATGTGGAATTTCTTATTTAGTAAAACAAGCATTTGGCTAAGGCCGTGAATACTTCACAAGGAAAGATAGTTTATGCTAAATAGATTAGATAAGATAGATGGTCATGTAAGACTGGATGTAATTTAAATCACAAAAGCTTTATAAATAAGTTGCTTAAATACAAGTCATTTGAATAATTATAACAAAGCAAATTTGATTTAAGCAGCATCATATAATATTATTGTTTGGATTCCCGCATCGAAAAACCTCTGCTTAATATAAACTTTGTTATAGATGTTGAATCTCAGAGTAATGTATTCATAAAATCACATTAAACAGAAATGCGAATGATCAATAGGCCAAAGTCAAGCCAACAGAATTCAGACTACACAGTCGTGTAAAATATCTGGATCTATTGATTAGAAACCCAATGTAAAAAAGATTTTTATAAATATTATTCAGCCATCTGAAGATCCACTGAACTTTAAAGCACAGAGGATTTTTTTCCAAACTCAAGTGACCTTTATTCAACAACCTTGCACAGAAATTGCCAGAAGGTATTAAAAATAATTGACGTTAAATGGAAATCTAAACGAATCTACTGCATATATTATCCAACCCTAAAAATGCTCAAAACGAATCTTTGCATATGACCATCCGCAAACTAAAATGTACAAAAATCGTTATCATATATTCAACAACAGAATAAGTTAAAGAAACAGTTTACAAAAAATTACAATTCTGTCATGATTTATTTACTTTCAGGTCATTCCAAACCTGTACGACTTTTTATAGATATTTGACTTCCATTGTATGAACACAAAACCCCTTGAGACATTTCTCAAAATATCTTCTGTTTTGTTCCTCGGAAGAAAGAGTCATAATCGGGTTTTTAACTAGATAATGGTGTATAAACGCTGACAGAATTTGTATTTATATCCTTTTAAGAATTGTAAAATCGTCTTCTGAGGTGGAAATGTATGCACATATTATAACAATATAAGCGTTTTAAAGGGGAGCCCTGCCTATTAAACAGAGTTGCAAAATTTCTTTCATTCTGGCATATGAGATTCAAGTTGGCTCTATACCGCACATGGCAGAAAAACAGCATCTCTAAGCAAAGCTCCAAAATGTAATATTGCAATATTCAACAATCAATACGCTTGTATGGCGTCCATTATATCAAACAGAGAACGCATTAGTTTATTTCAGGAGTGCAAGATCATGATATCAAGAGACCATTTCAAGGAGACAAACATTGATACAAATACTGACACACACTCCGCTGATGTAAAATAGACTCAATTTGGTATTGATCACGTTTTCAACTCACACAGGAGCAAAACTCTTTTCCTTACCGGACACATGAGAGGTAACCGTTGATCTTCAAATAAAGGTGCTATATGAAGCGGGATCGATAGAGCTCGATATTGATCCTCGTTCTTTGGCAAGGTTGAAGCACGGTGGATGTTGTCTTTCGAGATGTTTGCATGCATCGACACTCTAAATTTGCACAACACAAGTATTGCATGATGGCTTGCCAGTTTTACTTTCAGAACGGTGTATAGAGCTTTTAGAAAACACTGGAAGAATTTAACAGGAGATTAAAAAGTGCCTTGGCTTGCAACACTGTCGTCATGGAAGTCCATCAAACTAGAGTAGTGCACCCCAAAAATGGTCCCCATTGACTTTTCATAGTAGGAATAAAAATGACTTTCTGTTCACCGTTTTTGGGTGAACTATTCCTTCAGATCAGTATGTCAGATCTAAGGTCTGGTGATACGCATTGCGCCCCCTGGTGGTAGGTGACATCTGAGGAAACATCCACTTATAAATTCAAAAGAAAAATATATATTTTGATTTAAATGTTTATAGTTAAATAAGGTTTAATTATATATAGTTGATAATGTTTAATAAATACGTACTTTCTCATACATGTGCATTATTAATATAATTAATAATAATAATATCATTTTTTTGCATGATTGTTGATATCATTGGATGATAACAACTCACAAATGCAGAACGGGAACAGGCCACTTCCAGCTTATCAAAACTATCCTATATAAGTAATACAAATGAACATAATAGCAATAAAAAAACAATTCAAATTAATTTTATTGTGGCATGCATGCGATTTTCTATGGCGATAAAAATAAACGTGCTTCAGGATGCCATGGAAGAACCTTTTTATCTATAGGTTCCATGAAGAACCCTTAACATCTGAAGAACATTTATGTTTCACAAAAGGTTCTTTGTGGCAAAAAAGGTTCTTCAGATTATAAAAAGGTAAGAAAGAGATGCTTCTATAAAGAACCTTTGACTAAATAATTCTTTGTGGAACCAAAAATGGTTCTTCTATGGCATCGCTGAGGAACCTTTAAAGCACCTTTATTTTTAAAAGTGTACCGCTGCGTCACACCCTGACTATTGAAGAACAAACAAACACAGCGACGCTTTAAGAACATCGACATCAAATCTGTCTAAAACTCATCCTTGTCATTCTCCTTTAAAACCTCCAGCATGTAAGATAAAAAGTGTGTCTGTAAGTGCTTAAAAAGACACATGCGTGTTGAAAACATCACAAATTTGGCACATATGCTTTCCTGAAGTCATATTAGTCATTTGTCGGTAAAACATGTGAAAGCAACAGGAGGGAAATGCATCATACAGCGGTTTCATATGACTGAAAATAGAAATCTTGTTAGGTACACAGTTTCTTTACAGGTTCTGCCTTTGCAGCGCACGGTAATGGGGACTAATGGGGATTACTGTATGTAATGCTCATATAGAGATGGTCCTCGCTCGAGCAGAAATACAATATCTCACCACGTTATTTAATTATTTAACGCTGTGCATTTCACTTACAAGTACGCCGCAATGGCGCAACAGTACATTAAGTCACTTAACAGACACTTTTACTTAATGCAATTTACAAGAAGGTCTGAAAACAAGATCGTGTATCAATTAGAATCGAGATCTAATTTTCCAACTAGTGCATTTGTGTAATTGCCGAGCGTCCCTGAGCAGAGGATAGATTATCCGTGAGTTTACTTTGAGTTTCAGAGAGCAAAGAAACTGCCTTCGCTTTTAAAAAGCCCTCATTTACAAAAGCCCAAAGTTCCACTGAAGTGAAGGGCAATGTGCAAGCCGAAGCATGGCACGTTTTCGAAAAGATTCATATTTGAGGTCACTCCCTATACTGAAGTATGACCAGAAAAGCTTTTACTATGAATTTATAAATAAGTATTTTTATTGTTTATTTTTCTGTTTATTAATTTAAACGGTCTTTATGTGTAAAACGCTATAAAAATAAAGAAGCCTCATAGAAAAAGATAAAACATCATAAATTACATTTTTTATATGAAAGTCTCTTTTGCTAGCACATGTGCTATAAATTTCTCATTATTTTTTATTATTTATTCATTTATATATATATTTTTTATTATTCACTTTGAATTCTTTGTGTTTATTGATGCAAAGCTGCTTTACAAGGGTCTATATTGTATAACACGCTATATACATAAAGACGTCCTTACATCATAGAAAAATCATCACAAATTGTGAGTGTCTTAAACATGGGTCTGCAATTAAAGAAGTCGGGGTTTGAATGGTTCAATCCAACAGCTGGTTGATGCCATTTTTTGCAAGCAAACCTCATAAATTGCATGTTTTAAATCATAAATGCATTTTCAGTACCACATACTGTTTTGATGCTTGACCACAGCCGCTTACATCACAATCGTTCAAATAAACAATTATACAAATAAATGTTTATGAAATGTTCTCACAGAAGCGTTCTAACAAAAGGTTCGTTGTAGAGAAAAAGTACATTATAAAAAATAATAAAGAAACTTTTTACCGAAGGTTTTTTCGGTTCTGTATGGGAGGAGGGGGGTGGCACTGTCCACACTTGAGTGGTTTCCTTTAGCATCATTTTCAAAAAGCCCCTGAGTAATTATTAACATGATGAATGTTTACAATCGAGCGTCCCTCGAGTTCCTGGTATTTCAGACCCTCTTGTTTTCACCTGTGACTATTTCTGCAATTATTCAGCTCACCCACAATATGCCCACGCGTGCAAACAATTTGTTCAAGTGCAAAATAAAATGATTTTCTTTGTTCTGATTCTTAGTTCTTCTCACAACCTCGGTCCACACTATATCATTATGTGAACTGAGACACAGCCTTTACTGTATAGGTCTCAGGAGTGTGTTTGCTTTATTTCTGCGGAGACAGCAGGTTTCTTCTTCTTCTGCTCTTCTTCTAAAGCATGTTAGTCAGCCTTTGCGTTTTATTGATATTCAAATTAGCCGGAGAATGTTTCTTTAAGGACCGTTCAAGCGATTCAAGCGCTTTACTTCTTGATAATGTACAAACAAACAGCCTCGCCCACATCTGTTTAAATCCGGTGCCAGGACATTAAATGTTTACATTGCATTACTACGTTGCTTTAGGTGGATTTTAAAGTTGCAGGCTTTTGCTCCATTTGTTGATATTTATAACAAATCGTTTTTTTTTGGTGTTGTTGAGAAGTGCTTTTAGTGGTTTGCGAATGTTAAAGATGACTCGAGAAATGACTGAGAAACTGTAAAACAAACGCTTCTCCGGAGAGAAGGTTTACAGGCCGCACTGTGAAATCGTTTTTGTTAGAAAAACAAATTGTGTGTAATATAGCGATTGAACGTAGATTGCCCGGAACCGTGCACATTCTTGTAAAGATTACAATAACAAGTTTATATCGTTATAAACATCAGTGTCAATAGCAATAAAGATTCTCACCCTGAGTTTCCAGGCTCTCACAGAGCTCAGATTTGGCTTCTCCGTTGGGTCTCAAGCTGGATTTAGGGTTGAACTTGTTGGACATGGTGGCGGCAGTGACGACGGCCTTCAGGCTGCGAGTGCTGCGCTTGGTCACGTTCTGCTCCGGGTGGAACAACACTACGTAGACCTTCGGCATGTAGAGCATTCCCAGAGACACGGACGCGCTCAAACTCACCGAGATGGTCAGTGTGGTTGTTTGTATGTACATCTGCAAAAGAGATCAGAAAAAAACTGCACATGTTAAATGAAATTTAAATGAAAACCTCACTAAAAATACTGATTCTGTGAACTGTTAATATACAGTATATATTTTAATAAAATTATTTTATCATCACCTAAAAAAACACACATAAAAAACTGCAACAATAACAAAATGACATATCAAAACAACAACATAACATACACTGTATAATGCATAGCATAACACAACACATAACATAACACACAGTATACAAAACATAAAACCCAAAGCATAACAACATAATGATAATGATAACATTTAAACAAAACAACATAATATAACACACACTGTTGCATAACACAAAACAAAATATAAATTAAAACACATAACACAACATAATATAACATAACACACAGCATATACCTTAAACGCAATGTAACATACACCGTATAACACATAGCACAACATAAAACAAATCAAACTAAAACACATAACACAACACAAAATAACATTGACAAAGCATAACACAAAACTAAATACATAACACAACAAGACATTACAACACAACACGGCCTAGCATAATATAACAAAAAACACAGAACATTACACAGAATGGCAAAACAACAATACACAACATAACCTATAACAAAACACAAAATTAAACACATAGCACACCACAACCCCAACATAAAGAAATATAACATAACACACAACCTGACGTGGCATATAACACATATTTGAAATCACAAGACAGGACATAACGCTAACATAACACAGAAAAGCAAAATATGTAGCACACAACACGACATAAAACATGACATATGGCATAAATATAAATATACAAGCACATGAATATTGACAAATATAGGTGAGGGCACATAATGACAGAACTCTCAGTTTAGACGGACAACTTGAACTCATAACAGAGCCACCAGAACTCTTCTCGCTATTTAACTTCATCAGCGACTCGGGACCTCAGTTTAATGAGGTCCTGACAACTTAATATACTCCTGATCTTCCTGACACAGTCAATATGTCAAACCTCAACACACAACACAATCATAACCTGACACTTCGTTACCCACTTACGGAAAGGTTTCACGTCTATTTTAAACCATCCAATTTGGGTGACACTGTTTGTGTTATGTTTTCACGGACACACATAAACAGACGTGGAGCACTAATGGCTGGAGCCACTCCACAGCTCTCAGTCTGGAACCCCCTGCTGTTGCTGTAGAATGCTGCTGTGTTTTGGCTCGGGCGGACGTGACCTCGGCTGTGGTTCCTCTGTGTGCTGTGATTAAGTGTGACTCACTGCTGTGATCTCCATCCAGAGGGACTCGCTAGGAAGCCGCCCCGGCACCGGCACGGACGACGGGTTAACGGGACGTCATATGTGCCGGGACCCTTCTGGAAGCCCTGGACACTGAGCTATCCAAATGCCGTTGGGATTTATCTTAATTGCAAGATCTAATTCTTTTTTTCAAGTGGTTCATATTATTAGCTGTGGCTTAAGAATGTTTTGAAAGCAACGTTAAGAAGAAAATGTGTGGATTGATGAACCGTAGTTGCCAAAAGTGATGTTCAACTGTGGAAATTTTTACAATTATTCAAATTAATTCTCATATATTGCACACCCACAGGTTTAAAAATTGTAGTGAGAACTTCTATAAGTGTATGTAAAGTGCTCTATTTCTACACATTAAGTTTGTACTTGATATACAAAAAATCTAGTACATTTCTCAATATAACACTTACAGTAGATCTTCTCGGTTTATCTTAAAAGGTACTAAAGATTTTGTATTACATTTACATTTATGCATTTGGTAGATGCTTTTATCCAAAGCTGCTTACATTGCATTGTATTATACATTTGTTTCCGTCTATACGCAATCGATTCTCTCGGATCGAACGCATATATAAGTACAAATTTAGTGTGTAAAAATAGAGCCATTTAAATACATTTAAGTGTATTTTAGTGCACTTTTCCTCACCTGGGCATGTTTTTAGTTAAATTAAATTTTTGTTCTATAGTTCAAATTTATATATTTGCATTATTTGCAAAGCAGCTTTACATCAAGGTTATTTTAATTTACTAAAATTAAAACTTTGAAACTGTTTATTGAATCCAAATAATATATTGGCCTAAAAAGTAATAAAAAAAGTATTAAAATTCAACTAAAATTGCAAACATCCATAGAAAGCTGAAAATATCATATAGAAAGTATAGAATACATGGAATTATTTTCTAAATGATGTTGAAGACAAACCAAGCAAATATTGTATACAAATATTACTTTTGGCCACTACTATACATATAAATCTTAATAAGCAGCTTTGAAAAAACATGTCTGCCAAATAAAATAACTGAAAAACAATAGCGAGCAGTATCTCAATTCTCAAGTAAACATTACCAAGTTTCTCAAGTAATTATGTTAGCAAACAGTCTGTAACAAGGCCACAGAAATAAACAAAGAACTTTAGAAAACTTGTCAATGTTGTTAAATTAATATTATTGAAATAAAACACCCCAGCGGAGCTGCAGCAGCGGGTATAGTCAGCTGCATTTACGCTGAATCCTATTCTTGTCCTGCGTGTTTACAAACCAACTGTTTACATTAATTCTTCAGCAAAATGGACATGTTGAAAGTGAAGTACATTTGAGCACTCACGCATGCATTGCCGTGGGGCACGAATGCTGGTTTTAGGGCACAAACACACAAGCGTTCACATCAGCCCCCTGTCAGTCACACAGCACTTAGATACAAAACTCAACACTTCCATTAGTATAGTTCGTACCAAGCAATATTTGAACAAACCCCCCGAGGCCAGAAAATGACCACCTGGCAGACCACCAGAGCAACCAATTAGAGGGCGTTAGCAACAACGTACGTAGAAACACCCTGGCAACCACACGTTATGCACAGGGAAGTACAAATTACATTTTTCAATACAATTTTTGATTAAAAAACGGTTTAAAAAGAACGTGAAAAGATAGGTGCAGTTTTGTCGCTACATTGAACGACTTTTCAGATCGACATGAAAAAAACGCAACTAGCGACAAATCTAGCGACTTTTTCGAAAATGAAAATACTCAACTACTTTTATTGGGCATTTGGCTGTATTAAAACAAAGTACGTAAGTACACGGAGCATGAAAGTAGACGTGTGATGTCATCTGAATATAACGCTTAACTATATAAGTTTCTTAACTTGTGTCCCCTGTCACAGCATATCGAGGCACATCCACAAACCGCAAAGCTGTGGCTCAAACAAAAACCTAAATGTTAAATATGGCCCCCGGTCACCTAGAATCACCCGAGCGATGCCCACGCTTACAAATTTAACCAGAAAATTTGTGGCAGCCACTGGCCCAGAGTGATTAAACTGGACACAAATTATTGGATTCAGTCTATACTTCGCAAAGTCTTACTAATCTCCCTGAACGTGAAGTTGCAATTACAGTCTCAAATGAGGATTTAATGGAGCACACGACGCACAATTCATAGCGGTATCTCATCAATGCTTCAGCCTCCGGGCGCTGTATGTGTCAACAGCACACCTGAAATCTAATGAGGCTCGTGAAAAATACTGAGACAGGAACAAGACGGTGAATCAAGATTAGTCCTCAGAGACTTTCTCTGTTGTCCCAACACGTACAAAGTGTTCCACTTTTCTGCCCTGGAAGTGAAACTGCAAAAAAAGGACAGTCTTATTGCGATCCAACGTATAAGTGTGTGGCTTGACAAAACATGGATCAACTTCAATAACATGAGATTAAAAACGTCTCAATTTAATGTGATAAGAAGCACAAAGGCTGAGGGTTCAGTTCTCAGGGACACAAATACCAATAAAAAGGTACAGATTAAATACACGTTTATCACCTTGGATAAAAGCATCTGCCAAAAAGGACGTTGTAAGCACAGTCTGAAACATTACAGTTATGTTTCCAAGTGAGCCAGGCTCAACACGGCACGGTTGCAAACTGTTATCGGCTCGGATCGTGTTAATGAATGCGCACAGAGGCGTTATAGCTCAGTCTCTTGTGTTACCAAGGCAGTGCATGATGTATTAGTGTTTACATTCAACATAATCATTTCCGTTATCAGCCCGGCGGTGGAAAATGAAACCATTTACATATACCTTACAGTCGGCATGAATCGGAACGGAGTGGAACGATATTTCCCGTATGACATATCGCTTTATTGCTCCCTGAACTCTCTGTAAGTCGCTTTGGATAAAAGCATCTGCTAAATGACTAAAAGTAAGTAAAAGTAATTAACATCTGAAGCTGTTTAAGAAAAGTAGGTCTTCTGTCTTTTACACTCCTCTGGAAAACAGCATTCGAAAATAATGTTTGCTATTCAAATTCGGTACACGTCACGCAGATTTCAGGTCTTTCAATATAACTAAAATCTGGACTTTGCATGAAACTGGCGGCCATGTGTCTCTTTTTTACATCTTATCCAAAGCAGGGTTTGAGGTAATAAAAATGGGCACGGCCAACATAAAATCTGGGACTTAATTGGCGGTGAAAGAATTTACGGATCCATGAAGATCATTTTATGATGATGTAATGGATTCTCCATGGCATTTTGGGATGCAGTCTTTGTTTCTTTAAGGGTGGAGTGTGTACTTTTATACCCACATCAAAAAACCTGCTATCCCACTTTGACAGCTATAAGACCATCTATAAGATGATCATATTTGACGAATAATGACAAAGTGTAAATAAAAAAACATCCTTTTAGAAAAAGTTGACCTATTTTCATGGATGGTTACAGCAATGTGAAAAGAAAGATAAATATATCATTTTGCACAAGTGTGTCAGTGCTGTTCAGTGAATAAGGGGCAAGTGAATAAGTGAAACTCCACACTGTTTAGTTAATTCTCCCAGTAATGTTTACCTCACATGACTCACCGTATGAAGCATCAGAGCTCTGACAGTGTGTCTCATATACCTGAGAGAATGAGACATATCCGTTTATGTTATCATAAATGGATAAAAAACTCCCACTCGTGTCTATAGCCGAAGAGCAGTTCGCTCAAATATTTGTGTAAATGCCCTGAACAAACTCACTCCATCTTAAAAGCGGTCATGTGATTTGTCACGCAAAGACACAAAACAAAGAAAAATCGCAGATGAGATCTTGTTATTATCTCGATTATTTCTTTCAGACACCAGTGAGAGTAAATGGAGAGCAAACGTAAACTCTTGCTGGAGTCTCGTCTGCGTCTCAGATATTTCTCCTGAGAGAAAGAGGCATTAATCTCACAAAGGTCTCCATTAGAGTTCCAGAAGAGATGTCTCAATATTTCTCATCAAATTTACTCAAATCCTGATGATTTTACCCTCACAATCTACGATAATTTTACATCTTCATGATTTTTTATGCATTTTTGTCTCACTTGTTGCTATTTTAGGAGAAAGATGTGAGATTAAAGTGAAAGATCACTCCAGCAAATCTCCCGAGAGCAACACTTTTGAATTTATGACTAAATAAACTGCTTAATACGCCTCTTGTCAAAGAGTCACTAGCAAGGTTTTTAACTAAAGCTGTTAAAACATTTTAAAATCAAACAAAATACAAACTTAAATATTATTTCAAAAACTCAAGTTAAACTTAATTTAGAAACGTTGTTTTCGCCATATAAAGTGACATATGCTTGTTCAAAATAATCTGTAAAAATAGGGCACAAATACTGTATTAATATGAATACATTTTCTGTATTCAATTTTACTGTTGTTTTACTTGTATTTTTAATTTGGCAGTGCATTTAATCACATTTTAGAATCAACGGAAATGTCCGTAAAATAAACAGATAAAGGTACTGGCAGAAAATTACCAGAACATTTTCCGTAATTCTTTTATAAAATTGTAAACAAGAAAAAAAACTAAACTAAAACTGAAATAAAATGAATGTATCTTTTAAGCAATATATAAATTATTAAAATCAAAAGCACAACAAGATCGCCATGAACAATCAAAATAAAGTCAAAATAAAATATAAAAAATATATAAAAAACAAATTAAATTAATAAAATAAAATATAAATTTTCATAAAATTTATGAAAAGTCGGTCTTATGTTATTTTATAAAACAAAACAAAGGATACAAACTACTGGCAGAAAATACAATGGAATCTAGAAATTTAACAAAAAAAACAGTGAAAAAATCAACAGACCTCAATAAAACTAATAAAATGTAAATAAATACTGTGAACCAACATAACAGTGTGTCTGCTTTCATAGAGAGAAAAATATTTTACAATTTCAGAGGGAAAACCCACTGCTCATTTACTTGATAGAGAGGTTGAAGTTCAATAACATGAATTTCAAGGCCGGCGACATTTAAGAGAGGTTTGGACCTCCCACAGCTGTCACATCGCTGACACACACCTGTATGTACTATATAAGAGATGTTGACCTCTTTTTGAAAGAGACGGCCATTACTCTGTCAACAACACAAAGAAGGAAATCCTGCATGTGAACCCGAACGACATGATGGTGCTGTAATGATAGCTTCCAGTTTTGGAGGGCGGTGATGCATACAAATGTACGCTGGAAATCGGAAGGCTGAGATATTATCAAAGTCTCCTCCAAATGCTTGTATTTACGCATTTGGCAGATGCTTTTAATCAAAAGGATTCAAGCTATCAGTATACATGTGATCCCTGGGTATCGAACCCACAATTTTTGCGATGCTAATGCAATGCTCTACCAATTGAGATACACATTGTGTTCCACTTAAAACAGCACAGGGATGAGTAAATAACATACGACCGTATTCATTGAGAGCACTCAAAATATTAAGGCTGCCTAATCTGATTTATTGTAATGCTTTGAATCTCTATGTATCCCAATTCAGGCTCTCATTTTGGCTAGATGAAAAATATCAAGCATCTCCTGTTGCGTCTGTTAACTACATTTTACCACTATATAGATAAAAATGATTTTCATCCATTCTGGGCTTTCACGCAAATTTGCCCAACAAAGCAAATCAAAAATCCATCCCGATACTTGCAACAGTGATTCCTCTGGACCACAATGAGACCTACCTGCCAGAATAGCTCATTTAGAAAGCCTTTGGTTAAGCCACAATGCGATGACCTCCCGATTAATCATCTGACAGGCTGATCAAACTCCGCCGGGACCAGACCAGCTGCCCACATTCAAATGATCCAAAAGCCTCCCAAGACATTCATTATTCACTTTGACATAAGATGACAAACAGCTGATGGAACCTGCATGCCGATGAGGCATCTGCATGATGGGCGCGAGGCAGAGAGATAAGGTAAATCACAGGCCGGGAGGAAGTGAGGCATTTAATTGATAGAAAAAGACATGGCAGCTCAGACTCGCCCGACTCATTGTGTCCGACGGCCTGGATGATTTTTCGCAACACTCTAAAAATACAATACAACGTGTGTTGTGTTTGTTCTGGGACAACGCACTTTTGTGTTAAAAGTAGCACAACATCTACACAAAATGATGACATGATGTTAAAAAGAGCATAACACAAACAATGTTTGAATTTTTGTCTTGAAAAGCATTGTTGTGCGCTGGTAGTGGTGGGACTGTATTTAGCCTGAAACTAATAGGCAAAAATAGGGCCAATGATAAAGAAATACAACTTGAAAAGCATTTTTATGCATGCAGGGATGGAAAATTGACAAGATGTGTGCTTTATTTTTTAGTATGCAAATAATTGCCAAAAACTAGGGCTGTGAAGAAAAAATGCAAATTGGACAACGAATGTGGTCGAAAATTGTCACACAATTGTTGTACAGTGTGAAGATAATTGGTATAAACTGGGACTGTCATTTAAAAAATGTCCACATGCGGTGATGCGAAATGATTGTGTGATGTGCACTTTATTTTCAGCGTGAAAATAATTGTCGAAAACTAGGGCTATCAAAAAAAAGCATTGTTGTTACGCACATGCATATGGGAAATCGGCGTACGACGTGCACTTTAATTTCAGTGTTAAGAAAACTAAACAAACAGTGCTGTCAATTTTGTATAAAAATTCAATTCAATTCAATTCAATTTTATTTATATAGCGCCTTTCACAATTTGCATTGTTCCAAAGCAGCTTTACAGGGGAAAAACGAAAAACCCAAGAAAGGGTAAAACACACTACATGGTGTTTTATATAATAAATCCAATTATTCTAGTAAAATAATATCTAATGTCAGCATCTCCTGGTGGTTTATTTAGCATATTTTGCATTAAGTGAATGCTTGGCTGAAAAGATGCGTTTTTAATCTAGATTTAAATTGGGCGAGTGTGTCTGATCCTCGAATAGAGTCGTGAAGGCTGTTCCAGAGTTTAGGTGCTACGTATGAGAAAGCTCGACCCCCTTTGGTGGATTTAGTTATTCTAGGTATTATCAAAAGTCCTGCGTTTTGAGATCTTAGAGAGCGTGATGGGTTGTAGTGTGATAGAAGCTCTGTTAGGTAGGTAGGGGCTAAACCCTTTAAGGCTTTATAAGTGATTAAAAGAACTTTAAAGTCAATACGATACTTAATGGGTAGCCAGTGAAGGGTTGATAAAATTGGGGTTATGTGATCCTATTTTCTGGACCTGGTTAGAACTCTGGCAGCTGCGTTCTGAACTAACTGTAGTTTGTTTATTGATGATGCAGGACAACCACTAAGTAGAGCATTACAGTAGTCAAGTCTTGAGGTCATAAATGCATGAATAAGCTTCTCTGCGTCAGCAACACACAGAATATTTCGTAACTTGGCAACATTTCTTAGGTGGAAAAAGGCTGTTTTTGTGACATTTGAGATGTGATTTCGAAATGACAGGTTGCTGTCTAATATAACGCCTAGATCTTTTACTGTATTTGTTGGAGTAACAGTACATCCTTCAACTTGCAGTTTATAATCAGAAATATTTGGTTTGCGTGTCTTAGGTCCGATAAGTAATATTTCTGTTTTATTAGAATTTAAAAGAAGGAAATTACAGGTCATCCAATGTTTTATATCTTCAATGCACTCTGCCAATTTGGGTAGCTGGGAGGAATCATCTGGTCTTGATGAGATATATAGCTGAGTATCATCTGCATAGCAATGGAAGCTAATTCCATGTTTTTTAATAATGTTTCCAAGGGGAAGCATGTATATGGAGAACAGCACGGGTCCCAGAACCGATCCCTGAGGTAACCCATAATTTACTTGCGTTAAATTGGATGATTCCCCATTTAAATGGACAAATTGATGTCTGTCTGACAAGTAAGATCTAAACCATTGTAGTGCCTGTCCCTCAATACCGGTATAATTGTGTAAGCGATCTAGAAGTATGTTATGGTCTACGGTATCGAACGCAGCACTCAGGTCAAGCAGGACCAGGAGTGAGATGTTACCTTTATCTGATGCTATAAGCAGGTCGTTTGTAATTTTAACGAGCGCAGTTTCAGTGCTATGATGAGATCTAAAGCCTGACTGAAATTTTTCGTGCATGTCGTTATTTTGTAAGAAAGAGCACAACTGAGTGCACACTACTTTTTCTAGAATTTTAGACAGGTATGGGAGATTTGAAATCGGTCTATAGTTTCCTAGTTCATTTGGATCTAAGTTTGGTTTCTTGATTAGAGGCTTAATGACGGCCATCTTAAAGGGACCTGGGACATGGCCTAGATTAATTGACGAGTTAATAATGTTATAAATGGGCTCAATTGCATCAGGTAGTAACTCTTTTAATAATTTAGTTGGTATGGGGTCTAGTAGGCAAGTTGTAGGTTTAGAAGTTGCGATAAGTTGAATTAAATCTTCCTGTTTTATAGGTGAAAAACGCTGGAGCCTTTGTTTTGGAGCGATGGTTGGTGCTAATTCATAGGACAGATTTGGAGGTTGAGTTTTTACAATTTTGTCACGAATGTTTTTGATTTTCTCTGTAAAAAATTTCATGAATTCATTGCTACCAAGGTGCGGCGGAATAACCAGGTCAGGTGGTGTCTGTTTATTTGTTAATTTAGCGACTGTGCTAAATAGAAACCTTGGATTGTTTTTGTTGGTTTCTATGAGGTTACGAAGGTGCTCAGCCTTCAAAAATGTTGTTAAATATTTTAAAGATATGCTAGTTAAACATGTTCAATTGACAGCCATACCAAAAGCACTTCAGATGATGTGCAAAGAACGCATCTGACAGGTTTCGCATGCGGAGTAAAAATTTAAAAAGCAGATGGACGGGGAAGAACAAAGACCATGTGATACGGGGATTCCTGGCAGAATATAGTTATTTGTTTCTTTGTCATTTGTGTAGGCAGATCATCGTCTAGTGCAACGTGCAATTACCCAAGTCACCCGAATGAGTCATTCAACTTGGTTAAAAAAGCACAGCGGGAAACTGACTTTAAAGCAATAATGGCTCCCCACCAACAAGTACAACAATACTCAAATTGCTGAAATTGCGTGTTCAGAGTTTGCTAAGCGAGACGCTAATTAAATAAAGCTCAAATTGAGAAAGGAGAAAGCCCTTATCTTAAGCCAGGGAAACGGAGGGTCTCTTGTTTTCTAATTTGAAACCTGCAATACAGTCGACGGAAAGGTAGGTGCATACATAATTTAGGCCTTAAACCAAAGAGCGATGCCTTTTCCATTCGTTTGGTATTTCGAGCGAGCTTGTCAATTGATTACATCATCTACAAAAAGCTAACGCTCAATCTCTTTTCTATTTTCAAAGTCTCTTTTATCTCTCGGAGCACACCGCTGCATTGGAAAAAGAGAGAGCCTTTGTTTTTTTCCCGAAACGTACACGTTCTTTTCAATATTCTAGGGGAAACCACGTGAATTCTTCTCAGCGCCACACCAAACATCATGATTCTCAATTTCTCTTTGAAATGAACTGTTACCGCTCTGTTTGATCTGAAATCCAAATGAACACAGTCGATTTGCTCCCGCTGGTCTGTTGCCAGTGACAGCGGGCCGCACTGAACGGCATGTTTTGAGGGAACCCGTAAACGGCGTGATCACGCTCGATTCGAGCAGAAAAAACGTCTTACCTTTTCTGTCGACTGAGACGTCCCGAAGAAAATGGGGATGAAGGCGAGCCAAATGATGCACGTGGTGTACATGGTAAAGCCGATGGGCTTGGCCTCGTTGAAGGTCTCGGGCACCCCGCGCGTCTTGATGGCGTACACCGTGCACGTGACCATCAGCAGCATGCTGTATCCCAGAAGGCAGATGAGCGACAAGTCCGATATGTCGCACTTTAGAACCCCGCGGGACATCTCGGGATCTATCGTACGCTGGTCCTCGTAGTCGATGAGGGCTTGGGATGGGTCCACCGCGAACCAGATGCACACCCCCAGGAGCTGGACCGAGGTCAGGCTGAAGGTGATGGCAAGCTGCGAGGCCGGACTGATGAATCGTGGAGCGCTGATCGTCATTTTCCCCTGCTCGAAAATCCGATATATCCGGTTGGTTTTGGTGAGCAGCGCCGCGTAGCTGATGCTCATTCCCAGGCCGAGGAAAATTCGCCGCAGGGAACAAATCCCGATGTCAGGGGTAGAGATCATTAGGAACGTGGTCGCGTAACAAAGAAAGATGCCGGTGAGCAGGACGTAGCTGAGTTCCCGTCCCGACGCTTTTACGATTGGCGTGTCGTTGTAGCGGATGAAGGTGACCACCACGAAAAGAGTGGCTATGATGCCCAGGATGGCGATCAGGACGGGGATGACGGCCCATGGAGAGCTCCACTCCAGCTTCACGATGGGAATGGGCTGACAACCTGTGTGGTTTTTGTTGGGCCTCAGATCGAAACGGCACATCTTGCAGTTGTACGTGTCGGCCTGGTACTGGTACCCGTCGCAGCGTTCGCAATGCCAGCAGCAGGAAATGCCCTTCACTATCTTCTTGCGCCATCCTGGTTTGCACGGTGGACTGCATATGGATGTTGGCACCTGCTTCTCTCCACCCGGCCACTGCATTATTCTCGTCTGAAATGCACAAAACAACACTATTTAGTTTGGGGGTCGCTTGATTAAAATGTTTTTTCATGAGAAAATGTTTGATCCTTCTCAGCTAAAGGCGCATAATTAACTTTTTAAATTAGTACTGTAAGCTAAATGTAATTTAGTCAACATTTTCATTTCTTCCATTACAAAAGTACTGAATAATGAATAAGATCAATAACAGCTCAGAATAGGTATTAACTCATACAAAGCATCGCGAGATGAGACCTCAAGAAACCGCTTGATAAAACGACAAGACAACATTTCTGCAAATTGACAACTTCACTTGTCAGTTTTTGTTTTATATTAGCATTTGTGTTACTCCGTAGTTTAGATGAATTTATACTTTGATCTAGAGTCTTTTTTATGTCTTAAGTGTATTGTCTATACGAGTCTGTACTTCAATCATCAATAAAGTAAGAAGTACTCCCTAAAAAATGCAAATGACATTCTTACGTTTAGGTAAAGTTGGTCAGTCCAGTGACCGATGATTTTATAGTCGGATGTTTTGTTCTTCATCTGATACTGGTAGATATCGTAGCGGCCAGGAGCATCTCCGTTCTCATTGAACTGGACTGGATTGCCGGCTATGCCTGCAGATGCAAGAAGAAATAAGATTAAAGAGAAGCAAAACGCAAAGACAAATTGCATAAATTTTACCTGAAATATTAATTCTTTCAACATTTATTCACCCTCATGTGTATCAAAACCTGTGTGTCACGCTTTCTTCTGAAAGACAAAAGAACATATTTTGAGAAACGTCTCTGTTCTTTTGTGCTCATTTATTGGAAATCAATGGCGTTCAGTGTTGTTTGGTTACCAATGTTCTTCAAAATATCTGCAAGAAAGTCAAACAGGTTTGCGTGGACATGAGGGTGAGTAAATGATGTAAGCACATTCAAGTCAGTACCCCAAATTTGCAAACAAACCTCATCCGAGATTGATGGTGAGCTGTAAAACGCAATCTTTTGCTGCCCAAGCAGCGCATTTAATACACCTATGCATGCGAGCAAACTTGCTTTGTAAAATAAATTGCTTCAGGGGTTATTTAATCCTTTATCTATATTATACTGAATAGCAATGAGTTGTAATATAACAACAAGCGCTGTATCCAGTCAAGAAAAAAAGCTCCCGATTTATCTAAGGAAAGAAAAGCCTGCATAACAATAAAATGCACGACCGTATTTATTTAGCTCCACATACGCAGGCTGAAATTCCCTTAGCTGATATCTGACCTCGACTACATCGAGCGCAATTTCTATTTGAGACGGACGGGCTGGACATGTTAACAATGCTGCAGCATCCCATGATGCATTTCAGATTAGTTGCCTCATTCTGTGGAAAAACCTGTCTCAAGCGTTAAGGTTTTTTGCGAAGTTATCTGTATTCCAGGCACCAGGCCATGTCCAACTAAAAATATCCTGAACCGTGTGTAGCTAGTCTACTGAACAATAGCACACGAAATCGTTTTTCCTTCACTCCCAACTATTCCAAAATATAAATCTAAGGCCGATTATCGGCAATGGTTGATGAATATCCATTTTGCTGCTTTGGAAACTAAAAGAGGCTTATTTCAAAAGATGATGACTCAACCGCTCTGGATTATGGAATTATGATTTTTACAGCCACGCTTGATGCTTGTGCATCTCACCATAATGTGCAGAGAGATGTAAAGGATTCCGAGTAAATCAAAGCAAAAATTATTCATCAAAATATGAAATCAATTGGATTTCCAACGGTCTTTTCACTCCGTTCTTAAAGCTCTTGATGTCCAACGAAACAGGAAGTGAGGACGGGACATACTGCGTGGCTCCTCTCTCTTTAGAAATACCCAATAGGGTTTATGTTCCCCACGGCCTGGAGTCTGAGGAGAAGATGAAATGCAGAATGATGCCATAACAATGATATAGAAATATCGTGTTCTATAATGGTTTATCCGTTTACGTTTTTACGTTACACACATACCATCATTAAAAACTAAATGTTCGGGTGTCAATCAAAATCCTTTTAATCAACCAATCTAATCATATGATATGTTGAATAATGTTAATTGAGATACTTTTCTTTATTATTATCCGAGACAAATACACAGCAAAACAATGCCACCAGAGACTTTAGTTCTGCTTTTTGTTTATCATTCAGCATAGGGCTCGCCTGTGAAGAGTGATGCTAGCGAACAGTGAACTGTCCCCAGACATATATCCTTATTAGAGCCGTGAGTGTACTCCACTGCATCAAAGGCTTTGGAGTTTTCTTCTGAAGTTCATTTGATGAGACATTCTTCTGCATTTCATACAATGGGATCAGGAGGGAACGCAAGGCAGACCTCCACCTCCAGAGAGACGGCTTACCGCACAACCTCTACACCCTTCTCCTGCCATAATATTTACGGGGAAAGACAAGCGCATCGTGGGAAAGACGCACGTTTACAGCATCACAATGAGAAATGCTAAATAAAAGTATCACTTGCATTTTCTTCAGGAAATGTAAAAACGCAATGATGCAATGCTTAAGGGGATAGTGACCGCAAAATTTTAATTCTGTCATCATTTACTCACCCTTATGTCGTTCCAAACCTGTCTGAATTTCTTTCTCTTGCAGAACACAAAAGGAGATATTTTGAAGAATGTTGGTACCCAAACGTCAATGGACCCCGTTGACTTCCATCGTGTCAACAATTAAACGTTTCTCAAAATATCTACCGTTGTGCTCCTCAGAAGAAAAAGTCACAAAGGTTTTTATTCTTATTTTTGGTTGAATTATCTCTTTAATATGTGAGATGTACATTGTCCTTTATTTGAGAATTATACATGTGCGATTAGTCTAGTAGATAATGTTTCTTCATGACTTTATAATGTCTTTAAATATAGCGCGTAACAGAGATGTAGATGCGGGGGACAGAAACGCCATTTTAATACGAACTGACCATTTACGGTTTCAATTACAGATCCATTAAATGAAGCAAGACATATTCATGTGTAATATAAAAATCCACACATCTTTAGCGTTTCTAAATTCATCTTAATTCTAGCAAAAATGCAATTAAGTTAAACCTGAAAGCGTTTTGTACGTACGTACCGCTCACCGGTTTTTGCAGTCGCTGTAATGGAAGTTTAAACAGAATACGTGTTAGCGGTTTGAGCATCGGGAAGCAATGCCTGCAGTTTAAAGGCCATCAGACGCTGTAGGCTTACAAAGCAGAGAGCACTCTGAACAAGTGTGATAGCCACAGACGGAGAAGTGATGGGTCGGCCAGCTATTGAAGTCTCTAACTAACCTCACTCCAACTCTCATCAAAAAGGAAGAACGGGGTTACGGCGAGGCGGTTTTTCGCAAGATTTGCGACCCGCTGCGGGTAGCCGAAGCTGTTTGAAAGCCGTGGCTCTCAACACAGCCTGTGGTTATGTAGCAGAGCAGAACGCTGATAGTAAATCATTGGCAGACGGTGGATCACTGCTCATCTGCTGCTAATGTCTGCCACCGCCACTTCTCAACTGGCAGCGTGTGTGATGCAAACTGATTGCATTTTGAATACCATTATGATTAACAAAACATCCCTTCATTTGATGAAGTAACGATGGCACTCTGTTCTGGAAAAAATAGGGTGGATTTGCAGTAAATAGGCGTTTTGGTGTAAAGCGATACTTGACAGAACCCTTTAGATGCACAAACCGTTCTTTGTAGTGGAAAAGGTTCTTTAGACAATAGAAATGTAATAAAACAATTTGTCGGAGAAAAATATTTAGCATTGGTGTGAAGAACTCCTTGTGCGCCTTTATTTTTAAAGTGATAGTTCACCCAAAAATAATAATAATTGTGTCATCATTTACTCCTTTTGTCATTTCAAACCAGTGTGACTTTCATTCTTCCGCAGAAAACAAAAGCAGATATTTTTAATTGTATTATATTGTGGACCCCGTTCACTTCCGTTGGTTTTGTGAATGGGGTCCCGGTTCGTTTCGGTTACCAACTTTCTTCAAAATATATTCTTTTGTGCTCCGCCGAAGAAAGGAAGTCATAATGTTTGAAATAGCAAGATGAGGAGTAAATGATGACAGGATTTTCATTTTTGGGTGAACCATCACTTTAAGAGTTTATGCATTCATCAGCAACACTACATGATAAAAAGAATGTTTTGCACATTGTAAAATCATAACCTTAAAATGACAAAATGTGTCAAAATAATGTACATGGAATATAAATAATATAAAATGTTTCATGTTTAACAATTTAAAAAATTGTAGAAATAAATATTAGATGACCCATAAAATGATGCTGCAATAAATTTGCCCTTAAACGATTATGCAAAATGCTGACACTACATTAAGTATAAGCCTCGAAAACGGATTCATGAAAACCTGAAGCTGAAACTTTTAGATTCTTGGACAAAATAAAGTACGACATGCACTGAATTTAAAGCTGCAATCTTTTTTGGGGGGATAAAGAAATTGTTTATATAACTGACCTAAAACAATGGTTTACCCAATAATAAAAATTATGTCATCGTTACTTAGGTTGTTCCAAATCTGTTTAATGTTTTTGTTATGTATAACACAAAAGAAGATATCTTAAATAATGTGGGAACTGAAACTACTCTAGGGCACCATTGACTCCCGTAGCAGATGCTTTTTCTTACTATGGTAGTCAATAGTGCCCCAGAACTGTTTAGTTACAAACATTCTTTCAGATATATTTTCTTGTGTTCAGCAAAAACAACTTGGGGTTGAGTATATGATGACCGAACATTCCTTTTTTGCTGAACTATACCTTTAAGTACATAAGACTAACAAATGGTAAATCAATTATAATGAATGATTTACAATTTGTGTTGCCAGATACAATTTTGCTGGGAATGCCAGTTTGACATTAAGTAGAAATGAATATGTGAAGTAGTTAACCACTAATCACAAGTTAAAGTAGTTGTTTTAAACAGAAATCCTAAAACCAACCACAATTCCCATGACACTGTGGAATTCAGCTCTTCAAATAATTCCTAAAAAATCTGTTATTTTAACTGGTCCCCTATGATTCCCATTAAATGCTTTACATTTAAAACCAACATTCGCCAGCTGTTGTAACCACCAAGCTCTTTATTCATTCCAACAGACTTGTGTGCATATTGCTGGCAAAAACAACTCACTTGAGTTCGCATTAGTTGAGTCAGTGCCTTAGAAAAACATTCGGTCAAATATAGCAAGCACACAGAATTGTCTGATGGATTAATTTAAAAGATCCTATCCCTTAAAGACAAATTTCATCAGGCTCTTAAGAGCAGAGGACCACATCCTCTTCAGCCTCTGAGTAACTGTGAATACTCACTAAATTAATTAGTCATACTGCCATTGATAGTCCACGAAGAATATGTCCGAAGGGTGTTATGAGCCCAATGCAAACTGCTTTAATTAACACGTACACGACTCAGGAGGAACCTTGGCTCGAGTGCGGAAAGAACACATCGAAATACTTTACCAGGGACCGGGCGGCAGCTCCTCCGGGGCTTCTTGTTGTTTCTCCAAACTAATCCCTTCCTGCAGTTAATCTTCACCAAAACCCTCGCCGACGATTAACGGCCAGGGCGGGGCCATGGAAACGGATTTTGGTGGCCTCCGGTGAGGCATGTTTGTAAATTGGTAATGTGGTAACGATGAACGTTAAATTCATCGTCAGAGAGCTAATTATGCAAAAATCCCCTTTCTTAAGCACCCCTAAACAGCTGCTCGCTGTGTGCCGGCAGCTCTGTTACAGGACAAACTGAAAGCTGTAAATCAAAGGCTAAGCGGTTTACCTGCTATCTTGACGTTGCGGATGTACTTCAGCAGAAGGGCTCCGTCGACGGGGTCCATTTTCGAGCACAGTCCAACCTTGCCGGGACAGAGGTCTTTGTGCATGTTGTGGAGGGCGTGGGCCATGGCGTACACGGCGTCGATCACGAACATCACTTTGCCCTCCTGCTCGTACGACGAATCTTTCCCGATCCTCTCTTGATCTGAAAGACAAAAAAAGTGCATGACAGTCAAATGAATTGTAATATTTTTTATCGAATTGCAACACGAACATCAGTGTCTGTTGCAATTGTGGCGGTGCTAGTGACGAACCAATCAGCTTTGAGCTTAAGGCGAAACTTCAGCTACAGTATTTTAAAATGAGCAAGACATTTCCTATTTTTATCAAATAAAGAAAATCTCTCTGTACGGGCTCTGTGTAGAACTGAGAATAAAATTAAAGATGATTTAAATTTGTAAATGTGTAGGCCACGGAGCGCACAATGAGTTGTGATTGAAATTTGTTCAATTCACTTAAATACAGTTTTGTCTAGAGTTTTATAAAGCAAGCGATGCAGTCACACAGTTACCTCACGTTACATCACTGATCACCAAAATAGTTACAATCCTACCTGGAAAGGCAATAATGGTGATATATATGTAAAACGATGATGAAATGTCCCCTGTAGGTGTAATGACAGTTCAATATTTAATGTAAACAAATCATTTCAAGCGTTTCTGCCCCCAGGATGCGTTTAACCTCTGAGTGGACCACAAATGAGGTTTACCAATATAAAATATGTTCGATTTAAGTGTCTTATTGGTGCATCTTTAGAATTTAATTGGAGCGAAATTGAGCAAAACAGCTGTTTGAGAGGCAGAGAAGCATCTCTGTAAATGACTGACTGAGAAGACTGTTTAGAGTTGAGTACTTCTCGACTGCCGCCTTGTGACCCACAAATCACAGCAGGTGTATTCTGATAGCGCTAAAACATTACTAAATGAAATTAATAAAGAGGATCTAAACACATAAACATGCATTAGAAAAGAAAAGGAAAACTTTTAAAGGCAAGATCGCTTTCTTAAATCAAAAATCTCATAATTTATGCATATGTGCATTTATGCCTTTGCCACATGGTTTCATTCCAAAGCAATGCATACAGCAGCTATACATTTTAACAGCAGATGTATTCGCTCTGCTTATTTTGGGGCCTATGCATTAAAGACAATTTTGTACGTTTTCTATGATGACCCGCTGTTAACAAAAGTTGCTGGTACTGTGTTTTGTTGGCACAAGATGCCCAATGTGAAATCTGGGTCTTGAAAGCAAAACCACTTCACCAAGAGAACATACAGCGGCGTGACAGTTTCATTGAGAGTAATGCACTTCATTTACACATCAATTTAATTACCGAAGCTTGCCAGCGAACACACGAGCAGAATGTTTTGTTTCAACTGCTTGAAAGTCAAGAAAAGAAACCAGCCAAAAGGAAATCAAGAATGGAATGAAAAGTAGACGTTCCGTCAAACAGATTAATGCGGATTGTGAAGAACAAATGGCATTATGCCACACAAAAAGCAATTTCCTGAACACTGACTTAACTTTTAAATTGGCTGCCGAGGATGTAAATCAGACAAACACCAGTGTAAATTAGTCTCGGTTAAAGACATGCATGGTGGTGTATTCAATTTAGTTAAGATTTCTAATCTGTCACACATTATGAACCTCACTTTCCTCTTGTCTTGAGTTGGCATGGTTTTAAAACGCCTTGCTTCCACAGTTGGACATCATGTTAAAATACAAACTTTCCAGAAACGTTTTTGCACTAAATATTGAATAATTATGCCTAAAACATTGTTGTGACAACTACGTGAAAATGCAACTTTCTGTGAGATGACAGGTCTGTTGTCGTCTCCGCGGGAAGTTCTTTTTTTGTCAGCAGCTTGGCACGACAACTGTGGCAGATGTGGCCGGGGTCATGAATATTAATTAGGCGTATTAAACAGCTCTTTAGAATACTTGGTTCTGATTGGTTGTTAAGCTGAGCGTAAAAATGAACAGTAATAAAGGTACAAACTGCATATAATACAAATATTAGTACATAAATACAATGCAGAGTACAAAATAAAATATTATATATGAAGACAGTAGTGCAGAGTGCAAAATCTAAAAATATAAGACATGATATATATAAAATACAATTTAGCCAATAAGTTAAAATAATGCCAAGAAGTTATAGTAAAAAAAACAAGAAATAAAAATATAGAGCAGCCAGTTGACAATACCTTACGTTTTCTTTGCAAGTCATCAAATGCAGATATAATTTTTTGGTCCAGCAAAACCAAATCTCATATTTGGAGTACGGGATGACTATAATTATTAGTAAACAATAGGTGTTCCGTTAAGCATTGGTTTGCTCTGGTTACGTGTGCAATGCACTCAAATAAAAATATATAAAAACATAATGAAATCTCAGTGAGAGACATCTCACATGTTCAGATATTCAAGCGCCACGTCTTGCTCTTCATGCCATGGATAAATGAAAGGGGTCTGCTAACATATGAGGGAAGAATAATAGACAGGGAGACAGCAAGCAAGATTAATTATCTCTCAGCGCTCATATAATCATGTCAGACAGCTGTATATTCATTAGAGCTGCAGTTGCTCAGCTTGGGTTATTTTGTAAGGTCTTAATTGCAAAGGAGCTGTTTCCATTATGACCCTGCCAGAACAAACCGGCGAGATAGCTGTCAGATGTCAGGTTGGCAGATTGCAGGGTACACTTTTCAGAATAAAGCCTTTGCAGTTGTCATCTGGCATTATTGCCGGCATTTACAGTAGTTCTACAGTAATAACTTTCATCGAATCGGGTACAAAACAGGACACGAAAGTCTTCGAAAAGTATGTTTTTGTTCTACTTAGAAGGTCACGAGAAGGTACTTTTATAGAATGTTGTTTTGAATTCATTTTCAAATCCTCATTTTTTAATTGTTGATAGCAATAAACAATAAAAAACTAAATAAATATTAAATAAATAAAAGGTTTTGTCAATTTTCACACCTTTGGCGTTTTGGTTTCTTGTCACTGTTTTGTGTGGAATGCTCACTGGAGGATTGCTGACATATAATAAAACATTAACTTTCTTAATATCTTATGAATACAGCAGTTTGATTACTATTCCATGGACAATCAATAATATTTTGAGTAAAATCAACATCATATATTATTCTACTTCTTCCCTGTTTTCTCATATGGTTAATACATTTTCAACCATTTTTCCGACCCTTCTCAAATTATAATTGTTTTGCTTAAATCTTAAAATGTTGGGTTGTTTTGACCCATGGGTAAAAATGAAAATTGTCTCCGTTTGTCCGTATTTTACCCAACCAAACGTTCACTGTAAAACAATTTTGCGGCCTTGAATTTTTAAGTATAATTATATTATCATTACAGGCCATTTTAACCTAATATTTAAAATCTTGACCAGTGGTCAGTTGTAATTTTTCAAAATATATTATGCAATTTCTTAAAAAATTTCTTAAAAAGTTTTGGCCAATCAAATTCAGACATAAAATAACAAAACAAATAGAAAAAGTGTTAAAAACAATTACATATAAAAGAAAAGCGTAACTGATGAATATTGCCATCTTTTAAAAACAAATAAAGCATTAAACTGCATCCTATTTACAACAAGTACCAAAAACCTACAACAGAAATATTCCGCATGTGCAATAAGATGTCTTTCAGGTTAATGTTGGTTTTCGTACTGCTTCAAATTTCAAAAGGCTCGCTCATTCAAGACCATTCCCTGGTTTGTACCCATCCATATCCCATTCCCTTTCCACATTTAAAAACCTTTTCTTATCTTAACAAAGCTGCTGCAAAAAACAGTTGTTACCAAAGGAACGTCTGTTCCATTCTTCTAAGGTTTTTAATCACCGTCTCTTCAGCCCTGCCTTAAACAGAAAACCAAACACAATTTAACATCCCCGACAGACTCGCACGCCTTAAAAACCCTACATTAAAGAGGTAGGTTATGCTTGTGTAAATGTTTGCCACAAGCACGACTACCAGGAAAAAACAGACCGAGTTCCGTCGTGGGAGAAAATAGCCATTGTGATGCTCGGGAACGGGGGAGGCGGGTCGGCCCACACGCTTCTCGATGCTGTGCATACTGAAACACACACAAACGCCTTAGCAGATGAACACATGCACAACCGTGTCATCCATGCACACAAAATCCTACAGATCCTACAAACTCCTCATCGCAGAGTCTGGGCACATCCTCACACGCCACACCGCAGGGCCGAGGGATGCTTTTCAATTAAGAGAGGCGTCTCTGAGATGTTGTATAGGACAAGGTGGACGAGATGAAGGCCGAGATGAAGCGGTGCGCTCGTAACCCGCAGACCCCTTCACCCCACGGGCCGCAAAGACTTTAACATCCCATTCTGCGGGATGTGCCTCGCCCTGAGAGTGATAGCTCCGACTTCCCCTATTTGCCAGAAAAACCCCAGAGCCTTTTGTCTCACTTAAGTCTCTTGTTTGTGGTTTCGGACGAGTGATTTTCCCCTCGAAAGGTTTTGTCGAAGCTGTGCTGCACCCTTAACCTCAAAAACAGTAAAAAAAAACCTTTGATACAAAGCAGCTGTGATTCGCGCACAATGCCGGCTGTTAGCCGAGTCGGTCAGCGTGTGCGCTTCTAATGGAGCGGCAGTTTCTGAATGCACTTTTGCACTTACTGTATAAAAGCAATCCATTAACTTCCGGCAAAGGAATTAAAATATTCAGGACGGAGATAGATGTTATAATTGATTCAAAGAGTAAGCGCTTTGGATGTCGCATATATTAGTCTTGGATCTCGGACCTTGAAATCCCTCTAGCAATGAAAGAAAGAGGGTAATTATTTCTGTTCTTTTAGAAATAATTCAGGTATTAATGTTCGGGAGGCTTCGGGCTTTTTGTCTGAGGACCAGAGTATTGAGATGTAGCAGTCTTTAATGAGCCGACTAAAGAACAATACACCACAAGATCCAACTCCTGAGACCTACAGTATAGCAGGTACTGTATTTGTGAAGCTGAAAATAATTTTTTTAAAGTCTGGTTAAGTTTTTGTATTGGTTAGTAAGCAGTCACAGGATTTTACTTTCTAAATCGAGCAGCCACACGACACAACATTAAAGGATATGTTCACCCGAACATCACTTCGAGGCAAGTCTTCAAGTTTTCTTTTAAAATATCTGTCACTTTATACAGGTCCCACAATGTTGAAGCTCCATCATTACATTCATTCAACTGACTCCAGTGAATTAAATGAAGGCATCTGTGGGAAAACTGTTAGTATTGTGAACTTATTTAGTGATCTGAAACCAAAACCAATGCTGAATACAAATATGGTGACGCGTCGATAGCCTTAAATCTCAGGCTCTCTGAAACAGTCATAAGACAGACTGGAAACAATGACATATAAAGTTATTAATATGTTGCCATATTTATTTTTAGTTGCCTTGGGATGATAAAGTTTTGAGATATTTAGCTTTAAAGTTTTTGCATTTCATTTGACTTTGTAGATTCTAAATATACATCAGGTTATGTAAATAAGTTGTCACAGACTAAGAATGTGAATAATTTTGACACAAATGTCAGATATTTCAAGGCGACGATTTGTGCATTATCAGTCAAATGTTTGGAAACGCTTTGACAAAGCGAGTAAAATATGAGAGAACAGAGATGAATCGTATCCAGAATAAAAGTTTGTGTTTACATGTGTTTTGCATTTATAAACACATACAAACGTATATATTTTGGAAATATTTGCATATATCTATCAATATTGATATATAACTTTAATCCTTCATGATAAATTATTCATTTTCTTAAATGATAAACATGTATGGGTGTGTGTTTGTATGCACAGTGCACAGACATATATTATGTAAACACAAACTAGTATTCGGGATGCGATTCATTGTTTAAAAGCCCTGCGATAGATTTTTGATTTATGTCCTAAGAAAACATTCAACTGACTTTAACAGCAAATATGCAAGCAAACAGAAGAGCAAACATATTTATTTTGCAAACTAACTATCCCAGAATACAACAGTGGTGACCATTAACCCGACCGACACCACTGAGTTCACCCACAGTGACTTACGGTGCACTAAGAGCCTGCAGACACCTATGATGATCTAAAGATCATTCCATCTTTTAGTTACAGTCTAAGATCTTCAACTGTGACGCTACATCACCACAAAAACTTTTGTTTGGAAGACACGGTGACAATAGATGAAATCTGCATCCCCTTTGCATTTATGAGACATCTCTTCCAGATAAAAGACCGGTCCTGCTTTTTGATCAAAGCTCCCATGCAAAACATTTAAGACGTGCGATGTCTCCTCCGCTCATCCTCCCAGAGCAACTCGAGCCTGAGGGTTTCACAGGGAACCCAAGTTTCTCTTTCAACGCCTGGCACTTAAAATCCTTAGAATCGCCTTCGGGGACATCCTTCCGTACTGAATCTTTTTTATCACAAACCAGACAAAGACAGCATGTGCGCTCATCACAGTTTCTGCAACCGAGATATATAGTGTATGTTTAACAGAGAAGGCATAATTCAGTTTGTGAAAATGGCTTGGTGCTGACTTCAAAATCTGTGTCTTTAATATTTGACTAAGAGAAAGATCACGGATCAAACTAAACCGTTTTAGCAATGGGGTATTCCCTTTTCCTTAAAATGTAGTCCTTTTAAAAATAGTAAAGAAGTGTTTTGTGTAGACCGGGGAATAGGATAATCCCACGAATTTTCAGGTAGTAGGGTTGGAAAAACATTTTGCCCATGGGATCTCCTATGAAAATTAACAATGTTTTTCATGGATGTTTTTGGGTGTATGAATATATATATATATATGTACCATTTATATAACCATAGTTTTACTACGGTAAAGCCATGGTTAGTTTGTGGTTAACATGATTTATACAGTAGTTATGATTTTGCCATAAAACCGTGGCTAATTTTCATTAGGGTCGCAAGCTACATAATATTCTTTGAACAGACGAAACTTATAATAAATTTTAAAAAATGTCTTCCGTACTAGTGCAAGTCATAGACACCGCTACACGTGACAGCCACAATAAACTTGAAGTGGACTAGACATCAGGCTGTTAGTCTAAATCGTGGCTCCTGTAAACCACACGAATGAGCAGGAACGTCATGTAGCTACTGCAAACAGTTGTCAACAAGCTAAACTCGGTCCACCCATCCCCTGATATCACATTGATCCATCTTGACATGTGCAATCCATAATCACAAGCCACTCGCCGCGTGGAGCATTTCCTGCATGCGCAACCCTGATAAAAGCAAAGGAGAGCGTCGAAAGCGAGAAAAACAGAGCGAGAGATAGAGAATGAGAAAGAGGCAGAGAGGAGGAGAGACAGGGAGAGCTGAATGCTGAGATATCCTGCCTTTAATCCGACAGTAACCACAGGGCTTTTGTGAGGGCTGGAAAATCACAGCATTGATGTAGCTCTCTCTCCTATCTGTGGCTGCCGGATCTTCGATAAGAGTGGGGGTCAACTCAGTCTTCTCATTTAAGCCGTGCGTTCTCGCTGTTTAACATGCAACACTAAATCTTCCTGGACTCATTAGCCTACGGTGTATGAATTCAAGCCACCGCATGAAAATTTAATGCCGTGCTCTTGTGAATGCAGGTACATTTTAGCATCATGCTAATGAGGACGTTAGCACAATGTAAAACTGAATACTAATAATGATAAAATAAATGAGCTTGTTATAAAAATCGGCCTTGGTTGAAAACCGTGATTCAAGCAAAGCTCTTATGATTTACAGCATTTTGACTGAGAAAATATTTAATTGCTGTAAAAAGAAATATTGTTTAACGAATATCTTGTGGGTTTTTCCCGGCTCCGGGATCCCTCTTGCGCACCCCATTGTACTTACTTATCAAAGTATTTATGCAGGAATGAACAAAAAGTTACAGTAAAAAAAGCTGCAATCTGTAACATTTTCGGGGTTCAAAATTGACAAAAAACTAAAAATATATAAAATGAAGTAAAGTATAAAAAATCAAGCACCTAAATAAAAAATAAATAAAAAGCAAGTACATAAAACATAATAATGATTTATAAGTAAGCTTTTTGGTACGATTAAGTAGGAATGGTGAAATCAAGACAGAAATGTAAAGTAACCTGCAAGTTTGTGTTTCAAACCAAGAGGGGGATTGAGAGGCAAACATGAACCCCAGATGGGAGTGACGCGACACAACACAAACCCATGACGAACAAGGCGTTTGTTGTATTGCGCTTTATCCAGTCTGGAGTTTCATTATCTTTCGTCGCTTCACATTGCACCGCATTGTGTTCGGTGTAAACAGGCTGAAGCTACAGTATAAATCATTATAATACAGTGTTTTATATGTTAAATTGAAATTAAAATGCAAAAACTGCATTATTGTTGCATTAACAGCAACAACTGTATATACCAATCTATGTTTGAGAGAGCTGAGAGTAAATCACGAAGTTACATAGAGGTGGGCGGTCACTGCGAAGCTCTTGCGGCATGACTCCCGTTTCCACAGTAACATCTCTGATCGAAATAAATCATTTACACAATTTCAAAGAATGCAAATGCCGCTGTAAAAATGTCCCAGGTGCGTATGAATGATTTTGCCCCTGTGTGTCTCGCAGACTAATGAAACAGATGAAAGGCAGTGATGTCACAGGATCGGCTTTGACTCATAGCCCAAGCAGGTTTCACAGATCCTCCATCTTATTAGTCATTATTGAAAATGTCAGCAGGAATTTGGGCAAATCTGTGGGTGCCTGTTGACTCACGCATTAGCATTGTCCCTCCGAGGCTATATTTACTCTGTAGTCTCTCTGAATGACTATAAAAACAGACCCTTACTGTGCCAAAGACAACATGCAAAACAAGCTCAGAGTTTTCTCGAATGGACGGCAATTTCAGTTCAGACATACAGCATGTCATTTTCCCGACAAGATATGGTCACACGCATGTTCGGAGACTCCGAAAGCACCTCGTCTAATCATAACAATCCGACTTTAATCTGAACAGAAAATACGCACAGGTCCTGACTGTTAATCTCTGTTAGCATTTATTAGAGAACGGCAAACACTCACAGACCCGTGAGAGCGACCCAACGCTTATTCTGAAATCCACAGTGAAATGAAAATCTGCAGTGAGAGTGGCCTCTGGTTCTGAATCACCGCTTTCAGACAAACATTACAGCGTCCCTTGGAGACCAAACTGCTCAAGGATGCGACCCAGTTAAAGCTGCATTGTATTTCAACGCCTGGCCGTTTTTCGTGAACTAATAAAGCCGTGCAAACACTCCAACGCCATTCTCATTTCCCACGTGGCGTTATAAATCTGCTACAATGTGCACGGCAAACGTAGGCTTTGTTCTTTAGGTGAAGAATCGAGCCTGATGTCAGCATACGTGCTCAAACACACCGGCACCTCGTATCTGAACTCCTCGGCGTGCAAGTGTTCTTTAAGAAAACTATGATAAAAGGGCTTTGTTAAGCGGCATATTGTGCATTTTTTCTCACCCGACCATATTTTTTAATCAAGTGAATAGAGGCGGCACGTTTAATCACCATTGGCTATTCAAGAATATTCCGCGCGGCAACAATGATGAATCTTCTCTTGGAGTAGCAATTAGCGTAAAGAAAAGTGATTTATTATGTTGTGGCTGAGCGATAGATTTAGTTTCAGGCTGGATACCTCCGGCGGTCTGCTAAAGGCCAGCCATAACAAGTGAGCTCATCGACGAATACTTTGCATGAGATGTTACAAAGTTATCCAGCGCTGACATTTAGTCAACTCAGACGTTGTGGGTGACCCAAGCAGCGCGACTTCTGCCAATTCTGAACCGTGAGGTTCAAATCTCGCCTGTTTGCTGGTGCACTGCGGTAAGCACTGTAATGCTTGGCGGGCTGCATGCTGAGAATTAGACTCGCTACCGAAGGCCCCCTCGAGATGGTCTGCCTGGATGAAGCCCCTCCTCTGAGGGGCAACACGCAGCCATTGGATAACATCTGAAACGTGTTGCTAGGAGTCAACCTCTCTCTCTCCAGCCAAGTGGCCGGGGCGTTTGCGTATCCACCCCAGAGAAAAGCACTGAATCAATTAAACTTTATCATCTTTTCTCCAATACGCTGGATTGGATTGCTTCAGTGCGGGTGTGATGTCGGTCCACATCAGAAAAGATCAAACCGAAAGAGCTTTGTTGCGCTGACTAATCAGACCCAGGTGTAAACAAAGAGAAAATCAGGCCAAGCTTTTTACTATACTGTAGATCTGGCATCTCCCTTCTATAGAGCTCGGTGAGACGGAGTCTAGCCAGAGGGAAAGCGTGAATCTCTTACTTGTGCATTTCTTTATTCCCGACCCCTTCTTCAAGGCGTGACGACTAAGCTTGCAGCCGAAGTTGTTCTCCCAGAACTCGGCGAACCAGATATTCCTCCTGTTGTTCTCGAGCGTTCGGCTGGTGAAGTAGCGATCGAAGCCTGCGGGCAGATCGATGAGATCAGTGTCACTTTAATGTGCGCCGTCAGAACGTAAAGCTCTGTGAACTTCACACGGCAACGTGGTTTCATTGAACATTTCCATGTGGCATAATTTTGCTTCATGTTGTGCTTTAAGGGAACAGTTGGCACACAAATGCAAATCAGCTCATTACTGATTTCCGTCAAATCCTCTATGCTGTTATTTTTTCTGTGGGACACGAGAAACATTTTCAAAGAATTGTCAGTGGGTTTTTTTTTTTTCATTTTAAAAAATTTAGACAAATTTTGAATAAAAATATAAAAATGTATAATATAAACTGTACAACACGAGAAACATTTTTAAGAAGCCTTCAGTGTTTTTTTATTTAACAAATCTATAAAAAATGTTATACATAAAATGACGCTAAATATTAAAATATGTTCATGTGGCTTCAGAATCCACATGATGAGAGCCAATAACATTTGAAGATGTCGGTGCCATTCAACTCAACATGATGCACAGAAGGACATCATCTCAGCAAAATGTATAATAATTTAAGTTTCACTGGTTCCAGAACACACGTAATGTTTCATACGAGGGCTGCAAGATATTTCAGAAATATGCAAATATTGTAATACGCAATGCATTAAGTTGGGTAAAACTATTTAAAACATTTTAGAATATCTTTTAGACCGATGTTACATGGACTGAATTTCATTGCGGACGGTTTTCCACTTCAAAATGTAGAGAATTTATATTTTTATCCGCATTATAGCCTCCAAATGCTATGCATATTTCACACATAAATAAAGTAAGATCTTCTGCATCACTGGTTTAAAAATATAAAAAAATATGTCCCCAAAAATCCCCAGTGAATCTCAGCTATTTCTTGTTAAATCATTTTCTTACTGCAAAGTGCAAACCGCAGCGATATGCACATTTGTGGTCATTTCAATTCACTGTGCAGTATAATTCATAATTTCCTCATTCATTTCTCTTTTTACAATCCAGAGAAAAAAACTACAGCACAAGAGTAAATAAATGACATTTCATTTATTCCATGAATACTATTTATGTATCGGGTGTTGTGGTGGTTTTTAATGCATTTCCACTAATGTGTATTTAACCGAAGTTAAGCAGACAATCTGGTATATAATTGGTCTCTAATGGAGAAAAGCGGAGGATTTATTTTCTCACTCACCTCTGATGGACTGCCGTTTGGGTAGGATGGTGACGGCTCCTTCTGCCATCTCCTCATGGTGAAGTACAGGTGCTATCTTGGAGCCCCAGCTATCTGACCCCACCCACAGGAAGTGACCCGTCTGATTTGCATTCTTTGCTGCCTGCAGCAGCCGCCTATAGAGAGACGAGAGACGAGAGACACGTTACGTAAAGACTCGTCTGCCGGCCTCTGAGTCACATCAACGCTAATTTCTTGTTTGCATTTTGTAGCGCTTCGGTGATTCTCCGTTTACAGTAACTGCAAATCAATGCGTTATAGAGAGGTCAGTATTGACATTGTTCTGCGCAGAAATTTCAAAGCATTCTCTGTCAGGCACAGTAGCAATTGATGTCAAAATTAGTCAAGCGAAACCGATGGCAAAAATACCTCCCAGAGATAACAATGGCTCAATAAAGTCTATTTTTTTCGCCACTAAAAAGACACAGACTCCAGGGTGAATTCACTAAACAATTGCAACCCTTTAGTGCATGGCTTTCTACGCAAAAACAAAACATTTATCAAGCCATTATCATTATTTTTAGACAATCGCTTGGTTTTACCACATAAACTGTTATAATTATTAATTGTGCCCTTGTCACAAATCTCTATTTGTCTGGCACAAATAACATTCAGCTATTATCGACATTCCATTTCAAAGGTATGTTGGTGTACATTGTCTAGCGTTCATTAAGTGTTGATGGAATGAAGCGCAGCATTTTAAACAGCCAATCGGATTGAAAGACAGGGAACTACATAATGCAAATTGTGTTCAGCACACATCTTGTGAGCATGTTTGCACCGTCACCCGATTTGCATAATTGCCTCAGTAAAACGGGTGCTAAAACAATGCAGACGGCACAAGCGGAAAAACGCTTCCGTCAGCCACCGCAATTGAGTCCTAGCGAGGTTTTCTCCGTGCATTTTATTTCCATAAGCTCTGGAATCAATTTAACAGGCTTACATGACAGAAATAGGCCAATATTTTTAAGAACTATATCAAATAATTATATATTCATATATTCATTTTACATTCAATTACAATTTACAAGTATTTCACTCATTTCCATTGGGTGACAGTTCTCATAGTAATAAAGGATTTTTGATTGTTCGATTTATTTCCTTGACGTAAAATTACTGCAAGATAATACAAACAATATGTCTAAAAAGATCAACCAATAATCTGCATGCAATCTTTGACATCAGCCAAAAAGGCAACATGGAGGCGGAGCTAATTTTCACGTTTGAACAAACCTTTCGTCTCTTTTAAAGGGATAGTTTGCTCAAAATGAAAATTCTTTCATCATTTATTCACCTTCATGTCATTTAAAACCTTTCTTCAGCAGAACATAAAAGAAGATATTTTGATGAATGTTTTTGGCAGGAGCGTCCCTTTAATAACCAAACAACACTGACCCCATTGACTTCTATTGTATGGGCACAAAACGTCTTTCAAAATATCTTCTTTTGTGATCTTCACCTCAAAGAGTAATTTACATGTTTTTAATGATATAAGGGTAAATAAATAAACATATTTTTTTCTTTTGGGTGAACCCTGTTTTGTTTATTTCATGTTGACTTATGACAGTGATAACACACTATTAGTAGGGATTTCACACACCTTCTAAATTAAAGATGCATAGATGTGAATGTACACATAAACAAATCATTATGAACTCAAGGACAACGTCTGACAAACAATAATTAGAAAAGCATGATTAAACAGTCATCGCGGACACTCTGCGAGCAACAAATTGAAAAAGTTTGTCCATAATTATTCCTTCAAATTTAAACGATTATTATTCAATGGATGTCTAATAGCACATTTAAGTGACGGCGTTTCGTCAATTTCCAGGAGAACAGCTGGGTTCTAATAGTTCAGATTAGAAACTCCAGGTGCAACACTCAATGCAGGGGCGACGCAGACAATCCCACGATGCAAATTAAAAGTGCTATAATAGAGGTCACGAAAAGCCGTTTTTCACCTTGTTGTGAATTTCAGACATGTTCCTTCTGCTTTGTAAGTCTAAAACAAGGCAGAGTTAAATGAGAGAAGAACAATAGAAGCTACTTACCTAATATCATCTTCGTTTGCAAAAACAATAACAACCCTGGCATTCGGATTCTCTCCCAGTCTTTGAATTATCTTATCAAACTCTCCGGTTTTGGGCTCTCGAGGGATCTTCACAGACTGTGAGATACACACACTCCCTGCAAAAGAAAAAAAGTGTCGCTGTGTAACTGGCTCTATAAAGACAAAGGATATGTTGACAATGTTTACATATAATGTGAAACAAAACAACAGTTCTGAAATGATCAAGACCAAGACCAATACCAGAGCCCTAAAACCCAGAAAGACAGTGATGCTCAGATTCCACACATGAACCCTTGACGTACATCCAGACCTGATAGTTTAATCAACTGGAGAAAGAAAAATGCTGAATTTAGTGCACCATTATATATATAAGCAGCCATTCGGGGCCATGAAGTATAAAAAGAATGTCTGAAAATATCATGCCACCTGTGCTTGTTAGCACATTTATAATGTTAGAATTACAATGTGAAACTGTCTGAGAACATAAGCCAAAACCACAATGCTCGTTCTATCATAAATATATTCTTGAAATGATCCTAAAACACATGAGAAACATTAGAATTGTGTTTTCAAACATGTCTATGAACGTGTTTCCCATATTCAAGATCTGCAAACATTGGGACGTTTTGCTCGATCCATACCCGTAAAGGCCTCAGGGAAACAATCTGGATGTTCTATGAGAATTCATGCTTTGTCGAAAACTTCATTGTTTAGCCTGAACCCCGACGTGTTCTCTGCTCTAACGGATCCCGGAATGATATCCGTTTCTCAGTGTGTTTAGTTACGATGCGTACCTTTAATAAACACACAAACTCATTTAAATGTTTTCCACAAAGCCCCATCTTTACAGTCTTCTCATCCATGCGGTGTATCTGTTTCCCTTTCGACAGATACCTGGAGTTAACCTCTCATCTTATCAGCAAACATTCACATGCAGATTAATCACAGCATAATAATACGCTTCTTTTCAGAGAAGCACCCTTGTAAACTTCAAAACAACCTTCCATACCCAAGGACAGGGTGTTTAAAAGCGTCTGACCTGTCCTCGCCGAGAGACGACTGCTTATTTGCATCAAAGGCGTTAATGAGACAGAAAAGAGAAGCGTGGAAGATGCCATATGGAGAGGTTTGCTGATGTCTGGAAGTCTTGCAGCCACTCGCAACCCTCTGCTGTGTGCATATGCTACTTTTAGTCAGGAGATGTTGTGAAGGCCTGAAGGTTGAACTGAATGAGACGAGCGTTTTGAGGAAACAGTCACAGAGTGAAATGAAACCATTACTTATCTGTGTATTATTAAAGACCCAATAAAGTGCATTGAAATGTGTAGCTTTGTTCGTTGCATCGACATCATTTTCACTGAAACAGAAAGTTAGGGTGGGACGTGAGGAAAGGCTCCTCCCCCTTTTAAAAGAGACAATCGAGTTTTGAATGCTTTTATTTTCTCGATGTGAATTGAGTTTTGGAGCACATCAGTTTATGTCCTTAAAGGGGCAGTTCACCCAAAAATAAAAATTCTGTTATCATTTATTCACCCTCAAGTGTGTATAAATGTCTTAGTTCTGATGAACACAGAGAAAGACATTTGGAAGAATGTTGGAAACCAAACAGTTCTTGGCCACCATTGACTATCAAAGTAGGAAAAATTACAATGAAGCGCCCCAGAACTGTTTGCTATCATTCTTCAAAATATCTTCTTTTGCGTTCAATAGAATACAAAAAAAAAAATCCAAAAATATTCTTTCCTACTGTGGTAGTCAATGGTGGCCAAGAACTGTTTGGTTACATGCATTCTTCCAAATATCTTTCTCTAGGTGAATCACACACTTCTATTTTGTAGTATAAATAGTGCGTTCACATTTAAAAAACATAAAAAAAAATAAACGTACTTTAAGCACCTGGATGATGCATTCATCCGAAAACATGAAGTGGGGAACTCTGGTCGCCGGATTGCTTACGCGCAGGAAGGGAGGCGGAGCTATCAGACGCTAGTGATTGTGCTTAAATTGAATGCTGACTGAAGTCATGCTGAGCAAAACAAATAAAAAATGTATTAATTGTACGATTTATAAATTGATTTTTGAGATTGACGTGATTTGACTTCGCCTGGGAAACCGCAAACACTTCCGGTTAGTATAAAACCGTTAAGTTTTCCATTTGGACCGATACTCTGGTTGAATGCATAATGCATAGTTTAAGTTTATAGTGTGCAGAACAAATACATTTATACATATTTTCAACATCTTGAGTAAAAGATGACCGCATTTTGTATTTTTGGGGCAAACTGTTCCTTAAGCCCAACAGTTTGTATACTAAAACCAAATGTATTTGTTAAAATTTTGACTTTAATTCTCGAAAAATCTCTAAGAAAACTGTTAAGTCTTCTCAAGATCGATTTCATTCTTTTTGTACACGTTACATGTCCAAACTTCAATATTTACATGCACAACTATCCACGGACACCTTGTCAGAAATGGTCACCATTCACAGTAAGTTTGATTTATGTTTTTTTTAATCATTCATCTCGCATGATACGATGCATTATGCAATGCTGCAGTTTATACAAACACTTTCCCATCTGAATACATATTTTTGGCAGCATGAAAACTGATTTCCTGTCAAAATAGAATGACATCTTATTTCCTCTGACAATACATCTCATTTACCATCAGATTTTTATAAGCCTGTAAGACAGCCCACCAATAACGTCAGGGCAAGAAGAAACACAGCTACGCCCACTAGTGACTAACAGGGGTGACCTTCAGAGATAAAATGGCTATCTGTAACTTATCGCCCACCTGGGCGTTTCTATCTTGCCATTCACTGCAGACGTGTACACGAATGTTTACCTTATTTCTTTTAACAGGGTTTACCGCCCTTATTCTTTATTAATACTCTTTATCAGTTCCTATCAATCCATTTCAGGAGCAAACAAACAAAATATTTTCCCACTCAAACCACTTACTTTACCCAGTACCATTTGTCTGGCTCTTCCTTTAGTATAACGGTGCCTTTGACCAAAGCCTCACACTTCAGGATGAGTTCTGGTGGCTTATTTGAAAAGCTGGTCACATTTGATTCTTAATCAAAAGCAGGGAACAGCAGGCAGGTTTAGATGAGAACAGATGGGAAGGCAAGAACAAGATGGATGAATTGACACAGTTACTGTACAGTTCTTTGTGTGGGTAGTCCTGTTTTCTATTTCTTCACCGTTGAACCAATAAACAGCCTGAAAAGAGCTGTCTCACTCTGTGCTAATGAAGAAATAACAAAACTTGTGTTGTTTAACTAAAGAAACTGATGCAATGATATCAGGAAGAAATGAAAATAATAATAAAAAACAATAGAAACAAACACAGAAATTCTAATGGATTTAATAGTTATAATGGGAGTTGCGTTGGTTTCAATGGAAACTCTAATCTCTGTGGGTATCTATTGGTAATGTGTTGGCTTCTGTTGGTGGAATGTTGCCCTGCTGAAAAAAGTATTGACATTCGTAAATATGCATTAGTTTTTTCAATAGACCATTTCAAAATAATTTCTTCTAGTGTGTTTTGGACATTATTCTGATAGGATTTAACATCCCACCAATAGAATCCATCACATACCAGTAGAACCATTACAGTTTTCATTATAGCCAGTACAAATCCCTTAAAAACCATTAAAACTTCTTTAATGGTTTCTATTTTTTTCAGCAGGCGAACAGAACATTATTTAATCCTACTGGAATGAGACCCAAAACACACTACATTAAGGAATTTTGTAATGGTTTTAAACAGCTGATGGTTTATAATGGTATTTGTCATCTATTGTTGTCAGCAGGGACGGCATGCTCAATAGATTTTTTAAGTAAACCAAAACAAAAAAAACTTGTTTAAAAATATCTTTAAAAACTGTTCAATACTACTGGAACAAAAGATGTCTGATTTAGAGCTGCCGATCTGTGTCAATAGCGACCACAAAGGATTCAGAGTAAAATAACCTCAGATCACATCATGTCTTGCTCAATGCAAGGCCGCAGATTATTTTTTAAAGAACAAGACGTTTTGTTCGTGAAATATCAAAAGACCTTAAAAAAGATAAGACGGATTACAATTTGAAATAAACAGACAGCCACTTTATTTTTCAGCCTAATGTTGTGCGAAAGCTCAATAATAATCGTGACACATTCAGTGTCGAGCCCTGAGTTAAAGTGACAGAGCGTCAGAACTCGATCCTCTGATTTGTGGCAGAGTCAATTATCCTTTCCAGACATGTTGTTGGAAAGAGCCGGCACTAACAAAGCATCCATATATTTTTTAAAACTCACTTCATTGCCGCTTCACAGGTGCGTATCAAGTCACCGCCTTTCTGTGAGAAAGTTTCTTACCCTTGATTTTCACTTTAAAAAGAAAACCGATGCATTATTTCAGACATTTCCAAAGTGGAACACAATGAAAAAAAATGTTTGTGTTCTTTCAGAGTTGCGGCTTAGTACTTGAGACTTCTCAGCTCTTTTTGGATTTACCGTGTTCCATTTTAAAGAGAAATGGCGTCGCTGTTTCACAAGTGACTGGATGCCATGTCATGTTTTCCTCTTGCACGGTAAAGAAATGTAGGAATCCAGAGAGTCTACTAAAACCCATCGTATATAACTATACCTAACAAATCTCCCTTTGGCATAGCACGTTAATCAACCCAACATGTTTTTCCATAGACGGGAATGATAAAAAAAATCACAATATTCCTTACTGTGCATATTCACAACACATTTTGAGTGAAGTTAGCGTTTTCGATCACCAAGTGAATCTTGTACAATACAACCTGAAAGCGACCTGCTCAATTTACATAGAAATGGACTAAAAACACTCGCTCGTATTTGTCCCAAACATTTGATCAATGCAATAATACCTTCTTAAACATTCTACTATGCATTTTCGATAACAACATTCAGCCCCCCCGCGGGGAGAGTATTGTATTCATGTCATTGCCATTTATTTATACATTTAATGCTGTCACTTGATTTAAATAATAAATCATGTTTCTAGCATTAATGTAACGGTGTCTGATTCTTTGATGATACTTCGTGTCTGTCAAGCTCCAATGACAAATTGAATCATACAATATGTTTTTTATTAGCTGCATTTGCCGATAAACAATATCAAAGTAATCTCAGATGTAGCTTATATTTAACATATACTGTAGCTATTAACACATGATAATTAAAATATACAATAAATAAAACAAAACATTAATCCATGTGCTTTTTTACATCCGTCTGTAATTCCAATAGCGCTGGTACTAATACCCTTTACTAGTCTCTTTGAACATTCTGTGATTTGTTTTCGGTAGTAAATGTCTGCAACAGTTCTCTGTGTGAGGAGAGGCAGTAGCAAAACGCTTGTGCAGAATTACAGCTTTGAATCTTCTATTCCACTTCTCCTGACGATGCACACAGCAATGTTCAGATAGTATCTTCAAATTCATCTGGTCATTACTTATTTTAAGTGGTGATTAAGACACTAGGATGCTACCATAGACATACAGTAGATGTCGCAATGACCTCTGAATCCTACGTCAACTATGCCGCCATATTGGACAGGACAAGACCACTATAAAATCACAAACAAACGAACGGGCAGCTGTGTTTTTGGATAAAAGCAAAATACAATTTTTTTTATAATTTCAGTGCTTGAAATTGAACAAAAATGATCAGAAAATGAAAAAGTAAATGGAACCGAACTTTTTTATTATCCACACAGATCATAAAGCAGTGTTTCTCAACTAGTAGGTTGCAAGACCGATCTACTGTATGTGGGCAGTCTAAGAAACAACATCAACTACAAAAAACTAAATTCCAAATGCTTTGCTGATGCAAGACTTTTATTTTGAAAGACGTGCGAGAAAGCTGTTGGTACATGCCTGAGCGAGCGAGCGCCTGCTGTCCCAATTCAGTGTCTGTGTTTAGGTGAGATATCGTCAGGATGAATATCGGTATCATTATTCTATGGTTATTTTCTTAACTTGTTAAGAGATAAAAAAGTATTTTACTTTACAGACCTTACACAGTCCTATACTCACGCAAATGCGACGACATGCGCTGTCTTCCTTGTAGTACAAAATAAACGACGAGCATGGCATGCAACGTGTAAAAGTAAGGTACCTACAAAACACCGGGAAAGCCGGGAATGATTTACCTGAAGGTATGATATTCCTATTCATCTTTCATTAAAAGTTAATGTTAGTAATCTGTATTCACCAGGGCAACTCTTGTTTCCAACAACCCAAAATGCCATGTGGGCAATTTCATGAAAATGTCAACCTTACCATGAAAAAATGAAGGTCCCTTTCTGTCGGTCTCTTGACGTTGTGTCAAACTGACAAATGGGGTTTGATCTTGAGAACCTATCAACTCTGATAATACTTTTTAAAAGGCCAATAAAACTGGCGTATGGTGCGACGTGCCAGTCTCTACTTCGTACATACAGGTATAAAAGGAAGATGGCGTGTCCATTCATTCACCTTTTGTTCTTCGGAATGTCGATCAGGGTGTTGCGGTCACGTTTGGCTATGTTCTGCATGGACCCAGTAACTGCATCGTCTGCTTCCCACACCGTGCCAGCTTCCGAGCCTCGGACCGTCCATGCCCCGGCACGCTCACCTGTCCCGACTCGGATGAGCGGCAGTGGACTGTCTCATAGCAGAGATGGTGACTAGGACGAGGTGTCCACAAACCGTTCTGCAAACGTCACTAACAGTTTCTGTGTCCCTCTGCAAACTTTTCAGAGGCTCCTTGGGTACATGGCGTCCTCAGCAGCAGTGGTGCCGCTTGGGTTGATGCATATGTTTTCTTGCATTGGTTTCAGAGTCGGGTTCCTTGGAGAGGGTGGCACACTGGCACAACGTGGATTTCCATCACGCCTCATGTATTTGGGTAATTTTTGCTTCAGGATTTTATTTCACAGAAGTTTATCGTCTCCCAAAGACGCGTCCTTTTTTGTCACGTCCATAACGCAGGTTTATTTCCCTTTTTTAAAATAGAAAATTTGTTCATAGACAGACATTTTGGGATGTCTAGACAAAGGTTTAGTAAAATATAAACAGATGGTTCAAAATATTCGTAACAAATTCATTCTCTGAGCATCCATAATGCAAAATGTCACGTCCATAACGTTGGAATTGCCAATGTTATTTTTGAATTATATGTTATTATATGTTAACATATAATACGGATGTTTATATTACGGTGGTGGCTCAAACCAACAGTTTTGTTAAAAAAACTAGTTTGGCATTGCTATTTAACAGCCTTAACTGTAACTTCTAGGCTGTTCATTCACCAGTATAAGTCATGTAAGTCACAACGTTTTGTTAGTATTTTAGTATTAGTCATTTAAAACAAACTAAATATGACGTCACATAACTATTAGAAACAATAATGGCCAAACAACATACCCAGATAGCACAGGTGCGTCTGTAAAAGGTCTGCTAAAGACCTGGAGAACATCTGCTGTGTAAACACATCCGATAAATGTATTATAAAAGTCAGTTTTACATACATTCTTAATCATAAACATCTTTAAGATGTCGATATGACATCTGACAGGAGACGACTCAGAGACGTATTGCAGATGAGCAAACAATACCGTCTTACAGATATAAACACTTTAAATTCATAAAACGTCAAGTGCTAATTTAAATATTCGGCCCTTATTTCAAAGATCCACTGCATCCAGCATCTCTGGATTATGCAAATTGCAAAAGGGAAAATCTTATAAACTACAGTATGTATAATATTCCCCCAGTAATTACTGTATGAAGGTTATAATTGTTGATCCATTATTACAAAGCCTTAGGTAACCCACCACATGACTAACCTCCTCCTTGATTAGATTTACCAGCGCCTTCGAGGTTTTTATATGGATCTCCGCATGGAATCAATTACGGCAGGCAAATCTTATTTATCAAATATTGGAGATTTATGTATGCTGAGTGCCGCGTAGGCTGTTTACTCTGTTATTGTGGCGTGCTGGGGCTGAAGATTGCTCATCACTCAGCGGTGGCCCAAGTCAACTCCACGGTACCACCGGGCAACCATTTTCCATGGTGATGTATGCTGTTGGCAGTCACCTTTCAAAACTCACCAAATCTATTCCTTCATTTCCAAATCCGACCCTTTGAGGTCCCTCGGTTGCAGGTGCATTATAAATCTGCAGCATTACTGCGAACCCAGAAGAGCAAAATCAACACGAATCAGCACTGTATTCTCCCCCAACCCCTTCAGTTCTTCTTTCCGTACACTACTTAATAAAGACAAGCTCATAGATTACCAGCATGAATCTACCGTGGCATTAGACAACACCCTTGGTTACACACATCTCATAAGAGATGCCGATACAGGGTTAAGGTGCCATGAAGACATGCTTCGAAACCAGCACGAGAGACAGAGGAGAAAAACAGAGAGGCGTTTCACAAACATAGTGTTTTTAGCTCAGTCCCTTTAGGCTCGACAGGATTGAATCATGTGTTGGTCAGGGCAGGAACAAAACATAATTCTGTCAGGTGTGCCCCCGGTCTGGAATTAAAGAATCTTACACTCCATAGGTTTGCTTTGTTTGCTATCAAACACAACGTGCCATATAGACTGATCTCCCAGTCTGGTTCAAAATCTGCAGGCTAAAGTTGAGATTCGCTCAGCGTAATGAAACATCTACAGCACACTGACAAGTCTCCTTTCACATTTCTGTCCATGCAGTGAAGATCTAAAGAGATTTGTGTGTTCATGAGATTTATATTCTCTTTTCATTTGAGCCATTGAGTATTGTGCTATGTTAAGTAGCTTTTAAAAAATATACACATTTATAAAAATGTTAGCTTAACCTAAAATCCACTGTTCATGCAACACAAACATATAAATTACAATAAAAGCTCAAGAGTATGCATAAAGTGACTGGAAAATGAAGTAAACATAACATACATTTCCAGTGCAATGAACTTAATGTTCAGAGTACAAATGAGGTGAGGAATACCCATAAGCCCGTGCGTCTGAAAAGTTTGATTATTCATGCTTTTTTTAAATAACAAGCACTTTTGGGGCATTTGTACAGAAGGAAGAAACACATCGGAAATATAGTATGTTGTGTGCTTCTGTGGAGAATCATTCAATGACTGACATCAAATGAATCATCATACTATTTGTTAAAATAACATACTTCACTGAACTTTTACGTAATTTAATAAAATATTTAAGAACAGCCTCGAGGTATATACAGGAATGATGGAGCGAACCTTTTTAAGACTCTTTTCATACATTTTAAGACCTCAACGCAACTTCAGGTTTGAAGCGGTCATATTGGCGCCTTAGTTTGTGATAACTCTTCGTTAATTAATCATAAATTAGAAGGGTGGGAACGAAGAGAATTCATTGAGTGACATAACCCAATGCAAGCTTTATTTGTAAAGAGAAACCAGCTTTGTGGCTAGCACTTAGCATGGGGGACCAGACAGTGTTGATCCCCATCGAGGCAATGCTAATCGCCTTCTGACACACAGAGCGCCTCGCGGTTATTCCTAGAGACAGCCCTCAGCCATGCTTCCGACTCCTCCAACCATTTGCACGAAAACTTGCATTTCCCCATCAGTCAACCATGTTGTTTAACAACAGGGTGTTATTTGCCTATGCAATGATTAAAATCAGGCAATATGACCTCTTTGGACGAATATGAAAAGATGATACACAATTTAATACCTTGGAAATTATTTTATTTTGGGGCATGTGTGCCTTTATTTGGACAGCTGTTTTGTAGAGAGGACAGGAAGTGAGGTGGGCGAAAGAGAGGGGGTGGGAATCGGGAAACGGCCTCTAGCCGGGACTCGAACAACAGCGCTATATGTCGGAGCACGTTACAGCAAGGCTATCGGCTCCGACTGGAAATGACTTAGCTCTGATTTATCAACTTTTAATAAATTGGGAAATGTAAGTTGATTGAACTCGTGCTACATCATTTTATGTAAGAAGTAAAGAAGGTCAAGTGAACTCGTATATTTGTGTATACTCGAAAAATATGTTCTTGTTATTTTGACCTTAAAACCTCCTTATGTTGAGTTCACTTAAAAACCATGATGCAAAAACGGTGCACCAATATTTTAAGTAAAGTCAACACATCATATTTAACAGTGTGTATAAAAACTCTTATGTAAAATTTATAAATATAGACAGCCTACAGAAAAAAAGAGACCATTCCAAATTTTCATTTAATCACCATTACTGGATGTATTGAGTCCAGTCAAGTGCATTGCGTTTCAACGGTAAACCTCAGGAGTGACATAAAGTCATCCAACAGCACCGTGAAAGACTGACACCATCACAAGACACATAACATTTTAAAAAAAAATCAAGGTTATCGCATATTTTTTACTTTTCCTAAATACATGTGCAAATATTACTGTTGTATTGCATAAACGTGAATATAAACTTGTTTTCTTTGCTGAAAAATATAAAGCATCTTTTCTTTTATTTTCACCAGTTATTTTCTGCAAATAAATGCAAAGATTGTTAGTACAGAATGAAAAAATAATGATAATTTAACTTAAACACATGATAACGATAAACAGTACATTATAAAATCGAATAAAAATGATTTAGAAAATTTCCATAGCTGTGCATTAAAAAACATAATGGGGTTAATCAGGTTGATTGGGACACTTTCTGACATTGAAAAGTTAAAGATTTGTTGGTGGCTGTGTGTTTTAGTAACAGCGTTTCATACCCCACCTGACCGCGGCCCCGAATGCAGTTCTACGCTTCATGTATTTCACATCACATAATATATTACATTAGGTAAGCAATATTTATCAGCCTATCATGCATAAGCAAATATTCTTTCAGGACGGAGACGCTCTCTGTGGTACACCGCAGCTCTGTCTCATCTGCGTTACTTATTCATTTGTTGGCATGAATTATGAAGGAATTACTGCCAGCAACCAATAGACAAATAGACTTTCACTCATAAAAATCTACACTGGAGTCCAATAGTCAGAGACCACACCATTGTTCTTTTATTATTTAAACGTGGAGGGATAAAAGCTTAAACCAAGAGTATGATGCAATGAATAGGAAACATTTAAGGTGTAAGGCTTTATGTTTATACAAATGTGTGACATTGACAATGTGTACTACATGGTACAAAAAGTCATATTTCATTGCATCCACAAGCTGTTTTCTGCGAGATTCTCACATCATGTTGGGATTGGAACAAGTTTGTGGAGTCCCTGCCAGCTTCACCCCATGCTGTCAGTAAAACTGTACTCTTAACTATACTCTCTATCGCCATCTCTGTTTGAAACTTAAAGTTGCGGGATCTTTACGTATTTTCTTTTCATGTGTACAATTCAAATAACATCAAATTGACATTCCTGAGACATCGTATGCAACAGCTCAAATTATGAATCAATACTATAAGCTTACTGGTGTGAAGCGGCATATTGTGTTATTTTTAACCATAGACTGTAAAGAAGATGGACAGCGTGACGACTCTTCTTTCCTATGTAAAGAATAGAGTGTAAAATGTCAAGGTCCTGCCCATATTCCCCGTCATAAACTGAGAAATCATGACATCTCATAACTTACTAAAAACAAAATTATTCAAGAAACGAACACTGGCACTACATCGACGTTATAAAAACGGACTAAAATAACAGAAAACATATTTTTTCGAAAAAAAATATTTGAAGTGTAATTGGATTTTATAGTTTGGCTCCTGTCCCATTTGTTTACATGGAGAGGGCGGGGCTTATGACCTGTGCTGCATCCAGCCACCGGGGGCGACAAAATAGCCAGCATCTTTTCAGGACGTGTGAGGTACCCCTGGCAAGTACTAAATTTTTCCGATCTTTGTTTTTTAATTCTGTCACCATTTACTAACCCTGCGGTCATTTCAAACCCGTATGACAGCTAACACAAAAGAAAATATTTTACCACCAAACAACTGCGGTACATATAGACTTATTCAACGGGTAGCGCCATTCTTCGGTTTTCATTCTTTAAAATATCTTTTCTCTTGTGTCTAGTCATACAGGTTTGAAACAAACATTTTTGGGAGAACCGTCTCTTCAACCGTAAAATGTGACTTGAAATGTTCATAGTGTAATCGAGTGTAATGTTTAAATCTCTAATAACTCGGACAAATGCAGAAATATTCAGTAGTGAGTTCAGACTCTTGGACTTCACTGAAGACAGTACGCCACAATCACTGCTAATACGATTAAAAATGCTTTCATTGGGTGCTTAAAATAAAAGTAAATCCTAATTGATGGGAAAACGTAATTGGACTATTAAGTTAGACATCCTACTCATCTATTTAGGTCCAAAGGCAGAATGGAGATATATGTGCGTAAAGCTCAACGGGAGACGCTCTATCGACCAGCAGAGCCGAGACTCCAGCTATTAATTATTTTTGCTTGTTTCTGTCTTTCTTCTCTCCTTTCAAATTCTGCAGTTCTTTTGTCTTGGCTCCCCTTCTTTCTCTACACCCTTGACAGATGTGCAAATACTCTATAAGGAAACAACATGGGTCTGCAGCGAGGCCCATGATTATTCATATCACGGCACTCATGTCTCACGCCAGCCGGTCAGCATCCTCCAGGTACAGCTGCTGGAAGGATCTAGACAACCAGCTTTATATAATGTGACATTTTATATATGAAAATAAATATAAAAGATTAATACAAAGTATCAGATATGAAGGAAAACCTTTTATTCTATCTTTAGAAACAGGTTTTACTTATTAAAGGGAAAGTTCACTCAAAAATAAAAATTCTTTAAGCATCTTCTCATCCTCATGTTATTGCAAACCTGCATGACTTGCTTATTTGAAACACAAAAGAAAATACTTTAAAGGAACGGCTCAGTGGTTCTGTGTCCAAACAGTGGAAGTCGATGGGGGCCGATGTTTGCTTACCAACATTCTTCAAAATATCTTCTTTTGTGTCATATACAGGTTTTGAATAAGATTAATAAATATCAAAGAGAAATACTGTAATACTGTAGTTCTTAATATAAGAAAGTCTTAATATAAATTACAATCCAACTGCAAAAGAGTAATGCGTTATTGAACACAGATCAAACGTAAATGAAGGTAAATTAGATTAAAACAGCAAATGGTCTTGAAGCGTTTCTAAATTAAACATTTTGGTAAACGGTCACTAATATAACATATACATAATACATTTTAAGTACATTTAAACAATACAGTAATCGAACAATTATAAAAATGCACCGTAGCTCATGATAAAACTACTAGAGTTATAAGCATGGCTTTTAATGCTTGACTATGAGATGAAACATAAAAACTGATTCTGTCAAAGCTATCCAAGCATTTATTCAGCAATGAGCACCGATCTGCTTTTATTATTTCATTAATGCTGTCGTGTGATTAATTTTAATAACATAATAGACAGTGACAGGTCTGTGTTTACACAGCAAGCCCTAATGCAAAAATATTTTGACACATTTCATTGGCCCGCCTGTTTACATCCACTTAAGCCATAACCCACTGCGTTTACATTAATATCGTGCCAACGCTGGCATTTTGACCATTAAGTGTCTTTGACACGCTTTTGGTGCATTTGCGCGAGGCATGCGTCTCAAAGCAGCCATCTGTCAGGCAGACCACGCTTGTTTACCACCAACAAAACTGTAGAACTCCACTTCTATTTTTGACATCTCAAGCTTGACTTATAGTGTTTTTAGCTTTAGCGAGATATTTATAGATGGGGTAAAGACAGGACACAAAATCAGAAGGAGAGAGAGGTAATGAGGTGGGCCAAGATTTCCCACATGAACCTGAGTGCACTAGAGTCTGGACTGCCACAACTCTGATTTATTGTCCATTTATTTTTCTAATTAAGCAGGCAACAGTACAATTTAGTTATACCGTTTAATACAGTCCCACAGCACACTAAAGCATAGCATAACACATAAACTGCGTTGGTATTGATTTTTAATTCTTCAATGTGAAAGACTGACAGCATGACAAGACAAAAGCCGTGATAAAAATCGAGGTCACACATAAAACAAATAGTTTGAAGCTTTTGATAAACACATGTAGACATATTACTGTTGTTTTCTTTGCAGGATTTGAGGTCTAAAATAGAAAGCATCTTTTCTGTTATTTTCACCTGTTTCTCCAGTTGTAAAATATATCTTAAAACATTAATTTTATGTGTGATTAATCACAGATATATTTTCATTGTTTTAATTGATCGATTGTCAGCACTAATATAAATATATATATAAATATACATAAACTGTATATATGCAGTACATTCTGGTAAATATCTTTATTGCTTTGCCTGCAGTTATGGTATCTACCAGCAGGGGCCAAACTCAGACCTTTTGACAAACCAGTAGGCTACTAAAATAAATAACTCAACATTTTAAATAAAAACTGCATTTTTTAGCTATAGTACCACGTGTTTTACTGTTTCGGGGAAAATAATATTTTGAATAGCTTTCTTGTTTTGTGAAAATTGAATGTAGATAACCTGCGCAATTCAACAATACGCTATTTCTTAAAGCCACAATATGAATTATCTTTGATTTTTCTATCAGTAATAGTAAATATCAACTTTGGAAAATAAACTTTTCACCATTTTTCGAAGCTCTTGCGACGAACGTGTCGTTCACAATTACATTCCTATCAGAGCAGTTTCTTATTAGTTTGACGCTTTGGAAGCGCAAGTCAATTTTATGGTTTTTAAAGGTTTCCACCTTTCCAAATTGATTGTCTTTCCTATTGGTGAATATAATTTTGGAATACATTGGAATCAAATTTGCCCTATCCTCTCTTGGGCCGCTCCAGAGCAGGTTTAAGAATGAAGATGCTTTGGATCACATTATTTAACTTAAAAATGCAGTATTATAATGCGTTCCTACCTTTTGTAAATTTCTAACTTGGTCAGCCCCAGTATCTTTTTAAATAAGGAGCAAATTACATCAGCAATCCATTTTTTATGTTAGGGGTATTTCAGATCTTTCTTGTAACCCTGCATATATCAGCACTTATTGTCCCCACCAGAAAAGGAGAAGTCTTTACAGACCTCACAACCTGGTACTGTCTGATAGATTTGAAGAATCTTGTTCTCTGTTCAGGTGGAAGGGTCAGATCTCAGGGTAGAATATGGAGGAGGAACAGATGTTTATAGCTTCGATGTTCATGAGAAACAGAAGAATGTATGAACACAGGAGTGGTGCGCTGTTACTCTAGAGACAAAAAAAGGGAATTGGACTTCATTTCCCCAGAACTTCCTCAGGGCAGTTTCAAGTGTTCTCACAAAGATGATTCATACAACTTGACTTATACAAATTTAGCTTCCATATGTTTGCATGCATCATGGCCTGAGACTAGTTATGAAAACGTTCAATCAAAAGATTCATAGAAACATGCGCTATGAGTAATGACAAAAAACTAAAAACATGGTTCTCAATGCCCAGGGGCAACAAATTGGTTCCAGCTTGAACACTAAACTTGACCTAAAGCATTGGTGACAGTATATGGATTTAGAAATCTGAAAATATATACAAGATATCTACCACAGAGTCTGTATTCCTTGTATAATCATAAGACGACTTCCCATGAAGAAACCTTTTGTTCATATCTCAGGAATTAAATACAGATTATTGACCACTTCACATTTACACTGGTCCAGAATCCCCTTCAGTTTTCTTAATCTTATGTATATAGTAAATAATAATAGGCATAACAATATCTTAAAGATATTTGTTTAAGATTTTGATTCGGTAATGTTACATTTTGTTCAAACGCTTGTGTAGTGTTAAAACTGAAGTTCTTCTGGTTAAGTATAGAGAATGTGGCACTGACGTAATGCCGTGTTGCATGCTGGGTGTCGCGGCCATATTTGTAGGTGGTAGCAGCTCTTTTCTCCTAGTGAGTTCAGTTCAATGTTGTTCCGTTTGATTAAGAAGACATAAACATGGTGGGTCTGTTGTGTTATAAACTTCAACAGTTAAGTCGCACAGTAATTTTGGACAGAAACTAGACAACGGAATACAATGTTTCAATCGCTAGTAAACAACCTCTGAAGATGGTGGCACCGCCCCAGCATGTAACATGCCGTGACGTCGATTGACAAACATAGACATACAAAGGATAGCGTTCAAAGAGATCTCAATTCAAATATAGATGTTAAGGTGCTGAGGAGATTTCAACAACATTCCTAAACAGAACGCCCTCTTACCGTCTTCCCGGCACTTTTGAATGAAGGCGTCCACGCCACTCTCTCCGTAATTGCCCTCTGACGCCACCGTGGAGACGTAGTTCCAGCGCATGGCCCGGACAATATCCACCATAGCCTGCGCCTGGTAGGTGTCCGGAGGAACCACGCGCGAGAAGAAGTCATAGCGTGTGTTGTCGCTCAGCTCGGACGTCGTGGAGGCATAACTCACCTGCGGGATCTGTAGGAGGGACAGAAACATAAATCCTGTTGAGATACAGAGGCACACAATTCCCGAACTCCCGGTGTTTCAGAGCTAACCTCTGACAGATTATAGCATGCTCCATCATCGCACACTACATCCCCTACCAACCCCTCTCTTACACAGCCACAGGTGGTACACTCAAGCCCGCACTGGCCGTTAAATAAGGTGTGTGTGTGAGGAAGCCAACAACAAACTGTTCAACAACTGTCACCGGTTACTGGAACCCCAACGAGACAAGAGTCTCTTAAAGGTCTCTCAGACTAAGTCATTTTGAGAATTCATATCCAGGCTACACCGAACAACAGACACACAAATCAGGCATGCTGTGAAACTTGAGCAATCACCATACAATGGATCGCCCGCGATGCTCGGAATACATTAAGCTAATGTCTCGCATAACATAATGGATGGCTTGCACCAACGGGAATGTAATTTATACAAGTTTATTAACTTGGCTATTGTGAGCATACCGCGGCTTTTAGGCGCACTCGTCGCTGACAAAATACCGACAGTACTGTGCCATTAAAAGGGATCATAAATTAATCTGCACGGAGGGCGAAAAATTTCATGCAAAACAATGAGCGAATATAAGGTTCCTTAATTCAAAATTCATTATGTCCTCTTTGATATCGACTGTTATTCATTAAACGTTTGAAAAATGCAAAGGTCTGAAACGGTTCTGATTAGTAAAGAATGATTTTAAAGCTATGCTCGAGACATCTCGGATTTATGATTATTTCCCACCTCAACCCGGAAATCATTTCTAGAACGGTGGACCGCGAGTGTCCTTAATAAGGTTTTGATGATGATGATCAACCCCGACCTCAGAGAGACGCGTCATTTGACATCACGGACAAGATGGCGACTAGCCCTCAGCAACCTTATGTGAACCGAAAACAAACTTTCAACTTTTTGTACACCACGTAATATGTAAGATCATGAACATTAATATACCCATAAACTGTTTATGAACAAATGCCTACGTTTGAAAAAAGTTCTCTCAGAGTCTCCTAGTGACATCACGTGGTACACATGCGAATGTGGCGCGAATGTGGCGATTGAACGGATTGAGGTTGGAGATTTTACGTCATAATATCCGAAACCCGAGTTGTCTTGAACGCAGCAAGAGTTCCGACAGCACAATTTTTCATTTGTTAACGGATGCGTACCGAGTTTAGCAGCACATTGAATTCTCCGGTGGATTTGATTTAGCGTAACTGGTGCAAACATCACTTCAGAGAGAGGACAGTCATTGCAACATGTAACTTAATCTCCTGTTTGTTGAAAAGAACATTATTTATTTTCGAACCTGCACGTTTTAACCGTAATATGAAGGCAATGGCAGACTGTCGCGTTCTCTGACACAACTCGTCAGATGTCAACTTACATAAAATGTCTCGCGTTTTGATTTCAAGACATGGATTTTAAAAACTGAATGTTGAGCTAATATAAATTAATATGTGCACTAGCTATGCCTCTAGGCAGCTAGTGGGATTTCTCTTCGTATACGTCAGGTAGCTGCATACTGTCGGATGGGTCACACAATGAAGATATTTTACGCAATGCTTGCAGTGTGGGGGTAAAATGCACACCCATATATCTGCAAACAGGTGTTCGACTTCAGTACCACCCAAGTGGGTGTTGCAAAAAACAGGTGGCTGTAATGCATAATATAAGCACAGGCATTCTCTTAGCAGTTAAGACAAATAAACTAATATTTGGAAGTTTGCATTTACACGGAAGAAGCCAAGAAGATCTGCCAACTTGATATGTTTGTAGTGGCGTGTTTATTTTTTTTACCCAGGGAATATGCTAAAATACATGGATACAAATTCTGTCAGGGCCAATAACTTAACGCATTACTCAAGAGATACGAAGCTGACTCACAAGACATCGAATGTGACAACTGCAGATGGACGCGTGCATACAGAAGAACGAAGACATTGTGTGGAATCCTGACTGACGTTGTTCTGGTCGATGCAAATAAATCATCCAGAATAGTTTTCCAAGTGCATAACAAACTCATTTGTATGGGTGAATCTCACAAAACTGGTCAAGAACTAGCCAGGTCACATTTCATGAAAAGTAAAAGGAAGAAATCTAATTCTAAACATAATCTAATTACAAACTGCATTGCCAGAAAGCATTACATTTCAGTATTTGGGGGAAATCGACGAACTCAAATCTCAACAAACACGTCGAGCAATTCTGGACAGTTTTCGTGAGATTCACCCACATCGAAATGTAAAAACATTTGTCAACATGTCATATTTTCCACTCTACCAATCTGCCAAACCTTGCCATCCCAGAGTTATTTGTAAATGTCAGATTTGTTCAAATGACCCTGCTGAGTTCTCTAACAATGATTTATTTAATATTATGCACCGAAACAGAAGACGGGAGACGGATTGTGATGAATCTCTTTTCTTTGTGTCCAAACCTCTGGGGTGTTCTTGAGGTGAGCACCAAAGGTTACAGCTGTTGCTTCTCCTAACACGTGAACGTCTAAAGTAATTTAAAATAAGATTTATTAAACAGACGGTCTAGGTGAAGGGCACCAAATCATAGACGGCAGCTCTGTTTGAAATTAATGCGTCTGTCCATACGCATGGCTTTGAGCAATGTGCGTATGCATGCGCGTTTGCATAATTATGTTTGACTGGTACACTCGAGACTGTAGCGTTTGTTTAATAAATAGCCATTTTCAATAGAAAATTTGAAGTAGTGCTTTGATTCAAGCATTGATTTGTTTCTTAAACAGTGTGGTGACCTATTTAGGGCATTCGCTGTGAATTGCATAAATCTTACAACTGCTGTGAATACTATAGCATAATGTTTCACAGAATAGCTTAATACGGCGAACATACTGTTGCATCGGGGGCCGGTGGCATCCGGCAAACCAAAAGATTTGTGGGCAAACTAATTTGACACGAATATCCATCTTCCGTATCTAACAGCTTCTCAACTCATCAGCTGTTGTTTACACTCATAGTCGGTGTAATTTTAACATCTGTTACAGTCAAGCCGAGCGGGGCGACAAACGGCTGAGCTCTGGGAAGAGAATGACAAAAAAACCCTGTGTAATTATTGAACAAAACAGATTGGTCGCGCGCTACGAACATATTCTAGCCAGGCGAGTGGTGTCTGAGCCACTGAAACAATTTCACAAGCCTGGCTCAAGTTTCGGGGAATATTTGCCTGAATAATTATCGCTCTAAATATAGCGAGCATATTTTGTCACTGTGTATTAACTTCTGCACAAACGTTTCACGGTGTTCTCAGGCGTAGAGCCACAGCACACCCCTTATTTCCTCATCAGCTGTTGTAATTACTTTTTGATAACGCAAAATCAATGGCCGTTTAGCCATAGGAAACCACAGACCCAAATATCTTGATACCGCGATATGTCCGCACGTCGGGAAGGTCAGAGAGGTCAAGATCGGTCAGTAAACACTTGAAAGTGAATCGGCAGAAGCAGGCTGCACGGTTCCTTTCTTCTACCGACTTTACACAATTTCCTTTTCATTGAATCATTGAATCACCTTCATGTTGTTTAAAACCTGTATGTCACTCTTTTGTAGAAACACAAAGTAAGATATTTTGCGCCATGTCTCAGTGGTTTTGTGTCCATATCAAATGGAATTCAATGGGGGTCAGTGTTGCATTCTTCAAAATATCTTCTTTTGGGTTCTTCAGAAGAAAGAAAGTCACACAGGTTTGGAATGACGGAAGGATGAGTGATCAATGATTTATATTTACATCTGAACTATCCCTTTAATTCCACTAAATGATTTTAGTTTGAACCTATACTGTTTTTGTGGGTTTTACTTCACTGATGTATAATGGAGGCACATTAATGTATACTTAAGGTCCACAACAAGATTAAAGTCCTCATAGAGATTTATTCTCCGAACCAGAGAGCGTACATCACATTAAATCGTGTGAGCGCTCTCGTTCGCACACACACCCTTTTCCAGGAAACCCTTTTTTAATGCACTATTTTAAGTGTATCAGATGTTTACCAAGAAAACCAAGACTCTCTTGGCCTATTGATTTTGACATCATATCCGCATAATATGATGCCAATTTTTTTTGTGTAATTTGCATCTATACTATTTATTTATATTCTCATTATGTGGATAAGATTGTTTACAATATCACTAATTCTTAAAACTTATAGTGAACTATTTACATTTGATGTTGTATACGGATTGTATGGCCCATATTATATAATCCAGAGATGTGAGATGTTGACAGGTCCAATATGGCGATTCAGAAGACATATCTGGAGAAACTGAATGCCGCAGCTGCTTATTATCCATGTGCTGCATGACCAGACAAGCCCATTTACAGTCCTCCATGGAGCTCACTGGGGTATTTAGAGACTTGTCTGTCCTTCTTTAAGCAGGGGGATGACTGAGGAAGCTGTTGAGGCATTGGTCGAGCATCTCTCATGTCTGACAGAGAGCTAATCTACTCCCCTATCAATATCACGTCTCTATTGCAACTTGTATGAATGGGACAAATGGATTGCTTTATCAGCAAACGTATAGCAGTGCATTACAACGATGTGAGGTGATTTCATAAAACTTCCCAGATGAAACTTCGTTGCTCAGATGTTGCTCTTTTATAGCTCAGGAGATTTGATGGCGTCCTCAATTGTGTTTCATTTAAGTATCAACATTATCTCCGATATTTTGCAGGGGAAATAAAACTAATGCAAGCAAATGTTGCAATCCATGAACAGGTTGGAGGTGTAAAATTCATGTACATTGTTGATGGGGGGGAAACGGGATTTGGGCAAATTTGATAAGAAATGTTCATATTGAGATCTTCATTAATGTTGACTTTGGATTGCAGACTTGGCAAATCTTACTATATAGCACCATTTGTGAGATTCTTTTTCAGGAGAAATATCTGAGACGCACACGATTTAAAGGAATAGTTCAACTTCAACATGAAAATTCTGTCATCATTCACTCACGCTGTTGTTATTTTAAACCTGTGTTTTCTTCTGCAGAACGTAAAAGATGATATTTAGAAAAATGTTGGCCACCGAAAACCGTTGGTTTTCAAAACCAATGCAAGTCAATGGGGACCAAGGTTTTTCGTACCATCAAGTATCTTCTTTTATGTTCTGCAGACGAAAGAAAGTGACACAGGTTTGAACTATTGCTTTAATTGTATGTGTATTTAATGCACGAGTCTGTTTTAGAATAGATACATACATACTTGCTGACAGTGAAACTTTATGTAAAGCATTGAGTGTGTGAGAGCTAAAATGTGTTCAGCTAATTATAAAAAGTCGCAACTTAGAAATGCAGCGTTCATCACACATGCGTCATAGCAAAAGGCTTCTCATTAATAGGCTGATCGTGCTCTACATTCTGAGAAACCGACCTGCTGTGAATAACATTTCCCAGCATGCCTCAGATCTCCATTTAATATCTCCATCACTCAGTCTTGACCTTTGTAGATTTACTGCTCCTTGCACGAGGGAAAATGGCATCTAGTCATGCTTATCTTCTTTAGCATCTCCGCTCTCTCGGGAAGACCGTCACCATGGTGCTTCCTTATGGCATTTTCTTGGTCAATCAAATTATTATGAGGTTCAATTTCGAACTGAGCTCCAGATGCTTGACTGAGCGGATCCTACTATACAGGTTTCTACAGTAATGAGACACTCAGGTAGCACAGCGCCGGGTAATACAGACACCTTCAGTAGACCAAGTGATGAATGAGAAATTGGGAATATAATTTGGAAAGGTCAAACTACAGATCAAAGGTAGAAATGTATCCGCTGGAAGGGCCTGGTACTCAGAGAAGGTTCGTTATCTCCTTCGAGCAGATCAACATTTCACTTGTTAGAGTTAGAGGAGCTTATCGAGGCAAACGCTCAGAGGAAGGGTTGGGATATAGCTGCTGCGGGGGGCAATTTAAATGGAATCGGTAGCAGACATCCGCTTGTTTGTTGTGGTGGAAAATAGCTAAAAGCTTGTGATCGATCTAATTGTCAGGAAAGGCATTTGCACATTTTTGAATTACTTGGGAAACTATTTGGGAACATAAATGTTATGCAGTAACCCTTTTGCGGAGATATTAATGGCTTTTGAAAATGTTTGCTTGTATTGTTGCGTGCTTTTGAAAAACGTGCATTAGTCCATGATGTCGTGAGAAAGCTTCCTTAAGGTAATAACACTAGGCGCCTCTTTAACACGTTTGGCAGACAGCAACTTATACAGTACAACTGGGTATAAATGTTTTTATTAGTCCTTATGCTCCCTGGGAATCGAACCCACAACCTTGCCGTGGTTAAAGAGCCAAGCTTTGCCAGTTGAGCTACAGGAACACTCTTTCTCAGTTTAATGAACATTAATGAAAAAGTTAGACGTTTGTTTAACGATGAGTTTGTGATAATCAGCACTGTCAATGTCAAATCATCTACCGCTGATGAGTGATGCTGATTCAGATGGCTGCACTGAATACATTAACAAGATCCTGGAGGAATTTTTGTTGCTTTAACCGCAAACTCTCATCAATGAGACTCAAGTACTTTATCAACAAAACCCAAAATGTTGTGTTCCAAAAGTTGCCTTGGTTATATGGGAATTTTTCATTTTACATACTGTATATACATACATACATATCTATATATATGTATATATATATATTGTATATCTATATATAATGTTAAAGTATGTTTATATATTTTTTCAACAATATTTTTGTCTACAATTTTTATGATTGTGTTGTATGAGTACTATTATATTTTATAAATAGTATGTTATATACCGTATCGTACTGTACCGCGCCATAACATATCGTATCGAACGGCGCATGCGTGCGTTCGTGGACTGCCCTCACCCTTCGGTACTCTCCGATACCAAACTCAACTGCTACATGTACCATATACGGATTCTTTAAATACGTCAAAACTACAGGACCCATTTAACAAATCGTTTATTAATAAAATGAACGTGCAACTAAATTCATCAAAAAATATAATGCAATTATTATATAATAAAATAATAATATTAAATTTATATTAACAGAAATAAAATAAAATATAAATAGTTTAATTATTAGACACTAGCCAAACACAAACCGTAAGTTAACTGCACTCACGGTGTGCGCGTCCGATTATATTATTTATATAATTTTATATTACATTATATTATATTATATTATATACTACCTTCTAATATTACTAACATTTGGCAGGTTCAGCAAGGCCTATATAAACTTATGACCTCAACTGTATAATATGCTATTTGTATGCTATGTATTTACACTTTATCTATACATTTGTTTTTATAGGTTTAACAAGGCATATTTATCAAATCTTTCCAGCTGTCCCTCTGCCCCCTGCTTAAGTACCTTGTGGTTCAGAAGCCATAGATGCCCTGACAGTGTCTCACAGAAACACATGTCAGCTCCTCTTATTTATTTCAACTGCAAAGGCGTTTTTATTCCAGGAGAATCTTATTACGTTTCATTAAAATTCTGACAAATGATGGAAAACGCAACCCAACTAGGCAAAAACGAAACAACAGACCCAAAGGAATATCATTTCACATGCATAATCGGAATTGACATTTTGCTGAATGTCGCGTCGGGCCCGGCTAAAGCTTAATGCAGTGCGAGACGTGGCTGCGGCAGAAACCCTTCGATAAATAGTTCGGCCGCGGAGGCTGTAACAGATGCTATTAACTAGATGTTCGGGATAAACCCAATGCTAGAGAATTCCTCAACAACACATGCCTTGCTGCCTTCTCCGATGGATAAGGGTGTAAATTATAAATGCTCACGAGCGGCATCAATTATTCAGAGTTGCCTCGATGCTCTGCAGCTTTCGGTGGTTGATGTCGGCGAAATATTGGCAGGAGAAAATACCACCTGCTTAATTATGGTGATTAGCTTTGGGGGCATCAGCCTGCCGAAACCATACATTCTTACTTATTTGTTTGACTGCGAATGAAACCATACCACATGAGGCATTAATAGCATTATTGTCCGTGATCTATTTGTTGCTGGGTCAAATCGTCCCTCAGAAATTGCTTAATGACGGTAATAGTGTGTCACTACAGGTATTTAAAAACCTACAAATAGTCTGAACTAATAACATAAAGACCTCGCTATTAGGAAGAAAACCCTGCATTCCTTGAGATGTTGTTAAACCAATTAAAAGGAAATGCAATGTTTGCTTTTCACACTATTTTATCTTTCAACTACGAATTTTGTGTTGTGGTCAGCTCAGTGTTTGTGCTGAGGGCCCTGGTGCTGAGCTTTTTTCTTGCTCATGTGGCCCGAGGCTTCCGAGGCCCCAGTGGCCCAACCTATAGTCATGCCCTGAGCATACATCAGTTTAAAACATTTACTGAAGCAAAAATGCTAACTATTTCAGATATTATGCTACAAAAATGTTAGGTAATATATTAGCACCGCATGCAGTACAGTAACCTTCTATTTCAATCATAAAGTGCGTGAAAGCTTGGCATGGACAATTTACTGATGAGAGATCGTCTGGATTTATGATCGGAATCCAGTTTCATAATGAGGGCATAAAGTTATTTTCAACGTTGTGTTTTTTTATCACTTGCACAAATAATACAAATTATTAATACCGTCATTATTGATATTATATATATATATATTTTTATGCATTATATAAAATATAATACATTTAGGAGCTGTCATGATATAGATTTTCACTTCCCGGTTATCGTGGCTAAAATAATCATCTGTAGAGATATTACCGTGATATCTATTTTTTATGGTCAAATAACGTCAGTCAGATTCATCTTAAATTTAGTTTATTTTTCTTTTTAGCCAACAAATAAAACGAGAGTGTAAGGACTAGAGCGAGAGAGAGCGAGAGAGAGAGTCTGTAACCACTGTGGCTCTTATGGCAAAACTTTACTATGATACTGTCATATGTGTACATGCACAGTATAAGAGTATCGATAATCATGCGTTTAAAGTCCCAGTGAAATTAAAAATTACAATGCCCGTTTTTTCTAAATAGTTTATAAATGTGGGTCATTCTCTTTTTAAAATATGTGTGCCCTCATAAACTGCATATAAACCAGAAAAGCACTTCCATCCTGTAATGACTATCCATTTTAAACGAAGTAAGACTGCTTGGGCGGAGCATCCGTTAACTCCTCCCCTTCGACTGTCAGTCAGCTGCTGGTACTATTTCAAAATGCTAGGGCTGTTTTTTTAAATCCAACCCAATCGCAGAGGGGGGCGAAGCCATGGCCACTATTCTTCTAATTCAAAATTATATTTCACTCGGAAATGCATTAAAACACGGAAGTAAAAACAATCGCAACTTCCGGTTCACTGGGTTTTAAAGATCGACACTCTCTCTCTCTCTCTCTCTCTCTCTCTCTCTCTCTCTCTCACTCATCCCAATTACCACAACTCATATAAGAAGAGTAAATGCCTCCACTGAAACACTGCAGTCATTCTGTTGCCCTCTGTAGTCCTGTAATCATATTTCTTTACATTTGTTTCATGTCACCTTCACCTTCCCAACCTCTGGATTGGTAATTAAGTCAATGCTTCCACAGCTCCCCATTTGCCGTGCTTTCTGCACTTGGGCATTGAACAGTTATTATCATTCGTGGAAGGTCAAGCCACCCAGACATTTCTCAGCACGAATGGAAAGAGTGACCGGTGTGCCGAATTCATCATTGGTTTTATTGTGTCTTTTCGGACTGTAATAAGCCTTTGCTCAGCTGCCAAGATTTCTCGGTGATTCGCAGTCTATCCAAACAGATGCAAAATGTCGAGCCCAAAGAGGTTTGTGATTTCCAGAGCACGAAACATCGAGGGACAGTGAATTTGCATGGGTAAAAATATAACAAATCCTGAGCTTGACGCAATGCAATATGTGATTGCATCAAGATTCAATTCATCAAGTTATTTGCTTAAACTACGTATTTTAGGGGGCATTAGAAAGTTGCCAACCTGGACCCAGCTTTACATTGGTGTCTATGATATCGCAAAAAACGCTGCGTACAAAGGTTTTGGAACAGAGTCAATGTGTCATGCACATACAAAGCAGAAATGAAAAGCGTAGACGTGCTTTTGCTCCGCCATACTGAGCCACGTTTAGATCGCAGCATGGCACAGAGCACTAAAATGTCCCTCCAAATGTCAACAGCCGCATAAATACATGCATATTTGCAAACACAAGCGCATTGTTTTGGCTTTTGTCACACGAGAGCTGCTGGCTGTAGGGTGCACTTTAGTGTCTGAGGTATGAATCACTCTTTTTTTGTAGTAAGAGCTATTAGAACACAGAATCAAAGCGATTGTTCATTTAAAAGTTAATTCACCATCATGTCAGTTTATGACCGACTTTATTTGTTCTACAGAATATAAAAGATGATATTTTTAAGAACGGCAGTAACCAAACAACACTGGTCCTTATTGTCTTTTACTGTAAGAACACAAACCACCCAGCATTTTTCAAAATATCTTCTTTTGTGAAAAAAGAGTTTTGAATGACATGAGGGTGAGTTAAAGTTAGTTAAAGATGACAATAGTTTTATTTTGGGGTGGACAATCCATTTAAGCTAGCATGAAAAATATCAAAATTCAACACTGTTGACCAATATATTTGTATAGTAACAAGAAACATTGTGTGAATAAAAATATAAGATGACGATTAAATGAATGGTCATCCATAATAAGGATAAATAAAGTTATGTAGTGTTTTGGAATTTCTATAATGTACTAACCCTTGTGGCTTCAGGTATCTGCTCCATAACGGCTTCCCGGATGCTCCCGCACGGTAGTTTAAAACTGCAAATCAACACAGATCGGGAGGCTATTGACCTCAGAGTCAGCAGATCAGCGTCCACTTTATCACCGGCGCGAGGGCAGCCAGCCTATCAAGTGGAATGACAGTTCACAAGTCGCCCAAGGGGCTAAGCGCCTGCTCTTAACATCCACCTGGTAAGTTTGACGCTGTCAAAGATCACGCACAGAGCTTCCCAGCCTGGCGAAACTGCCCCTGATTCACATGGAGCACTCAAACCACCACACGCAAAATAATGATGGATGACAGCTTGTTGAAAGAGAGCTAAACTGTTGGCTTATTTGCGCTCGTGACAGTGGAAATGAATATAGGTGCTTAGAAAAGTCACGGCTCTTAAGTAATTCATAACAATCAGGAGTACGGCGAAGCAGTGTCTGTAATTTGTCATGCATTAACTGTGCTCTTTGTCACCGTGAAAGCCTTGTGTTATCGCTGCCTTATCACTGTTATCACAAAAACACTACAGTATTTACGGCTCGCTCTCGTCGGCGGGTGCGGCGTTCAGACGCCGGAGCTGATAAATGGTTTTTGTTATGGCAATATCCGAGCGGGGCGTAAGCGGGAGAGTGACCGGGTAAGTAGATAGCTGTTATGGGGGAATGTGCGAAGCCATATTGTTTTTATATTTGGAATTATTATTCAGCTCTGGGTATGTTCATTAAGAATTAAAAGGATTTTTTTTGCCAGGATCTTCGGATTTCCATAAGCTCATTAGTGATCATGTTCCTGCAACGGATCAGCGGGGTTGGGCCTAGTCGCCATTATGCAACGGCAAGGCTACACTGTTTAAATGGGAATACTTTAATGAATAACTCCTTTGTGCGCAAACTCATTCAAATTCTAGCTGCGAATGAACGCTCAGAATCTTTTTACGGGAAAGTAAATTTGAATAAACTAAAGAAATAAAATCATTTGTAGCTGAAACCTTGCCTTTCCCTTAAGTATTGTGACAGATTCATGCATCGCCTGAACTGCTATCTACCAGATGAATATTTGACATAAAAATGCATTTCAACTTGAAAGACCTGGCTTTGCAGGTCTGGGGCTCAGTAAATAAGTAAAATCGTACTGCATTATATAAAATGATCAAAAATGTAACACACGTCATTGCATGCATGTGGCAAATGGTCTTTATCGAGGTCTTCAAATAGCTTTTAAAAGTATTCAGCTAATTCACTTTTTTTATCAAATAAAAAAGACCACGCACTAATATGGTATGGTGTTTTAGCATTGATGCAGATTCCCAATGTAAAGTTAAACATAAAGCATTTTTAATCCTTTACGCAGTTTTCCATAGACAAATCAGGATTTATCAACCTGAAAAAAAGGTTACTATTTTACGAGGTGGTAAATTCGCATAAATTTGTACGACGTGAATCATACAGAAACATAACTATTCAAAAAAGCTATACTGAATCCTCTCCCCTAAACCTAACATCTCTGGGAAAGCAAAACGTTCTAAAACATACGAACGAAGACCTCATAAAATAGTTAACAATTTCATTGAGATTGTGTTGGATAAATATAACATGTGGACACCGGACAGCCAATCAATATCCACTGTGTACTAGAGGTCTTCTCGGGTCCAAAGATCTTTACCCGACCTGAAATGACCGGAATCACTTTTTACCCGAACCCAAGACAGACCCGATAACGTTTTTATTTTAAAGCCCCGACCCGAGACAGACCCGATAACGTTAGACCCGAGTCCGACCCATCGTATATATGTTTTAAACCCGACTAGACCTGAATGTAAACCGACGTTTATTAATGAAATTGATATGGCAATGAACACGTTGGTCCTCTTGTTTTGCTCTGGCAAATTGCGCAAACTGAGGCTAAATGGGTTGTGCCAGTTTTAGCTGAATCAAATCTAAATAAGTGACGACATGGCAACCACTCGCGGGAACATTCTGTCTCAACAATGTGTTCCAAACCGCGTAGTACTGAAATGTGCGCGTCTTTTAATATCTACTTCTGGTCGCCTGGTGGAAGTATGTTTTTCCTGAATACGATGGTAACTACTTAGAGTGCAAACCCCTGCAGCGTTGAAAACTTCGGGATTTCAATTCTAAGGTGATTTCAGATCACTGCGACTTTCGGAAGATTTGCGTGGCTTTCAACCGATCGGCTGAGGGTTGGAGGAGAGTTGGTAACTACACGCACACACACAAGCGACGCGCTGTTATTGTACAGGATAGTTCGGGTCTTCCTCGGGTCAATTAAGCAAAACATTTTTTAACTTTATATTACCCGAGACCCGAAGACACTAATAATATACCCTTGTCCGAAGCTCCCGTGAATCTTTTAGACCCGAACCCGCTCGGTCTCAGGCCGGATCTCGGGTTTTTGGATCTAAGTGGACCCGTGAAGACCGCTACTGTGTACGCACACTTTAAGGGGAAAATCCATGGAAAGTTTTATACATAAGGCCCATTGTGGGCACGCAGAATATCATTGAATCCATACATTTTTTATGAACGTTGTTTCTTCAGAGCATCATCGTCCTCTTGGTAGTCATATTATCAATCTTCAGACGCATTGGATAACTTAAAGGAGGTTTGAGGCTGGTTTCAATTATAGGGACAATTTAGGGGTCAATTACATATCAGATCCATCCAATGATGGAACCGGTTCTAAATTACAACTGCCAGGGTCGTAAATCACAAAAACGGGTACATTTGGTATCATAATTCTCCTTTGGCATGTCTCAGTCTCTTATAAAAACGCAGACACCCAAAAAGATTTCGGGCTTGGCTGCAATCTTTCTCAATGGTCCTGTGACAATACTCAACAGAACCTCAGGTAGAAATACAGCTGCTCAGTGAATAAATTCACACCAGTAAGTTACCTAATTGAAACAGACTCGGGAGATTTTTCTTTTAACAAAACAGACCTCAATGTGAATTGAACTCCAGTTGCTGATGAATCTAATTGTATTGGCAATTCATGTGCACATAGAGGAGATTTGTTTAGAGTTCAATTGTCCCCAACTTTGGCACAAAGAGTGAACATAAAAGGCTGATTTACAAAACCGCCAGAAGAAGCGATGTCAGGGTGGCCTATTTTAGAGAAATCTTTTGGAAACAGCGAATGCAGCTCGTCCAATAGGAATACAGATCTCACGGGCCGGTAATGCATTCTTCAGCTAATTCACTTTTTAGCTTAAAGGACTCCAGAGATACTCCAGACATAAAAAGAACACACCCACAGGGCTTCAAAGTATTGCTTTGAAATAAATAAGGGCATAGTTATGAAACAGCATCCAATGTCTAGCACATAATAACTCAGACTTGGTTACATGATGTCTTTAAAATTAAAAACAATTAAAGAAACAGTTTACCCAAAAATCTAAATTCTGTCATCATTTACCCACCCTGGAGTTGTTTCCAATCTGTATACATTTCTTTGTTTTGATGAACCGAGAGAAAGATATTTGCCCACCATTGACTACCATAGTAGACAAAATGACAAAATGTGCCAAAGAACTGTTGGCTTTCCTACATTCTTAAAAATATCTTATTTTGTGTTTAACACAACAAAGACATTTTGAAATCAATGTTTCCTTTCATGATAGTCAATGGTGGCCGAGAACTGTCTAAGCATTCTTCCAAATATCTTTCTCTTGGCTCACAAGAACAAAGAAATGTATACAGATTTGGAACCACTTTCGGGTGAGTTAATGAAGACAGAATTTAGTTTTTTGGGTGAACTGTTCCTTTAATGCAGTAGTGGCCAAAAGCTCTTTATTGGAATATATACTAAGAACTGGCGAAAGATAAAACAACACGTGAATCGTATTCAGCCAAGACCCAGGAGAATGACTGCTGTAGTCAAAAACAAGATTTGTAGTGAGTGTAGGCTTTATTTCCTATGAGCCTTTTGTTTTTCCTATGCATTTTTTGGTATCTTCAAATAAAACACGTAATCCTGGAAACACTTGCCTTTTTTATTTTTATTTATTTCAATAAATACCTCAAAAGTTTAGTTTATTGTTCATATACCATAAACCTCATACTTTGGTGGTTTAATCAAATCAGAGAGTGCATTTAAAGCAAAATATCGTTTCAGATTTGCTCAGCGGACATCACTTTTGGCCACTGCTGTATATACAGTATATAACTGTTTTTGTTTTTCTCTCAAGTGGATTGTTAGTGTTACAGATGCCAGTGCAACGCTCCATTAGGGATTCTTGTCGTCTTCAATACTCGCTCGGGTGTGCAATCCCCTGTACACTTGCTACTCGCCGCTCCGAAGCGACGCCTCCAGCGTGTAGCGGCTTAGAAGGCAAATAGAACAGTCAAAAAGCAAGAGGTTATCAGATTGTGAAGCAACCTAATAATAAACTCAACACCCAGTGGCCGGAATTTCCTGTTACACCAACCATTGATTTGTCTCTCAGGTTGCCGTTTCAATTAGATACAGTATAGACTCGGCGCTCCCAGGGCACTGGGTGCAGTATTGCTCTCATTGTGTCTTACTCGCTCAACTGAAATATGCTTGCCTGTGCAGAAAATTGCTCTTGTCTAAATCTAGAAGTCCAAAAACCCCTGCTGATGGCTAAATAACAGCGATAAAGGTGATTAAAGCCAACGTGTGGGCTAACACAAAGACATTCCTGTTTGCTCGCTAGGGCCGATACGCGAGTAATTACACTAACGTATTTATGTCGATATCGATCCTGACCCTACAGTCTGGCATGAAAACAATCGGTCGCAGTTGCAAAACACCTGCCAGACGTTTTCTCGTCATAATGGTGGGTCAATATCATGTTTGAACTTCTTCAAGCTATGAAGTAAATTTGAATTGATGTGTGGACGATAATCCATATTCAATTTGCCTTCTAATGCCTTGCCCTGGCGGTTCTGATATCATTTTCTCAAATGACACGATCTTCACGTGTATTGGGATGTCTTTACCGACACTGCAAACAAGAGTGATGGAGAATGATTTTATTGCTCTTGTTGCTGAGTTATGGTGTGTTATTTTAGAAAGTAAAATGCATACTGTATTACACAAATACTGTATTCTGTCAGACTTTAAAAAAAATACTTAATCATCAAATAGGTCCTCGTATATTTTTACGTTCAAATAAGGTAAAGTTGGTCTAAAATCTATGTACTTCAAATTGGGTGGTCGAATCACCTAGTTGCACCTTCTGCAGATCATGTGCTTCGAAACGATACTGTCATACCCATCCTCAAAGAGTTAATACCACAAATCGGCTTTTTCATACAACAAAAATGCATGTGGCAGTCACTAGCTGTCAAGAGGTAAGATGCAATTTTGATGAGATATTTACATTGTAAAAATGTAGGTTGGAGTTTGAACCCAAGATCCATGTATGGAAACCGAAAATTCATGATTACACTTTTTCAATTTAGTTTTAATTCTTTTTTCTTTGCCCATTTATCTTATCTAACCTTCACTTACTGAGGCAGGAGTCTCACTACTGCCCCTTCAGGAAGCCAGCTGCATGACAACCCTGTCATCACTTTTTACGTGAACATACTGTACAAACTGAAAACTGTTGATAAAACAAATCAAACGTCAACCCGTAGCGGAGCAATGTGTGACCCTAAATCTTTCTTTCCTTTTCTTCTTGGGATCGATCGAAAGGTTAGAATTAACAATGGTTAGAATCAATTAGAAATATGTAAAACTAGTGGCGGGGAGCACTAAATAACATGTACGAAGTGCTTCGCAGCTGTTGCCTTGACTACACGTGACATTATCTACTTTTCTCTTAGCCGTTTCTTGTAAAACTAACGTTTTAACACAAATTCAAAAGTTAGGAATTAAACGGTATAATGAAAATTGATGGTGCTCATTAAAGCAAGTTAATTAGGAATATTTCAATGAAGCGTATCGCTGCTAAGTCATTCGCAGTTTTGCCCCTTCTGTGGTGCAATGGAGCTATGACTCGTGTCAACTGAGACATTAGATAAAAAAATGCAACCAAAAAAGTGTGGTTATATGTGTCGTCCAGAGTCAATAATTACAAAAGAGTAATTCACTGAGGGTAACATGAACAGCAGCCTGGCACAGCGGGAATAACCGAAACACTGGCTCTGGTGTTAATACTGGTCTACACTGGTGTGTGTCCGTCTGTGCATGTGTATTAGAGTTCTGGAAAATGAATTCTTCGTTTGACTGCCCTGCTGAGTCCCAGAGTAGGTTTCTACAATAATTAAGGGACCCAGATCACATTAAAGAGAACATAGATCTTTTAATCCTTTCTAAAGCCCATTTCCAAGCTCAATTAGCAATAGACGTAAAAAATTCAGGTTTGCATCTAACTAAATTGAGGGGTCCTGCATGCCGGACACATCTGGCTGGCAACACTCCCCTACAACTTTGTCTGGCTTAATACAATTTTCCATTAAATGACATTATATTTGTGTTATAATGTTATCAAGAGCCATACAGATTAGGCGTGACATAAAAAGAAATGTAACTGTATGCAATAATTCGATTGATTGCTGAGACTGATTACAATAACTGTAAAAATAAAGTAAAAATCAATTATAATGTAAGATAATAGCAACGTCCTTACCACGACCCCTAATGTTGGGATCACTTTCTTTGTAGAGATGTACCGATATATCGGCAAATAATCGGTTGAAAACAGGTCATGATCAGGGCTGATATATACTGTCAATCAAAAAAGGCCAGGAAAATGCAATCTATATGTGCTGTATATTTAGAAAATGTCAAGAAACATCACCAGTTTGATGTTCAATATGAATGAACATATGAATAAATACAATTCATAATGTGAAGAAATATAAATTTAATCTTCAGAATCAGTATAGGCAGATATCACTCGGTATTGCCAGAGAAATGTAGTATCGGTGCATCACTAATATTTTCCCGTTTTATGAACAATAAAACATTGACATCCAATCCAAATTCATTCAATTTAAAGGATGTGCGACTTTAACACGTGAACCTTAATCACGTGAGTTTGAACAAACAAATAATTTAGTTATCATTATATAAATCGCTGTAGTTATCATTCTTTGTGGAAACAGGCCCATAATCTGAAGTGATGTCATACCTGTTCATTCTTTGGTTTCGCTTCTTTGAACGTATAAAACAAAACTGTGGTACATTAACCCAGACGGAAGCAACAGAACATTCATTAATGAGAATTTTGGCAAATCGGCCTGAGAAGGACATCCGCTCATCTGCCCCAATTAGACCATCACAATCCACGTTGTTCCGAATAAGTACATCATCTGCTTCTTCCTGCCATTTCAGATACCGCCATTGTCATTTCCGCAATAGCCTGTGTCATCTTCTTCCATCATCCTGTCACCGTTTCAATAGTGCCACATAATCAAATCTTTTCTATATCTTCCTTGCCATTTCTCTTCAGAGGACGGACCAGCACCACCTAGTCTCTATTTAAATGTCCGACCTGCCAATGTCAAAGCAAACTAAAGCGTAACCAGCGAGTCAAGAGATGCAGTGCTGCCACAAAAAATGGGAAAACCGAAGAAGTATGAGGAGATTAAATAGCATCTTTTGTCTTCCTTTAACTCATTGACCGTGTGGTGTAAATGTATGGTGAACGGGTCAAGCTGTTGGACTTTCATCATATTCGAATTAATATGAGCTTAAAATTACTTTAGCAAGCAATGATCTGTGAGTAGGATGGTTTTTATTAAAGTACTTAGCATGGTTAAATCCACTTAAATCCTGTGGTTAAGTCCACTTTTGCCTATGAATTGCATGTAATCTGCATATTAACAGAGGGTTTGTTGGGCTATTTTTGTTATTATTAAACTTGAACTTGTTATTATTATTTTTGGAGAATCTATTGACAGAAATGCTATATAATATACACTACTACTGTATGTCTTCAGAGGTGTATAGAGACCTTATATTAAACATAATATTTGGATATTCTAGCACTGCTTCCTTTGTGAAACTGATGTGCATTGGTTTTAATAAATAGTCTCCGGTTTAATATAACAAATGTAATATAATACTTCTAATAATAAATATTACAATATTGCTTGCTTGTTGATATAATAAGTTAGATGTCGTCCTATGTGCATTTTAACAGTGTAAACTAGGTTTGTGAATTCACTATTTTACACACTGTAAAAATATATAGAAAGACAAAATTCACTTTAATATATTATGATATAATTGTCCAGCCGTTCCACTTGTATTTTTAATTTAGCACCGCAAAGCATTACGTTTCATTCCAATCTTTTTTTGCACCAACCCAAGCCCAGAGAAGCAATGTGCATCTTCATTGCAGAAGTAGCCTACATTACTCACATGTGAACATAGAGCAACGTATGGCAAGTGCTTCATTCATCCGCCTACGTCTGCCGAGACCCAAGCCAACATGCACTCGAGAAAAATATGAAAACCAACCAGTGGACATTAGAGAAGTGCTGTGTAAACGTATATAAACCGAGTTCAATTTCACTCTAATCTGGGGATCAGATGTATAGTAATGCGAAGAGGCGCCTTGTTAGGGGACGGCCTTTTTATCCTGAAACATAATCTGCCTTGATGCGTGGAAAAGCTCCGGCGGAACATATCCCTTGATATTTTATGAAAGCAAACAAACGTTCACTCCAACAGCTCATGTGTGGAGTGTTGTGTCTGTTTATTTTCTAAACTCACTATTTGTAAAAAAGATTTAATGTTTAATGAATACTTTTTAAACAATGTAAAGGAAAAAAAACACAAAACCACTGAGACATCCCTCAAAGCATCTTATTTCGTGTTTCACAAAAGAAAGAATCATATAGGTCTGAGGGAGAATAAATGATGACAGGAATTTTATTCTTGCGTGAACTTTCTGTTTTTTTAAATGGTATATAAAAGAAGATGCAGAATGTCAAGTCGAAATGATTTAAGTTCGAAATTGAGTTCCTAAAGCTATTGTATGGCTTAAAAAAACAGGATATATCGCTAGAGTTGTAAGAACTATTTTTATCATGCCCTTTAAAAGTCTGCCAGCCTCTAGTCCCCATCTACTCTCATTTGAAGAAACACAGCGGGTCTTTGCTCTCTGATGCTCGACAGAAGAAAGTTACACGGATGTGAAATAACTCAAGGGTGAGTAAACAATGACAACAAATGCTTAGCTGAACTGCTCCTGCTAGTAACTCCACAACACTGAAAGCAAAACACGTTTAATTTCTGATAGCTCTTCATCCATTCGAGAGCGATGCTTGATTCTGATAGACCCCTCAAGGATGCAGAAAACAGATAGCGGTCTCCCTCTCTTCCTGAACGGAGTCGAACAGAAAGCATCTTTAATCTTGATCTCAATAGCATTGACAGATTTCTTGCATCTTCCTGCGCAGGGCAACTATATGCAAGCAGGTTTTATTTCAGTAGATCGAGATGGGGGAGCGTCACGAGTTCAGTCTCCCTCTGGAGGGCTCATGCATTTTTCATGCCTTCGAAAAAACCCAACACAATGATTCCCATCACCGCTCTGTTCTTCTGTCGCAATGTATATGTTCTCTGGCTCGGAGCGAGATTGCATTGCCTCTCTCGATATGCTACGAGCAAAACCCAGATGGCCGAGTAAGAGAACGAAATGAGCTTCCTATATTAAAACACAATTCATGCATTCAAGAGGTACTCAATGTACGTAAATAACCATTAAATCCTTAATAAACCTAAAGAGGAATGACAGAGTTTGGTGTTGGTTGAGAGGAACAGTAATGCCAAAGAAATGTTTGTGTATGGCTATGTTCTTATCACTCATACAAATGCCCAAAGGAGAGTTGTATTGCCTAAAGGTTTCTCTCGCCAGTCTTAAAGGTAAAGTGTGTCATTTTGAAATATTAAAATACTTTCTCATATGTTGGCTCAGTTTGTAAAGAAAAGTATTCATTACGATTTTGAAGCACCTGCACAACATGGGAACATTGAATGTCATTCACTTTGGGTATCTGTTTGTCCAAACAATGAAATATGGTTGTTCCAACGTATTCACAAAACTTGAATGACATTTGGTGACAAAAAAGGCACAGATATGAAATACTTGACCTTTTATATCTTGGGTTATGCTGACGCAAATGAGACATTATGATTATAGAAAACCATAAAACTGGAAATTAATGAGAAATCTTTCGAGAAATATAACATCACAGAGACAAAATATCTCCATTTGCTATTGAATTTAATCTCAATGCTGTAACAACAGAGGAAAATCTGAGATATTTAAGACATCTTTTCTATGGTATACCCATCAAACAAAATGAAAGCGTGCCTTTATTTCAGCTGCGAAAGACAGACACAGAATTCAGCATTAGAGAGGCGACGATAAATTCATTTTGAAGAAACTACAGAGGATATTAGATAATGTGAGGAAAATTAAGAGACTAACAGGATTTAATTGATCTGTGAAATGAGGTCTTCTTTTTCAAAAATTGAAAACTACCCGCGCTGGTAACATCAAGAAGGCTTTATGGGAGGAGGTGTGTGAGAAAATCAAACAGGTTTAGTCAAAAACTAAATATTTAGGCCCTTCAACATGACAAGTCTGAAGTGGCTCATAAAGGATCAAAGACACGTCATCGAAATAATCCTCAACATCAAAAACTCAATTACATGCCCTCACAAAGTCATTTAATAATCATAGAGTCCTAACGGCACAAAACATCCAGTACCTATCCGAACCATGTGAATCTCGCACCCGGTCGTGTGTGTGACCGTGCTTTGGGGATATTTTCTCAACCGTGTCTTTTCTAATAAAAGCACAGAATGCAAACGCATTCAAAATATGGTACAAATAATGTTCTAGTAGGGGTCAAAAGCAATGTCTGTATAGGGCATATTTGTACAATATTTGCTTATAATGACCAGGATTATGGCTTTGAGTAAACCGAAAGTAATACCTGAAATTTGGCACATTTATTTGGCAAGAAAAGCAATTTACAGCATAAAATATGGATTTTATTCTAATTTAGGACAGTTTGATCAGACACACACGCCTGGCCCAAAGTTAATTTCTGGTCTTTGTTTGGTTATAAACTAGCTATTTCTTTTAAATTTAATTTAAATTAATATTTGAATATTTTATAATATATTAATTGTATTGGATTAAATTAAAACTACTCAACAGTTATTGATTCTTTAAGGAGGTATACTGGAAGTTTGGGCTACAAAAAGTTAATGTTGTTGCCGCTGAAAGCGTCTATACAAAAAAAATGCATAGAAAAACTAAAATCTTACATGAAATAAACCAAATATTCAGTGCAATTTTATCAGTTTTATTCCCAGGTAAAAAAGTGCACTAAATGTACTTGAACTGTTCGGTTTTCATGCACTAAATATAAAAAAAACTACTACACAAGATAAAGATTTTAATGTACTCAACTGTGCTGTTTTGAGACACCATGAATAGATGTGCAAAATCTATATTTTTAGTACATTAAGTACAACATTAATATATGATAGAGGGTAAAGACGTGTCGTCACTATACCATGTGAACACCACGCGGGCACGCTCGTGGCAAAACACAAGCGAAATGGCTGCTTACAATATCAGGAAACGCAATTCTGCGCCACATTTCAGTGTCCAGGAACATCTGATTCTTATATAAGTCGTACGGAAGTTGTGAGGATCACTGGCGAGTCCAGCTGCCTGTAAATTGTTTTAGTCCCGGTTTCTTTGTTAATCCCAGGGCCTGTCCTTAAATGTTCACATGTGAAAGTGACGCCTATATACGTCGTGTACATCGTTGAAGTTTACCTATAAAGAGCACTTTTTAACTATAGGTCCTTAACTTCTTCTCAAATCTGAGCTTTAGATCAAACTTTAAACATAACTACACAACATACATACAAAATTCATACAAATACATGACTATTTAATAACATATTCAAATATTTAACACCACTTTGGCCACTACCGTATGCACATACATGTACAGTATATGGCTCTATTTGTGATTTGTTACAGGGGATGCTGGAGGATATAACCCATGCGGTGGGTCCTCCAGATAGCTTTGACAGTCTGAGAATAGATAAGACTGGAATATCAGTCAGCGTTACCGCTGGCCGGCCTCGGCACTGTGATCACACAGCAAGTGAAAATGAGAGATTGATGTTTACACCACATCAATAGGCATCGCCGTTTTCACAGTTATCCGCAAGTATCGCCAAGCAATCTTCCATATGCTATCGCATTTCTTAATGAATATTTACATCATCGCCGAGAATCCTCCTGAAACAGGGGGCGGAATATAACACAGCGTCTTCACACAGCCCCTCCACTCCATTAGCCGAGTGCGGGGGGCTGAAGACGCTCTGGATGGTTGAGAATTGGACACCAGAGAATCATTTACAAGATCCTCATCGCTCACACAGAGCTCCAGTTTGGCGTGAAATGGTTCACGTCTGCCTGCCCGGCCTTTAGCGCTGGGATAACTCCACGTGACATTGGACAAAGCTCGGAGGGGAGCAGCTAGCACCTCGTCTGCGTGTCCCTGCAGGTCCGACTGCGTACAGTGTGCGTTTGCTCATATTTCCCAGAAGGCACTGTGCTTTATGATGCAGTTTTTGTTTATCAGCGCTGACGGTGTGTTAACTCTCTAGACACCACAGGTATACGCAGAACACCCGTTATGATCATAAAATACAACATATTTCAGCGTAAAACTAAATGGGGGATATGTTATATGATCGTATTTCATTATTACGACTGGTCAAAGGCATTCTGCGGTTAAATGTTTTTCTATAATGGCCGGTACGCTCCAAAGCTGACCAATGTCGCACCGTGTGTTCATTTCATGTCACCCCTCCCGTTCTTCTCACAAAAGAAAGAAGCCCAAATCAATATTTCATGTCCATTTATTTATTTAGTGTACTAAGTGAGATAATGCATCTTGTGATGAGAGATGTACGTACATTATCTCTTATAGTACATGCATAATATATTACATTATATATATATATATATATATATATATATATATATATATATATATATATATATATGAGGTGTATAGAATACTTGCGGAAATATGCAATGGTCAGGCTAAGACACAAAGATAATGTGTCATTTTTTAATCAGTCCCTTTATTGAAATCAACCTACAAATGAATGAAATGTAGTTTTCTATGAACATCAAGAAGAGGGTTCATAGTTTAACTGACAAAAACATCAATATGATACCAAATGTGTGTTTTGTATTAAATGGCTGCTCGATTATAACCAATATTATAATCATTATTATTATTATTATTAATAAAGAAATAAATTGCTTTGTTATTTGTTTTGTTTTCATAATTGTTGGAAGCCAATCAAATATTATGATTAATTGCACATCCTATAGTGTTGCATACAATATATGAATACACACTTAAACAAATCAAACCATTTTTTTGGTTTAAAGTAAATGAGCCAACCATGGGTTAAAACAACCCAACATTTTTTTCTATATGATGGAGACATGGTGGAAAAAACCCATAAAAGACATTATAGATAAGAAATCATAAAGATGAACTTAAGTATGAAGTAATCATAGCACGTCTGACACCTGTGAGAGATTGTGCCATGATTTTGACACAAGTGGCTCTGTGAAAGCGCAAGGATAGAGATGTTGTATGATGTTGCTGATTAAATTCATCTTGGCTCACTGAAGGCTCAGCGCACCTTAAAGCACCTTAGCAGGTTTTATAAGCGATGAAGGCGATAAAAAAGCACATTTGGGGTGGAAACAAATATTGATTTGGTGTTGAAATGCTGCTTTACTTCAAGCAGCGGGATAAAAGAAAGATACAAAAAGGCAATTTTTGAAAACAATGTTATCTGCGCTTTAACATCTGTTTCTAGGTTATGCAGGGTATGTTCGGTCGAATCTAAATTTGGTTCTCTACGCGCTCTTCTTTAGAGCCATTAAGACTCTCTCTTTCCATGGCAACATCATCCTTCTCAGCCATCGGCCTGAAGAGCGAGCGGCTAGGAAACCGTCTCCAAGTGCAATCGATCCGTGCATGTCAGTGTCTCATTTACCCTAAATACATTTCTAGCGTGCAGAACGAAGGTGCCCTCGGTTCAATGGTGCATATGGAAAATGCTGAACATCAGCAGAGGGAAACAAAACCAGCCTGACGAAACGAATCATTTTAGCTCGAAGAATCCATCCTGTACCTTTAGAAATGCAAATCATGACGAAAAGTAGATTAAAATACACCAACACTAATTTAACTTTTGCATATTAATTGACCAACTCATAAAACTCATTCGATCTCTTTAATATTTCAATCAATATTAATGAGATTAAATGGAAAGCAAATGGAAACTGTAAATCTCTCTCTGAGAAAATAACCAGAAATCTCACAATCGTCTCCGTTAGAGTTTCGGAAGAGATGTCAACAATTTCTCAAACTGTGCTCAGATTTGTCAAGTTTGCAATCAGAAGTCAATATTATTAAAGATTTCAATATGAACTTCTCATCAAATTACCTGAATCCAGATTATTTTACCATCTCCACACTCTTCATGCTTATTTATCTCGGATTTTATTTCAGGAGTTGAACCTGAAATGAAACACAACTGAGATACGAAAGAGCAATCTCTGAGCAATAAGAGTTCACATCAAAATTTGTCCCCATTGACTTGCCACAGTAGGCAGAGAAATTACTTTGGAAAGTGAATGAAGGTGAATTTTGAAGTGAACTATTCCTTTTGCAAAATGAACATGTAAATCAGCAAAGCAGCTGTGTTTTCTTGTACTTTTTAATTTTAAAAAGCGCTGCATAAATAAAGCTAAATGGCTCTCTAAAGCTGCCTCTACACTGAACTGGAATAGCACAAAGTCATATTACAGCAACAAGAAACCACCTGTCACCTTAGAAAAAACGATGTCAAGCGATGTTTTCAGCATCGGCGTAAACACGACTCTCAACTATGACCCCTCGTGAAAACATCTTCGTTTTTCCCTTCACATTATGCTTCAAAAGTACCTAACCGTTGGTTTCCTAAAAGCTTGGGGATGAATCTGTTTCCTTTACTTCCATAATTTAACCAACTTTTTTATGCAAACGTATATCAGAGGCAATATGAATAATTAAAGCAACACACAAAAAAAACGATGGCCCGGAGGAAATGCATTTTATTGTGCCTTCCACTGGATGCCATTACCTAGCGCCCATAAATCCAGAGAAACACATAGTGCAGGTTCAGATCGAGGTATCTATTGCATAAGTGCAGTGAAACGCAATAACCTAACAACTGTCAATTTAAGCCCACTTATCAACTGGAGGAAGCTGATACGCTAACAATAATGCTTATTTAACACGCGTGACTCAACTCAACAGGCATGCGATATCAATGATGCAATATAAAAGATATTTGTTTTGATGAATGTTTCTGGCTCATTTCGAGCGCTCATAAAACACATCCCCAAAAATCCTTAAGCCGTCTTCACCATGCCAAGTTTTAAAGCAATGAGTAACAACGCCCATAATTTAGTCCCGCTGCCCACCTGCGACGCTCCTATTATTTAGTTCAATGGTCCCTATGCCTAACAGCAAAGTATTAAATCAGACATGACTGAGGCCAGCTGGAATCAATAGCTCTCGCTTTTGCATCCTCACACTGTGCTACAAAAAGCGCAGCAATATAATGTGTGATTACGGCCGGCGGCCTCGTGACGTCATTTCATTCTCATGGTTTGTGGCCATAAGGCGCGGACGTGATTTATGATTGTGATTTACACGTCGCTTGAGATGTTCCTGTGTTTTCTTTCCGCGGCACATTGGCAGGCTTTAGAAATGAGATGCTGAATAACAATCACGTCGCGATGTGGAGAAATGACGGAAATGCTTGTCAGGTTCGTCTTTAATGAAGAGACTAAATTTATTTCGAGTTGAGGTTGGGGATGCATGTTGGGAAGCCATAAAGCTGTTGTTTTCAGACATGTGGTGTTGTGATTGGCGGGTTGGAGTTTCATTAGGTCCATAAAACTCCATAAAAGCTAAGTCAATAAACATCAATAGCCCCGATAACCTTTATCCTGGATACCGGTAGCTTTATGAAGTGCAGCATGAAGTCTATGACCTACCAGAAGCATGATGCAGATATTGACATCAATGCAACAAAAAGAAATGTATCAAAATGATTGATTGATAGATTGAACTGAATACTCAAACATCTTTGATTCAAAGATGTTCTACAGAGTTTTGTAGACAAACATATAGATGTTTTTAAATATTACAATGATGAAAAAGCAGCCAGTAAGAAGTAAGAACAGATTTTATTTATTTAAAAAGCATCTCAAGGTGAGACCGCAAGTAGCGGTTTGATAAATTGATCAGAGAACTCTTCTGCAAATTCAAGAGAGTACACTGAAAACATTGAGTCCTGTCAATTTTTATTGCGAACGTATTGAAGCTTCAGTTTCCACACCACCCTAGTGTCAATTCTTCTGGCTTCCCTCCTCCTCCCCATTTCCGCATACTTTGCTCTTATTCTTCATCTGTGCTATCACGTGGAGGGAGGAGTGTAAGCAAGTCTTTTTCGAGGACAGCAAGCCAAGTTTGTTTACATGATCTATTGACTAAATGGGCAGGCAAACTTGTGAAATAATTGAAAATGTTATTTTTATTATTGTCTCCCTTTGTCTTGAATTTGCACAAATGTTCTCTTGTCGTTTTATGAAAGCAGCTTCTTGAGGCCTCACCAAAAATTCAAATAACTGTTTTGAATGAATCAAAAGAATATGTTCGCACGAACAAGTCAACGAATTTCAGACTTTTAAGCATACACCTTTAGATCAAAAGCTTCAAGAAAATAATTTGACTCAAGTTAAACTTATTAATTGTAAAACCCACAGTGCCATTTTTACTTCATAGCTTTGATGAGTTTACTATTATTGTAAAATTCGAACAGACGGAGTAAGTGACCCTCAAGTTTTGACTGGTAGTGTATGACCTAGTCATTGACCAAGACCTCATAGCGGTTTCCAGTTGACGGCTAATGTAGTTTCCAGTCAATGTTGACTTTCCTCTCAAGCTCCTTGGGTCAGTGAGACGGTAACAGCAATCAGTTTACAGTAGAGCTCAGGCTTCTAAAACTCACATTACATGTGAATACTGGCTCAGCGTCACGTTTAATTCAACGCTTGTGGGATTCATTATGCTTATCGCAGCGGCTATCTTTCTATTGAGAATGGACACGTTCCGATAACACTCTTGACACGCTGGAACAACATGAAATTATACCCATGGCGTATCACATAGATTGGTCCATTTGGACTCTACTATCTGTTCCCTTTCATTCTCAAATAACAAGCGATGACACACAATACAACACAGACGTACAGTGTCACACTTGGGACTGTGGCCTATTTCATGGTAACTACATTTTGGGGTATATCCAGTATAGAGACTAGAGACTTGAAATATAATTTGGAAATAAAGCAAACGTTTCATGGTTTGAACATCTAAAGCGAAGAAACTGTAAGATGTCAAATAAAAATAGGATTAATTAATATGAAATATAATTTATTGAATAGAAAAAGTAAATTGGTGATCTTATGTTAATTCGTTTGTGCGAAAGGTCAGATTTCCAGGATTAACACAAAACGTTTCAGGAGCATTCTAAATGAATGCATTGCTAACATGGATCATCAGGTTTTGTGGAATTTTTGAGGTTCATGCCAGCTTAAATGCGATGCTATTATTATGAAAAGGTGGCATAACAAATCCAAAAAATGAAATGCATGTTAAGTATTGAAACCGATGCATTTATACTTTATAAAGTTTAGGGTCAATTATTCATTCTTTATATTTATTTTCAATTATTTTTTAAATTAATTGTAAACAACACTGCGGATTACCACAATTAACAATTTTGTTATATTTTTTGTTATTTTATTATGTTGCAGCCAAACAAATCTGAAATACTTACAACAATGTTATATTTATACAATAAATAAGGAAAATTAAAAATGGAATCTGAACACAACGAAAAGCACAAACAGAGAAAACATAAAAAAAAAAAATTGCTGAAGTCACGGGACAACAATATTTAAAAAGCAGTCAACAAAAAGTGACTGCACGCGATAAAAGAAATAAAAAAATTGATCATATTCAATGTAAATGTTTTTTTAATCATTTTATTTAAATATATATATATATATATATAAAACATTAATGTTGTGCTGTGAAGATATACAGTACATACTGTACATATATATATATATATATATATATATATATATATATATATAGACATATACACACAGACAAATATAGGCAATGTGTACTGTATACTGTATATATATATATATATATATATATATATATACACAGCACAACATTAATGTTTCTGTGGATGAATGACATTACTAGGTCACCCATCTACTCAGGAAGCAAGAAAACATCTCACAATGGTACATTTCTCATTATGGTCCTTCGGTCAGTCTGTCCGGTCTGAAAGCTCCAGTGATCTGGCTCTCAGTTGGATAAGTGGCTAGCACTGAGATGAACAGGCAGGTAATGCTTACAGATCTCTTTTTGGCTGTTATTAGGGCTTTACTGCTTTGTAGTGGGCCACACTAATGCTGAAAAACAAAAGAGCCCATTGTCAAGATCTATCTAGTAAATGAACTCTTCCGGCTGAGGGGGCACCTTTAAGAGGCACTCTACATAAAAGCAATAACCCAGTTGTTGCCTCTCTCATCTGTCTGCATGGTTTGTGAGTTTTGATTTTCCCCTGAGTGCCAAATACCGGATTTTTTTCTTTATTTCAGCACGCTTTAATGGTCGGATCGTTGACACGCCGGCGGTCTTTTTCGCCAGAAATGAGCCCCTCTATCAGGTAATGTGGTAATGTGGAGAAAACACTCTTTTTTGAAACCTGGAACAATATGTACGGAACGATCCAGCGGGTGTTCTGGAACCCGGTGCGACAACACCATCTTAATTCTGAGAGTCTCGCACAAATAGACGCCGCTGTGCGGTGGAGAAAGAATACAGAGATAAACCCTCAACTTTGCCCTTGGTCATTTGTCTCCGCAGAGATTGGAGAGAGGGACTGTGAGAGTCTCTGGAGGCCGTTTTTGAAAGAAACAAAGGGTGTGAAGAAAGTATCTATAATAATTCCAATATCACCTTTTTTGCCCACCTCCACCAACCTTCCAGAAGAAAAGACTTTGATGAGGGTTTGAGGTTCAGAGGAGGTCAGTTTCAAAGAAAACAGAGAATGAAGGCATCAAGATGGACATAATGCCTCGAGGCGCAAAAGAAATCAGAAAAACATGACAGATTCACATCACGTGCGTTTGAATAGCTCTTATCATTACAAAACTAATATCATATGGTGGAATTGCAGAGAAATTGAATGAAGATTCATACACATTTTGTTATATATTTGTTATATGACTTTTTTCAAGTGTTTTTAAGTAGACACTGCTAAGTGTAGTAAAGATTTATTCTATACACTCTCAATTAGTCCAGATATGAAGCAGTGAGTGGTTTTCTCTCATTCATGTCAATATTGTTGTTTGAGCAATATGAACAGCATAAAAGACAGCGGGAGGCTGTAGTCATACTGCACGGTTTCATTTAGACTTAAATCTCTTATTTGCCCTGTCTGTTTATGTTCACAAAAGACAAACCCGCTGTGTTTACATTAATAAGACATTTCTACCAAGACTCTTCATGTGCACGGTTGAAGTTTTTCATCCAAAGGGAACATTTTCCTTTCGGTATATATAACGTGTGTTTTATAACTGCGACGACAGATAAGTGTACAGTCATGATGATAATTCAGCCACAAATAAGCCCACAAATATTAGTCATGCAAGTTTTCTACAGATCTTTCGACCTCCCGTCATTGCTTTCTATTAACGGAAATGTTTACTAGTCAGTGACTATATCATCTAATGGACAGATGGAATTTATTGTTTTTGCTTAAAGAAAAAATAAACATCCTTGATGTTTTGATATAAATATTGTATGATTGTAACCATGGCAGCTGCTTATTAAAAGTAATATAAGCACTAATACTGTATATGCATTCGAGGCTGTGTGATGTACATACAATACGTGAATACAATCACAGTATATTCACAATAAACAGTACGTTCTTTACCATGTTCAGATTTCAATAAGCTATAATTGCACTTGTGTTATATTCTGTGATATCATTGGAATTGACAGCGAGCTGTAGGTTGACCAGAAACACTTTCAGCGTCGAAGAGAGCATCTCTACTGTCAATTACCACCTCCGATGACAGCCGAAATGAAAGCTCCTGCTCACAAGACGTTTTCACTAGATCGCATACATCCCAGCCTCGAGCTTCTCTATTGAGTGCTGCGGCCGAATTGGATGTGACAAAAAGCTGGGTAACAGTACAGACAACCACCCAAATATAGCTTTACAAAAATGTCCAATCGAGCCAACAGCTCTCAAGCAACCCATTAACTTGCATGCGGCAAAACGAGAACCTAACGCATGACCGTGCACACGTGAAAGACTACGGTGATGAAGAAACACACCGCACGCAGCTTATCCGTTAACGTCGCCGCGCCGAGAAAATGAAAAGCTTTCATAAGGCGGCCCGTTGCTGCGGGTGCATTTGCCATGGAGTACGCTTGACAGTGTAAACAGATTTGTTGGCCGGCTTGGCTATCACCCCTCGACTAATGGGGTTGAAGAGGAATGGGCACGGCACGCAGATATTGAGCAGGAACGTTAATCTTGATTCAGCTGTCATTCCCTCAATGAGGTGTTAAATCAATACAGATATGGCTCCCCGGCGCTGAGCTTTACGTCTCAGGTTGGCTCTCAAGAAGAAAGCTAAGACTTTAATGAGGAGCGTGTAAACCACTCGCCAAGACTCTTTGAGCAAAGACGGATTCGACAGGCGGCATAGTCTATCAGCTTGATCACGAGGGGCTGTCGGGAAAAAACGGATCCGCACGGCACGCAAATAACGTAGGGCGCTGTCTGTTCTCCGCAGTGCCTCTTCAACCAACAAAGCTAACAGAAACAATCGGTTTAAAGAAATAGCCGCACTGATAAATGGCCACGCTGATAAAGGTTGAATTTGTTTAGAGAACACACGCTGAAAAAAACATTGTTGTTAAAAACATTTGTTGTTTGGGAATACGTGTTCTTCAAAGCGTTTCCAGCTGAGAAACCACCTTTGCCTGTGGAGTGATCTATGACTTTGGCATTTCTGCCGTTGTTCATTGACACGTCTGCCAGGCTGAATATTTGCATGGAAAGAATGACTTGCCCACACTTCTAACAATAAAAAGGAAGATATTTATTGCAACAGACAATGAAAATGGCTGGCGAGATTTACAATTTAAAGGTTTGTTAGCTCGAATGAAATTTGAATGAATCGCTCAGAGCCAAGCTTCATCTCGGTAGGCAGAGATACATGTTCTTTTGGACTGAAAGTATTTTTACACTCGGATGCTATATTGGTGAAATGGATCACATGGTAATTATATTTTTGGATTATGTGTAAAATGAACGGTGCGATATTGTAAATGATGACTTGGAAACGTGCCATAAGCATTTGCTAAAGCGATAATACGATATCGATAATATTGTTACATCCCTAACTGTATCTAACAACTTGCATCCCTCCCTATCGAGGTGTTGTGTGTTTAAATCTAGTTGTGAAGCTTTAAACAGATTGTACAAATTATGATGCCAGTTTTCAGTTGTTTAAAATGAATTATCAGACAACTACTGTATACATTACGCAAAAATATTTACTGAGAATTAAAAAGAAGGCATGACGGGATTTGAGATTACTTTACCTCTACCAGTTGACCTAGAAGAAACCTGTATTTCTATGTACTGTGAATTTGTTGGATCATGAAAAAAATATTTGTATGACAGATGATTGGAGGAGAGAAGGTGAAAGACACTTATTGACTGAAAAGCAACACACGCATATCACACCCCACATAAACCTATATCACACTCCCCACACACACAAATACTGTATATACAGCCGCTGAAATAAAGAGACAATTCCAAATTTTTGTTGAATCATCATTTCTAGAAGTATTGTGGCCATTTCAGTCCAGTGTCTGTTGAATTTTAACAAAATCAAACATCAGGAGTGACGTGAAGTCATCCAACATGCTGAAGAAATGACAAGACACATGAAAACTGCGATAAAAACCAAGGTTGTCACATAAAAATCATCATTTTGGAACTTTACTAAATGCATGTAGATATACTGTATTGCTGTTGTATTGCTCAAAAGTGAACATTAACTTTTTCTTTGCCTTATTTGAGGTCTGAAAAAATACATATTTACCTGTTTCTCTAGTTTTGATGCAAATAGAAAGAAATATTTTTCTTTTGGGAGAAAATGTTGTTACTAGTTCACAAAATAAAACTAAAACTAAAATAATTTCCCCTAAAACATACAGTGTAACCTATAAATAGTAAAATTAGATGCAAATAGAAAGAAATATTTTTCTTTTGGGAGAAAATGTTGTTACTAGTTCACAAAATAAAACTAAAACTAAAATAATTTCCCCTAAAACATACAGTGTAACCTATAAATAGTAAAATTAGAAAAAAGATTGAAATTGTCTCTTAATTATTTTCCGCGGCTGGGACACATTGTGAGGACTTAATTGTCTCCCATATTAACCCTTCCCCATAACCTAACCATATCAGAAAACATTCAGCATTTTTACATTTCCAAATGACATCAATAAGCATGATGAATAATCTCTTTGAATTGTGTGTCCTACACACGTTTTTTATAATGTATGTCAATCTTTAAATCTGTGTATCCCATAACCCTATTCCTAATCCGAACCCAAACTATCATAGAAAACTCTGCATTTTTACATTTTCAAATAACATAATTTTTTAATAACATATATTTTTATTTATAAGCTGTTTTCCTTGTGGGCACCGAAAATGTCCCCACAAGGTCAAACATCACTTGCATGACTATCTTTGTGGGAGGCATTTGGTCCCCACGCTGTAGGGTTTATCAGGCCTCGCGCACACTTAATGTAATAGACACAAGTTCACTTAACACATTACAATTTACAAAAATGTATAAGGTAAATACATGTCAAATTGATCAAATAATGATAAATATCATGAAGGCATTTGTAGCTCCAGACATTTTTTGACTCCCCCCCCCCGTCCTCGTTGAAATTCATTATATGAAACAAAGCGGTCTGAATATTCATCAAAGTTCATCTTTTGTGTTTCACAGAAGATTGAAAGTCACACCGGTTCGGTCGGGCGAATTGCAGAAATGTTCTTTCTAGGTAAACTAAGCCTTTGAAATGGGTTGCATTGTTTCATGATTGGATGTAGATATGTGAGAGATGAAGAAAGTGATTTGATATCAGGTGTAGATAGAGGCGTAAGCTCCCGCTCTTTGTGATGTTGTTGTCGGAGCCGCCGCACGTTTCAAAAGAAAGAGAAAGGATAAAGTAATAGGATGAGGGGGGAGGGGGCTGTTTGCTTTGAGGGAATTGACCACCTTGACAAGTGAGGTGGAATGGAAGTCGAAGTCAATCTGCTAGCAGCTTCAACGCCGTGACAAGTATACTAGAGAAATCCCTGGCGGGAAGGGCACTTCAATGAGTTTTCCCAAGTTTATCGGCGGCCACAAGCAAATGGGAGGAGTCCAGCCTGCCACCAACACACACATTCAGACACCTTTTCAATTTGATGTTCTTTTCCAAAGCTACTCCCAAATAAAAAGTCATTCCTTTATTCATCTGTTCATTCACTTGTATGTGTTTTCATTTAGTCATTCCTTCATATTGTACATGCATGTATCTATTAATTTATTTCATTATTCATTCATTCATGCATTTGTTTATTGATTGGTGCATTCATTCATCAGGCTCTTTTACAAAAGCATGAGGCCATTCTATCTTTCTATTTGGCTTTTTTCTTCTTCAATTCAACAGATTATATGATCGGCACAGCAATTTGAATGAAAGAACATACGTTTCCTAGAATTTGTTACGTCCTCCTTTTGCTTTAATGACTACGCTTGAGCTGACATGAACTCCGCAGTTGTGCCAAACCCGATGATCCATGTGCCTTGAGAAAAATAAAAACATGAAAATCTGACCTTTTGTTATTTTGAGTTAATGCGGTCAGTGTCGCAGATCCGTAACCTAAAAATGAGCGCAGAATACTAAATATTTCATTTTATGTAAGAAGCATTTTACGAAATCCGTTCACTTTGCTTATTTTGGATTTTCTGAATTTGATTCCAGACTCCCGAACCCTGCCGTGTATAAGCAAACAACACAAATTACATGTGTATTATGCAGCAGGTAAACAAATCATGCAAGAAGAAAAGCAGACGTAACAAATGTAAAGCTCACAAGCATTGGAGAAAAAAAGGGTAGCCCACTGCGATTATATGTAACCTCGCTCTCAGATGTGCTCCCTACCAAACAAAATGAGTCTTTCCTGTGTTCATTTAACATGACAGCGACTACAGGCGGATCAGTCTGGTTTGTTTTAAGAGGAGATGATTCAGTCCTTGAATTAGCTATATCACCCCAGGCAGATTTACACTAATTCACTTTTACAGGGCTACACTGCAGACTTGGAAGAAGATTGGGCCGTGTGTATCCGTCAGGCAACCGGCTACAGTATCACCATGAATGTAAAAAGCACACCTTTTAAAAATAAAGGTCCTTCACGATGCCATAGAAGAACCGTTTTTGTCTAAACTGTTCCATAAAGAACCTTTAAGAACGGTAGAACCCCACAAGGTTCTTTGTATTTTTAGATTTTATGCAAATTTATACTAATATATACTACTTTTATACTAATACTGTAGCTCTGTTGGTATCTGGTTAGTGTTTATGCCAGGTGTTTTGTAACTGAAGCAATTATCTGCCGGGATCTGGCATCCTCCATCACGCCAGATACCTGAATCGCCTCTTTAAAATGTACAAACTGTGCTCGTCTCCATTGTGTTTGGATACATGCCCGGATATGACACGGTTCTCTATTATTTGATCCGCTGTTGACATTAACTGCTGCTACAATCGATGGGAAATGTACACAAACGGTATGTTAATTTCAACCGGCAAAGTCTTAATATTGTGAATAAGATATTGTGGCTGAATCTTGAAGTTTTGCTGCAAACATTAAAGTTCACTCTTAATATGGCACCCGAGACTAGTGTTAAAGGTGCTGTGTGTCAATTTTGGAGGAACTTTTGACAGAAATGCAATATAATATACCGTACATAACTATGTGTTCAGATGTGTATAATAACGTTTTTTACCTTAGAATGAGCTCTTTCTATCAACATACACCGCGGGTCCCCTCACATGGAATTTCGTCATGTTGTTTCTACAGTGCCCTAAATGGACAAACTGCTCTACAGAACGTCTTTTGTAAGTACGTTATATCCTCCGGCAAAGAAGCAAAATGTGATGACATCTTAGTCCTGTGTCAGCCACTGTAGTGCTTCGAAAGGGATGGAGGAGGGGTGGAGTGAGCTGTTGACAACAATTCGCAACCTCACCGCTAGATGACGCTAAATTTCATACACTGTACCTTTAAAGCAAAACATCTCTAATACCTTATACATTAATACAAGAAAACCCTCTGACAAGCAACCAGTAGGACACCGTGAATGGGAAATTATGTTACATTTGTCATTTCAATCCCTTGCAGTAGAGTATCAGTTTGTAAGGTGCTGGAAACATGATCACAAGCTGGGTCGGCGTAATTGAAAAATAGAGGGTCTCTCAGGTGGAAGGCTATTACGATGCAACCCTCTTTAAGACAGAAAGAAAATGTCAAATTGAACCTCTAAGCAAGCTACTTAAATGAATGCAAGTTTGCTTCACAAATCAAGGAGACCAACGTGGTGTATTTCTGCGGATGGCTAAAAGCCCTCTTCCTCACACAGGAGAAGAGACTATTTATTCGACATGAATTCAGCTGAAAACACAGCAAATGAAAGTTGAAAGTGGGCTGTCAAAAGCACGCCAAAGTTCATATGACGTGTCATAAAGAAAATTCACGGCAAATGTATCTTAAATTACTTCACTTCGAGATCAACAAATTGAGAGCAAATTGAAATGTATGCGTAAATAAATTCTGCACACATGTATGACTATATTTTATGGACACAAAACCAATGCAAGTGAAGGGATGCCAGTTAACATCATTCTTGAAACTATCTTCTTTGGTGTTCTACGGAACAAAGAAAGTCATACAGCTTTGCAATGAGAAGCGGGTGCGTAAATGATGACAGTATTTCCATTTTGGATGAACTGCCCCTTTAAGCATCTCAGATATTTCTCTTGAGAAAAAGAGTCGGAAATCTCACAAATGTCTCCATTCCGAAGAGATCGCAACAATGTCACAACTTGAGCTCAGATCCAAAGTCAATATTATTATAGATCTCAGTATGAACTTTTCTCATCAAATTCAAATCCAGATTTTGTCGATCTGAGACACAACGGAGAGCTCCATCTCCTGAGTCACGAAAGAGCAAAATCTGAGCATTAAATAGGTGTTATTTTGGGTTATAATCGGGTTCAATTTACAGCGCTCAAACAAATAATAAAAAAACGCAAGTAACAATGAGAACGTTTGTTTATTTCAGTCTTTGGGATTCACTGTGTCAAAAGCGCTCACTATAAACCACAAATTATACGTAAAGGTCCAATGCCTCAGATAATAGTGTGGATCAATTGCAATTTTCCTGCTGTATGGGTCTAAGCAATTGCCTTTGTCTGAGGTAAATTCAGCGATTCGTTCTAAATGCCAACAACTCGTGTGCTTGCAACTGCTCTCAGGAAACTTCGCAACACCGCCATGTGATTGATCCAAGAGGTTTTACAGTACGTCGGAGAATGAATGAATGAATGAGGCATTTATTTAGCGCTTTATTGTGTGAACACACTGGTGAAATATGTGCTCTTAACCCAACTTGATATGCCTGTTTGATGAAACTGCTTTCAGTTTGTATCTTCCTCTTACAGGTGTAAATATTGACAGATCCCTTCACATACAAGTGAACCACATTTCATCTCAAAGTCTCTCAGCTCTCTCTTCCAACATCACGTCAAATAAAGCCATCAGCTGTGACTTTTCACAAGTTACCGAGTGTGAGAGTTTGAGTCTGAACTCTCTGATGCGAGACGTGCGAAAGAAACAGCAAGGCAGACGAAAAGAAAGTCGTTTTTGTCAGGCATTTGAGAGGAAACAAAAACCGTGAAACAGGTCAATTTAAGACAGAGTGTTAACAACCGCTATTGTGACCCTTCAGATGGCCTTGTGGCTCCCCGCGACTCTTTATTACTCACTACGACTAAAACAATCAAACATCCAGACACGCACAAACAACCATTTAGAGTTTTTGTCATGAAGAGACTTTCCTCCTCAAAGCATCTGGGTGGGAAAGAGAAATGGGCGTTTTAACAACTTTGCAGAGAATAACATCGCCCTACGGTTTAACACGGCACAGAAAGGTTGAGTTAATGACGTAAGCAAAGCCTCAGAATTGGCAGGTGATTGTTATAGGAATAATAGTTTTTAATAACAAACCGTTTAAACACAGTGTGCAATTCTTTAGTTGACTTGACACATTTTCAAGTGGCACAAGATATTGAGCGAATGAAAAATTAAAGTATTCCATTATTTTTCACCGAGCATTGATTTGAGTTAAATGTGATTTTTATGTTACACAGGAAGATGAATAGTTGTCTAATTACATTTTGAAAAGATATACAGACAAACTTTTTTCGTTATGAAAGCAAACTCTGATGAATCGTTCACAATACGATCAAAATGTGCATTAAGAAACATTATGGATTCCATGTGTTGAATTGCCAACATGAAAATAATTTCAATAACTGCAGCCACCAAACATACAATCTTTCTAGTCAATATTCACACATAAAAGTATAGACGTCTAATCTTTGAACCCAGAGGAACTCTGTGATCCATAATAGCAATTCAGATGTCCTGCCACATCATCAAATTTTAACACACTGTTTGTATTTCTTCCAAGTTAGAGAGTTTGCTTTATAGCCATAAAACGGAGAGATATTGTAACCGAACATTATTAATGGTGGTAAACAATTCACAGATCCAAAATGCTTCGGACGGTTTCATCTCGAGTCGTTTTGGCACCCAAAACAAGCTTCCATTTGATTTGAACAATAAGAGATGGTGAGAGGACACAGCTGTAAAGTTTATCACTACTGTGAAGTTGACTGAGCATCTCCCCTGTTAAATAAATAATGCCGCCGAATGTCAGAAAACTCAGAGTCGGCCAGCCTGTTACCCTCAATGTGCTGTCGAAATATTTTTAAGCATAGATGTATGAGGGAGGCTAATTTGCGGCTCCTAGCTGCTGTTATGTAACGCTGATGTGAAATATTAATCATGAAAAGGCCCGGACTGCCAAATCTATGCTGGGGAAAGTGCTTTTTGTTAACCCCCTAAACTACACGTAGGTGGCAAAACTTCCAGCTCAAGCAAGATGTGTGTTCTTGCTGGAGTATGCAGTTTTCTTTCTGTCTGGCACGTGCGCGTGTATATGTACCTTATGCAAGTGTTCATTTCTCCTACTCTTCAGTGCTTTAAATTCAATAATTGAAAACTAGTGAATGACGCTCGCGGAGGCCGAAAGCTGCAACTGGTCAGAGAGCATTTTAAATTCGTTGCGACTGACTGTCTGCTGCGAAAAATCTTTCTGCTGATCCACAAAATCCGTGCCTGACTCCAGTAAGCACACATCGCTTCTTTAAGCAAATGTGAATCTTTTGTTTTACAGTTTTACCCTGTGATGCATCTATGGACCTCCTCATGCTACAAATGTGGTGGATATCGACAGTTTTTACACCGTGATGCATCTATAGACCAAGTGGACAAAGATGACTTGCACATTTTTATATTACAGGATTTAAATGTAATTATTTTAAAGACCTTGAAGTACCATGATACATACACCCAAAATACCGCGGTATTTACATTTTTGTGAGTGCAGTGCGGTAAGAGCACTTTTTCTTACATCTTTCCAGCCCTGTTTTATAAATTGTAATGTGAGGGTCAGAGCTGAAGCCATTATCTAAGTGGATTATAAAAATATTACATCAGCACCGGCTAAAATCTTTCTAGGCTTCTGGTAAAATGGCCTTGAACATTCTGGAAGAAAAGACTTGATGTTGAGGATGAGCAGAGGAAATTGCACATTTCTGGGGGGCATTTATGTCTAGAGTGCCAGCACAGAGAGGTTTACGGTCGAGGTGCATTTTCATTAACCGCAGCCGAGGCAGATCAGGCTGCGGCGTGGACGTCTGAAAGAGAAAGTGTTGTAAAACCGGTGATCTGAAGATTCCAATAAGAGGGTTTACACAAATCTGCTAAGCAAATTTACGAGCGAGAACTCCCTGGCCGCTGCACCTGCTGCCTCTTTTTCTCAACAACTCCAGTGTTTTATCTGCGAGCTTTAAACGCGCTTATATCAGGAAATGTCCCAGAGACTTGTCATCTCCACACGCGCTTTGGTGGTGCTCCGACTCCGATCTGTCTTTGATCACAAGTCTCTGGCTGATGAATGACACCGTGTAGATGGCATTTCGGAGGGTAAATATCCATTAAACGCCGGGCATTTGTCTCTGGACAGCCTGGTCGAGGGATGAATGAGAATAGGAGTCCTGCATTATTCATACACCTGTGCTGTGAACAGATGCAAATCTGATCTTCAAAATCAAACACATTCTTTGTTCATATCCACGGTTCTATGGAAAAGAGACAGGATTTCTTTGGTTTAGGCCTACATTAGCACCAGCACCAACCAATGTAAAGCATCCATTGCCAGGGTGGTTTCTTAACTCGTCCTTTAGTCTTTATACCTTAAGTTCCATTAGCCTCTTATTGTCGGATTGATTTTTTTAATTTACAGATTCAATTGACGATTCACATGTTGTGTACAAGAGGCACGCTACTGTAGCTCGCGTTCAATCCTGCGTCTCCATTATTGCACGATAACTGGATCTTCTCTCGAATGCAAAACCTTTTTTATTTGCATATTCAGATTCCTCCCCCGAGGTGATCGGCAAACTGCGCAGTTTAACATTCATCAAGATGAATCATTACCCTCCATAACTAAAAAACACAAGATGTGCCCGACTACAAGAGCCATATCCTAATTCATGAACCCCTTCATTCTTTTAACGCAAGATCTATCCTGTTAACGTTTGTTTTGTGTTTACAGATAGCATCTTTGAATCTGCAGTACAGAGTGTCTCAGGGAAATGTTACTGACCCTGGGCACCGGTAAGTGAAAGTAAACCTCAGACTGCACTTTTGTCAATTATACATACACTGGGACACGGCTATCCACTCGGATAACCAACAGAGAATACCAAATGTCAATGAAAGAAACAAACACAGCAGCGGCAGAATCCAATCTCAGACATTGATATTGACTTCAAACATGCTGAAAAGACCAACAAAGCTACTGGTGACCAGTCTACTTCATTTACTAAAAGAGATGTCATTCAAAAACTGGGCTAGTAAGTGTTGGAAGATGTTTCTTTAACCATCAAAACTTCAATAATACACTTTCTATTGATCATTGGTGGTTATTTATGAATTAATATTCAATTATAAATGATTTACTATCCCATTTTTTTATAATCAATCAAGTTAATTAGTATGTATTGGCATTAACAAATGCTAAAAAACCTAGATAGTTCATTGTTAGTACATATTAGTTAACGCATTTTCTTGTCTCAGTAAATACAACCTTATTGTAAAGTGTCTGGGAATAAATCTGGGAAGTGTCATGTTTAGGGAATAAAACACAATAGAAGAAAAACAATACAGATCCACATACCAAATGCTTCTTACCTTAAACAAGCGGAGGATATTCGCCACCATTATGGATACAGAGCTGGACGACGCTCCGATGACACCCACCACTCTCTCAGGTTTGGTAATGATGGGCGATCCTCCTCCCTGACACTTCACATCCGTTCCATCTTTCTCAATGAGCGCCTGGACAAAAGTAAGAGACTGCTCAAGAGCGTGGGTGTCCCGCGAGCACGTGTCCAAAATACGGGCTCCCAGCGTAATGTTAGGAAGCAGTTCGTGGTCGTTGTTGATTCGGTCCAGTGCAAACAGCATAGCTTCCAGACGATGGATGCCCTTTTCCTTTTTTATCTCTCCGCACGCTTTTCCCTCGTGCCCTCGAGCGTGCACTGGAAACAGTCCGCCCAAAGAAATGTCTCCATCAATCCTGATCGAGTTCAGATGCGTGTGGCCCGGACCTTTGGGCCTGGCGGCCAAAGCAGTCAGAAAGAGGTAGAAAAGAAACGTTGCTTTGACCTGGCTGGTCCATCCAGCCATTTTACCCACAACCGAAGACATTGTTATCCCAAGCGTGTCAATTATTTGATGCGAGACTTGTCACTTCTGAGTTGCTGGGTCAATGGACGCACCCTTTCGCAGGGCACAGTGTTTTAAAGTTCATACTTCTATCCCTTGTAATTGAATGGACCGCTCATCTGGTTGTGTAGGCGGCGGTTAAGAGCCGATCAGATTTATCTTCTGTCACAGAAGGCTCTCCTCGAGCATCTTTTGATGAGATTAAAGGTTAACCGAACGTCTTTGGTCGCGCGCTCCCTCTGGGTTCCCAATCTCAAGGTGAAGGAGGATTGGGGTCTTTCGCTGTGAACACAAAGCTTTATCCACCTGTGAACAAAAAGAGAAAAAAGACGAGTGAGATAAGAACCATAAGAAAGCAACAGAGTCAGATGTTTCGGCATTGGTGCGGTTCTTGTCTTTTTCGTAAACGTCCTCACTCAAACCCTAAAATCCTGCTTTTTCTCTCACCCTACGCTCCCCCCGTTCTGCTTGAATTTAAAACGTTGCTATGGGCTCCCAAGGTCAAGAGAAATATGCGTTGGCTCTCACGTGTGTCTTTTCAATATTGTGAATGAAGGTTTTGCATTCCAATGAAGATCCAGAGAGAGAGAGAGAGAGAGAGAGAGAGAGAGTTATCTATATACTGTAATGTGCTGTTTCAATTTTGCCCATCTGCAGTGACATGCTCTGATAAAGAATATTTTCCATGCTTTATCTCCCGCTGCACTGGTGACTGCAGGATATTTAAAGTTCTCAGGAGGAATGGTTACTTTCGTGACCTCAAAGTCATTCGTTCGTTTTAGAAAATGAGATTTAATTTGTACAACACTGATCTCACTGTGGAGTCTTGCAGCTTACAACTTTGACAGCCAATATTAGCAATGGATTAAAATTAGCATCGGGTTTTTGAATGTACACATACAGTACAGTTTGAATCTGGTCTGTATTTATTCTCGTCAAACGACATCATATCGAGAAAAACTGCAATATTACCACTATAATACCATATATTGTGTCATTTATTTGTATTACAGTAACTCTGCCCAATTGTATGCAAAGCTGCTTTGCAACAACGCAAACATTATGAAAAGCTTTACATAAATAAAAATGAGATTACATTTTATATTATTAAAAAATTGAATTAAATTGAATTTGGATGCCGATCTGTAAAAACATTATCGTGCCAAAATACATCGAGTAGCCTATAAACATCTCTGACATCACACTTATAGCACAGCACCCATAGAATACCAGTATCTTAAAGAACTATATCTATATTCATATTATTTTCTGAAATTAAATGTATAAGAAATGGGTTCACTTTGTATTCTATTCCATTCTATTCTATATTTATAAATATTTACTACATATCTGTTATTTTTATAAAACAATAAAACATAAATGTGCTATATAAATACATTTGGATGTACTTGGACATTTGGATCTTGTCATTAAGTTGAATATATATTATTATAATAACACTATCAGCCTAAACTATATTTACAATACACCTCTTTTTAGCTCTTAAAAGCAAAATGCTGCGCATGTCTGCATCAAATTGACACGGTTTAGCCATTTGAACCCGGAAAACGTCTTTCGAAGAAAAATCGACGAAAGAATTATTTTACGTCAAACTGGCCTGCTCTTGTTCAATCTATCTCTAAGATCTCAAAACTCATGACTTTTGGACACCTAGAATAACTAAATCCACCAAAGGGGGTCGAGCTTTTTCATAAGTAGCAACTAAACTCTGGAATAGCCTTCCAGATACTATTTGAGGTTCAGACAAACCCTCCCAATTAAAATCTAAATTAAAGACGCATCTTTTCAGCCAAGCATTCACTTAATGCACGATATGCTAAATAAACCACCGGGAAACTGCATGTATTGCTTTTCTTTTCTAGAACAATGCACATTGTGAAAAGCGCTATATAGATAAAACTGAATTGAATCTACCTTTCTACTCTTATCTCCACCCCTTCCCCTATTAGTACCATGCACTTGCTCCACACTTCTCCAGTGCATAGCACTTCAAAGAATTACAACAGGGCCTCTGAAGTGACTGCGAAATGCTTTTGTAATGTTGGCAAATGTGCTTTGATATTAAAGAGCGAACTGGGGATTCCTTCCTCTGGGAATGAAGTTCATGCGAGAGAGCGCGGTGAAGCTCGAAGCACATGTTCCGCTCTCCCACGCTTGCGGCTACGGCAAACATTGCTCAAAACGTGAGAAATGGAGCTCAGCCTGGATTCTGAGGTGTTGTCTTGAATGACTTACAGGAAGGTGTTGCTTTGTATTTATATAGTAGTGTTCTCTACGCAGACAGTGTAACATGTTTGTTTAATACAGAAAGTTAGAGGCGGGCACATTGCGTAGCACCTCCCCCTTTTAAACAGCCAATAGCGTTTAGTTTATAGCCCGGAATGTGATGAGAAGCTGAAGTGCAGAATGATGTCATAAAAGTCATTGACCTGATTTAAACGCATTTATCAGTGTTTTGCAGCACACTAGTTTTTAGATACTGTATACTTATTCATGCTAAAATCCCCAAAACGTCAATTTTGATTTTTCAAAGCTTGAATTTGAATCATGAGTCAGCTACGGTTAAAAATGCAGTTTCTTCATCTCCTGTTGTTAATAAACTCCTGCCGATTTCACGGAGAAGCCATGCTTGTTAGGTGGCTGTTGACCCATATGAAGCTGTCAGAGTGATCTGCGATCATTGCCGTGATTTGCAGGGAGTGTCAGTCCTACCACAGAAGTTAATTTAATTCATTAGTTAAAGTTAATTGACACTGCGGCTGCCTGATGATGTAATGGAGATATAATTAGCACCGAGAGCTTCTATATCAGCAATGGCTTCGGAACTGATGGCGGATAACAGCAATTACATATTTTGCCCTATTTGGGGTAATACTCGGTAATTTCAGGTCTGGCGTGCCAGGAACAGTTCAGTCTTTTAATTAGACTATTCATAATTATTCAAATGTCAAGTCTTGAGGTTATATGTGAGGATCGGAATCAGTACACGGGGCTAAAATGAAACCAGCGAAATCAACGCATCGTTTTTATAGTTTGTTGTATGTTTGGCCTAAGAAACGTATATTGAGAATTTAAAATTAAGTCGTTTGAAGGTAAGCATAAATAATACTACTGTTTAGGGTTAAAGCGATGGATCGCGAAAAAATCGTACCTGTATGATTTTCGTTCTTCTGCAGAACACAAAAGACGGTATTTTGAAAGTGTCGGTAACCAAACAACACTGAACTGTCTTGACTTCCATTGTGCGAACACAAAACCACAAGACATTTCTCAAAATATCTTCTTTTGTTTCCACAGAAGAAAGAGTCATATACGACCAGCGTTGGGTTTAACTAGTTACTAAGGAATTAGTTATTTAATTACTTTTCCCTTGAAAAAGTAAAGTCGGGATTACTCCTATTTTTTCTGTGATTTGATTAAGGTTCCTTCTGATGTAATTGAACTAAATACTGTTTAATATATTCAAATTATAAAGTCTAGCTTTAAAATGTATGCTTTAATGTATTCTTCTCACATTTGTATACTTTGGTCAGTTAATAAGAATAATTTCTGTAGTTATTTATTATTTATTTGAATGAATTAAATATGAGGACATAGAAAGTAACTAGTAGAGAGTAGTAGTTTACTTCGTAGTACTGCTTTACTTCAATTTACTAAAGTAAGTAAATATACGTGGCCAAATTATTAAAACAATGTTCTGACTTGTACTCAAATAAAGGACTTTTATTTTGACGTGTTGCCGCCGTTTTTACAGACGCTTCCTCGTTGTAAAACGTGGACGCTAAAAGCTCCAAAATCGCAACCATGGCACTCTTTCACTCATAAACACTTTTTGGAGTGAGTAATCTATTCAGTAATCTAATTACACTGTTGAATATGTAATTAGTAACTAGTATTAATTACTTTGTCAGAGTAACTTACCTGTACACGACATGAGGGCGAATAAAAGTTGATACAATTTTTGTTTTTGGGTGAACTGTCCCTTTAAGGATTCAAAACCATGTTTACTATAGTTAACCCATGTTTAATTTAAGAGGAATTTTAAAGTAACAGCTAATACGTTTTTTTTTTTTTGTAGAAATTAATCGAAAAAATATTATATGTATAGTATAGTAGAAACAATAAAATCTGTGTTTTTTATTATTTTAGATGATTTCTTTTGTATTATTTGAATCAGTTCAGGTTTCTCACTCTCTTTCTGACTTTCTGAACATCTCTCAAAACTTTTGTTGCAATAAAAAAATATATTTTTGCCATGGTCTTAGAGTAACAGATGCTTAATCGGCCCTAAATTCTGTTTGTGCCATTCTGAAAGACCTGCATGTGTCTACGCTTTCCTAAAATGTCTCCCGCAATCGGTCGCAGCTCATAGCTCGATTGCTAGCCAAGGGCACATTAGAGCTGGTGAGTGAGCAATCGTTCAATTCCTTAAGGAATGAAGAAAGGCTGAGAACAGACATTTTGTTATCCTTTAAAGAAAAGATTTACACTTTTTTGACATTTATAGGTTGGCATAGCTGTCAAAACAACATTTACATACTGGCACAAGTTAGTATAAAAAAAACCAAAATGCACAAACGGTACAAACGAGACAAAAAAGCAGAATACAGCAGCCGGGCGTATACTTTGTGTTACACGCCAGACAATTTCGCCGTCTGTTTCTTTCCTCAAAACACAGAGCAGACACAATAGCACTGTGGTCGATAAGCAACAGAATCACATATTCAGCAGACTGCACGCTATCTCCGAATAGTAGCTTATACAGCTTTCGTAAAGGTTATTATGTAACTGCCTGTAATATTTCTTCTTTCCGCTTTAAACGCACTTATGAAAAGTTACTTCATTTTCTGTAAACCCTCCGGCAAACAGTGACTGTGTACTTTAGTATGCATACCGGAGAATACCATCCCTTACTCTGTAGTGCCCAGGGGAACTTTCACTTAGCAACAGGCTAATAAATCCTTGCCGGTGCGGAAGAGAAATGGTATCGTTCCTCATATCGTATCTGAAATCATACTTGAGCGTGAGCTCGAGGAAATATTAGATATGGGAATTATAAATACTGCTAATGAGATCATTATCTGTTTCCCATAATGCATTACATATCGAAGGCTTGTATTAAACTCCGCCTCCGAACTCTCAATGCTGAGCCATTACTGTTGTGCATGGACAATTACTTATTGTGCACGGCAAATTTAGAAGCACAAATTGTCGTCTCGCAGGGAATGTTTGTACGGCGTAAACACGGCTGATGAAATTAAGCCGTCCTCGCGGCCTGCAGAAAATCCTGCGCACCAGCTGCAGAATCTGGATCACGGCTCGCCCCCGCCTGCCATTCACGGGTTTCTTTTTTAAAACACCTCCTTGTCTTGGAGTCTTTAAGCGTGTTGGGCTGACACCATTCAGTCAGTTAAAGCTGTAATTGATCTTAAAGGAATAATCTCTCCCCATCTCTTCCAGAAACGTTAGAGACGTGGGCCACAAAGGAAGCAAACTTACGGGAGCGCTCTTATTCTGGGACTTTTTGTGAGGAGACTGAAGGTGACGAGGGAGGTTTAGTGCGCACCGTTTGGAGTGGAGAAGTCATTTGGACCCGATCATTCACAGTAAATTTAGTTAAATCAATGCAGAGTGAATCACGCAGGGTAAGGTCAGACCCATTTTCCAATTCACGGCCAAACTTTAGCTTCACTGTGATTGTCTGGGTAGATAAGGGGCTCACACAAATAAAGTATGTGTCATTAGGAGAAAACAGAGACAGTGATTTGGTGATTTTCTTTCTCGTTCAGAGCGTTCCATTAGTGAGTCATTCCCATCAATAATGTCAATAGTGTTCAGCTTGAATTTGAAAAGCTAGTCTTAAAAGACATTGGATTGTTAGGACATAGTAAGAAGATGTAGTTATTAATACATATATTGTTGGTTTTGGTACAAAATAAAACAATGTAAAACAAATTGTAGAATAAAACTAAATGTAAAAAACGACATAAATCAATACATAATTCGCTGTCTAGTGGTCTCATTACATTACAAAGTTGTGCAAATATTTAAATTGTATTTTTATGTATAACAATAATATCAAAACCTGAATAATTGTATATTTTTTGTAGAAGAAAACTATTACTGTAATGTTGTTACTTTGATATGAATATCATCGCTGTCCTTATGAAACCTTGTATGTCCAAATTCGCTTTTTTCAGGAAATGAATAAACCACTATAATTAAAGTACTTTGTTGTCAACAAGCACTTTTTCGCACAAATTTTTGTTATTTCACAACCCAGTGACAGTTGTAAAGGGTGCTTATAATTATGATTTGTTGCAACAATAAGAAAACATGAAATATGGAGATGCAAGGTTTTAGAAGGACAACAACGAGAGAAACCATATTCATATGGAAACACTGTTGAAATATTTTTTTTTAGAAATGCAAAAAATGCATTTGGACATTATACTTTTGAGATTTGTTAATAGTTCCCATTCTTCTCCATGTATCCTTTCAAATCAAAAATAACACATAGGAGAAAAATGCGTAAAATGTCTTGAAAATAAAAGTGAGGTCTTATTTCTTGCGCTCTCTTTTGGATGAACAATGCAGATCTTATGCTACTTTCCCGACTATTGAGATCTAAAAATGTCAAACATCAGCTATGTGACACACTCTGACTAACACCTGGTTGACTCGTGGCTCTTAACAGACTGAAACTAATTGAAACACCACCGAGATAAACACAACATGACAATTCACAAAGCTTTGTCAACCTTTCCATCGCATTAGTGGAATAACAAAGCAAGTTATCACATCCAAATTACAGTACGGTCTATGCCTGAAATTAGCTTAGGGATCAAGAGAGCACATCAAGAAATATTGTTCGTCTGAGAGTCTGTTCCCCGATGCCGTCTTGCTGATTTAGGCAAATATCACACACGTTTTCAGCTCCGTCGTGACAGCGATAAGCATTTTGTTGACTGGCTGACCTTAAGGGCCGTCTTGTGATGGTTTGACGGCTCATGCAGATCTTTTTGTTGGCTCTTTTTAAAGTACATGAACTCTTAGCCTCACACTGTACACAGATAAGAGGCCAAGGCACTTAATATTTTACTAGCCTGGCAGCTAGTTAGCATCAGGGGGCTTGAGCTCTGCCAAACGACAGAGATAGAACTGGTATGCGGGATGCCATGGAATGCAAAATAACTGCGAGGCTGCATAGCAAGCAACAAGACGAACAACACAAACTCATATCTGGCGCCATAAATATATCGCTGTCGCTTTTGTGCATTGCAGTGGCAGTAACTTCAGTACTCGAGAGGACGCCTGCACACCAAGCGTTTTTTTATAATACATGTAGCCAGCTATAAATATGCATAACCAAAGGTCCAATGTTTATATTTCGGATTGATGAAAATGCAATATAAAATACATAACTATGTCTTCAGAGCTGTATAAAGACGTATGAAGCCTTATTTTTTTTTATTATCTATTTCTATCTACATACACCGCGGGTCCCCTTACATGGAATTCACCATGTTGTTTCTACAGTAGCCTTAAACGGACAAACTTCTCTACAGAGCGCGTTTCGTAAATACGTTATCTCCTTCGGCAACGTGACGACATCTTAGTTCTTTGTCAGCCAAGTAGTGCTTCGAAAGGGAAGGAGGAGAGCCCGTGGTTGCTAATCACAACCTCACCAATAGATGCCGCTAAATTTCATACACTGGACAAAAAAATATATGGCGTTTTGGTCAGCTGGCAAAATTAAAGCTGTTAATATCTTCCCGAGCACATTTGGACTGGGGCGAAATGCCACACACAGCTATGGGAGTCCCTCACGGCACCAACGCACAGCAATATCTCGACGTGTTTGCTGAGGCCAGTCGCGGCCGAGAATAAACAGATAGTTAAAGATCGGGTGTGAGATCCTATAGGGAACTAGATAAATGTCATTTCACATTTCCTTAACCTTTGGACTGATAACAACACCTGCCGGGGTGGGTATTGTCGTGTAGATGCTGACTCTACGAAATAAATGCGGTTTTCAGAAATTTTCCAGTCTAATAGAGCTTTGACAGCAGTCCCTATCTACAAAACGTGTTCTCCTTGCGAGTAATGTATATTGTTGCTGACAGCGAACAGAAATGGAGCACATGCTGCGGTAACATTACACAGAAGTTCTTCTTCCGTGTTTTTACACGACTTGCAGATGAGCTCTGTATTGATATGCCTTCGGGATTCTTTGGCTTCTTTATCTCCTTGCCAGATGTTCTGCTATTACTAAAGCTGGAAGGACTTAAAGTACTCCATTTCAAAATTGGTTTTGAAGATAATTATTTTGATGCAACGTTCATCTGAATATGTTTACATTTATGCATTTCGCAGATGACTTTTATCGGAATAAACTTACAGTGAATTCAAGTCATACATTATTAATCAGTGTGTGAGGATCAAACCTTTGACCTTTACGCTGCTAACTCGATGCTTTACCAATTGAGCTACGGGAATACGAATACGCTGCATTGTAGATTGCATCCAGTCAGAGATATTTCATATTTAAGTAGCGCTGTAAGTAAAAAAACTCCTCTAACAATTCCGTGAACATTTTTGAAATGTAGACAATAAAAGTAACATTAAAAATGCTTTAGCTGAATGTCATTTTTTACGCATGAGGAAAGAAATCACATTCAGAGCGCATTAAACACACGCAGAATGGGCTATACCCCACATTTTTCAGTCAGCCATGCGGCTCATTTTGAAACCGCCACATCTGCGTAAAGTTGCACATTGGCAGCACTAAAAGAGGGAAACCACCAGCCGTCTATTTAAACTTCAAAGGAATCCATGTCGGCTCTCTGATCCGAACACATTGGCACAACATTTGGAAAAACCTAGCAAATGAGGACAAGAAGCAACATCAAGCAGCAGTCTTACCCATGTCATACCCATCTCTCTCTCTCTCTCTCTCTCTCTGTTCTGCAGGAGGGGTAGGCGGAGCTCTATAATTCACATTGCAGAGGAAGTGTTCGCAGCGGGAAGGTGGTGTAGGGAGGGTGAAAGGAGGACCTTTACACAGACGCACACACTCATTTACTCCACAGCTGTCTCTTCTGTCCGCAGGTATGCTGCAGTGATGGCACAGCAATAGTCCCAATGCTCAACCGGTTTCTGGTTTTCCTTCAGGAGTTCATGTCGGACGTCAAGAAGCGAGCCACCGGTGTGCAAAAATAAAAAAAAGTAAGCAAAAACGTCCTGAATGAAACATTTTAGTATTACAGTTGACTTGCATCTGCAAAAGATGCTGAATGATTAGGAACATGATCTTTTCTTGCATGATTTCTGTGCATTAGCGTCAGCGAGTTTTCCAAACATAACCATGGACAAAACCGCGAGCTCCACCCTAAAGCCAATCCTTTGTTGCCAAGCGTTTCATTTCTTTTTCATATTTAAACATTTGTTCTTGCATAGTTCAAGGTTTTTGAGGATGAGCACATACACAACCTATCCATGACACAAACCTAGTTTGGCTAGAAGTTAATTTCACAAGGCCCAACGTCCACATGACACAAGAATCATGTTCTCCTTTTCAAAATGAAATCTATTATGATGTCATATCAAGTCATTATACGGTTATTTACACTTTAACCGCTTTGTTTTTCTGTACTGTGCATGACCCTAAAAGTGACCTACACACACAAAACTACGCGTGCACACACACACATATGCACACAAATACATGCTTTTAATTTATTTTAAATTCATTTTTCTCAACTCAGAACTGAAGTGCTCAAATGTATTCCTCTGAGAGCCTCTTGATGCTTCTTACATAATCCGATTTTGAGTTGAGTTGAGTTTGGTTAGAAATGATTTTCTGTTGATGATACAATTAAATGATTACCAGTATCATCCATATAATTAATAAGCCATGAATTTCAAGCATTTTGGATCTAAATAACTTTACTGACAGCAAATGAGGCATATAAATTAATCTTCTGCTAATCCATTTGTAATTTTGTAGATAATCTAGCAACTGTATTTGCTTCAGTTTATCATAAATCAGTGTTCTTTAATGGAAAATGTTTTCAAAATCTTTATTGATTTTGAAAACATCACTAAGGTCCTGCTTGACCTTAGTGCTGCGTTCGATACCGTAGACCATAACATACTTCTAGATCGCTTACACAATTATACCGGTATTGAGGGACAGGCACTACGATGGTTTAGATCTTACTTGTCAGACAGACATCAATTTGTCCATTTAAATGGGGAATCATCCAATCTAACGCAAGTAAATTATGGGTTACCTCAGGGATCGGTTCTGGGACCCGTGCTGTTCTCCATATACATGCTTCCCCTCGGAAACATTATTAAAAAACATGGAATTAGCTTCCATTGCTATGCAGATGATACTCAGCTATATATCTCATCAAGACCAGATGATTCCTCCCAGCTATCCAAATTGGCAGAGTGCATTGAAGATATACAACATTGGATGACCTGTAATTTCCTTCTTTTAAATTGTAATAAAACAGAAATATTACTTATCGGACCAAAGACACGCAAACCAAATATTTCTGATTATAAACTGCAAGTTGAAGGATGTACTGTTACTCCAACAAATACAGTGAAAGATCTAGGCGTTATATTAGACAGCAACCTGTCATTTCGAAATCACATCTCAAATGTCACAAAAACAGCCTTTTCCACCTAAGAAATGTTGCCAAATTACGAAATATTCTGTGTGTTGCTGACGCAGAGAAGCTCATTCATGCATTTATGACCTCAAGACTTGACTACTGTAATGCTCTACTTAGTGGTTGTCCTGCATCATCAATAAACAAACTACAGTTGGTTCAGATCGCAGCTGCCAGAGTTCTAACCAGGTCCAGAAAATACGATCACATAACCCCAATTTTATCAACCCTTCACTGGCTACCCATTAAGTATCGTATTGACTTTAAAGTTCTTTTAATCACTTATAAAGCCTTAAAGGGTTTAGCCCCTACCTACCTAACAGAGCTTCTATCACACTACAACCCATCACGCTCTCTAAGATCTCAAAACGCAGGACTTTTGATAATACCTAGAATAACTAAATCCACCAAAGGGGGTCAAGCTTTCTCATACGTAGCACCTAAACTCTGGAACAGCCTTCACGACTCTATTCGAGGATCAGACACACTCGCCCAATTTAAATCTAGATTAAAAACGCATCTTTTCAGCCAAGCATTCATTTAATGCAAAATATGCTAAATAAACCACCAGGAGATGCTGACATTAGATATTATTTACTAGAATAATTGGAAAGCTGCTTTGGAACAATGCAAATTGTGAAAAGCGCTATATAAATAAAAATTGAATTGAATTGAATTTATACCAAGGTCTGTTTGAATACTCGAGTCTGATTGGCTGGTGTGCCTTAAAACTGTTTAATGCACAGGAAGTTCCAATCAGACAAAAATAAGATTTTCACCTGTCTGATCCAAAAATTGCACAGTAAACATGAATAGCAGCTTTAAATTGGCAAATGAATATGGTATAAGCGGGAAAATGTACGGCAACCTTGCAATATACTATGGCTTTGGATTATTCCTTACTTATACACTATGCAAAACAAAGGTGAGGATAAATGTTTTGTTTGGTCAGAAATTTCACAAACGTCTCTGTCATTAGAGATTATTAAGAAGATATGTCAACAATGTCTCAAACTGAGCTCAGATTAGTCAATTCGACATATCGAACGTCAATATTATTCAAGATCTCAACATGAACTCAAATATTTTTCTTCAAATTTACCCAAATCCAGATTATTTTACTATTACCGTTCACATTCAATGTACACTTCCATACTCTCCGTTTTTATTTCTCCTAGAAGCAATTTTGAAAAGAGCAACATTATCTCAACCAATATTATCTGACCGTCCAATACAGTGAGTGTTTTGAGAAACTGCTTGAAACAATCGTTCATTTCCACTTCCATTTGGTGCCGAAATTGCGCTCGAGTTCAAGTCAGACGGTTAAACAAATGGTTAAACAAACCGGTAATATTTTCTCCACGGGAATCAAAGTGCACCACGGCTACGATCAGAACATATTGACCCATCTGTCAGAAGTCTCAAACGTCTGCCATGCAGAGCAATGCGTCCACATCAACAATTCAGCATGCAAACTGCAGCACGTATGTTCATGAACTTCTCCATCATGCATCGGCCCCGACCCGCATTATTCTGCACACTTTTTTGGTTAAGGCTCGCTATCCAGCCGGTCCAAAGTGTTTTGATTGAATTGTCAGTTTCATGTCACGCCGTAAGACAACAAGGCAGCCTGAGATACTCTGTGTGGTCATTTTCACTTGATGATTGACAGCGGTCGATACCGTGCCATTTCTGCACGCCCCTAAAGCAGCTGTGTCACTCGAGGCAGAAAAACTACATTTTAAAAGCCAGCGTTTCCAATAATCACACCTTTAAACATAAAGTCTGCACCTGATAAAACACCTCTGCCTTTCCCCACCCAGGAGTTACTTCTGAGCCTGAAGTTTTAAAGTTTTGCACTCTACGCGTCAGATCCAGTGTAGAGGGATAAGGGGGCGTTGTTATTTTCTAAAGGCAGTTGTTGCTCCGCTGCAAAGTGCGAACCATGCCTTTAAGAAGTGCAAATTACTGCGAGTCTGTTCGTCGGAATAAAGAGAGGACGCTCTCATTAAAGCGAAAGGCAGCGCATGAAGGAATGATGCAAAGCGGGAATCATCAAAGGCAGTAGTATGGGCTCTAATGAGTGCAAAAGAGCAAAGCAAGGTGAATATTTTACCATAACAGTCTAATTAAATGCCCGAGTGATCGGCTGGAAATTAATTAACCTTGTTATGTAATGCTGGCTGAGAATTGTTTGGTTTGGTGTGGGGTTTTTTCATTTGAATTCCCAAGTGCCCATTCACAGATGTTGTCAATGAACAGAGACAGTGCACGTGTTAGTGATGCTTACTCGGGTACGGAATCATTAACACACCATCGACAGAGCTGACAGAATTTCATTTACGGTTATGCATCTCACGAAACGTGACTTAGATATAGTAGCTATACGTGTGTGTTTGCTGGGCGTCGAACACACGGCTAATGCGATGCTTTTCCAAGTGATGAGAACACCAAATTCACTTGATGTCCTTCAAATGAAATCGAATGTATTATAATGCGGCATAAGCAATTTCAGCATGATCTCACGGGAATTCGTATATGTATTTTAACTTGTAAAATACCAACACAATCTCCCGGCAAAAACGTAACTATTTTACGATGGGCTAGTTTTGGCTAATTCGTTTGAATTGGTACCATCTCCTTCGTACATATTAGTACGATTTACTTTGTTGGGTTTAGGGGATGGGCATAGTGCTTTTTCTAGTAATCGAATTTGTACCTCCACGTACAATAGTTACGAATTCCAGTGAGATCGTGTTGGATATTTTGACACAAGACACATTCGAACAATGACATTTGAAGTTATCAATGAGTCAACATATTTGAATTTATTTGATATGCTTTTGGTTTCAATTTCACTCAATAAGTCAAATTATGAAAGGGTTTATCATTTCACTTTCAAATACTTTTTATTGCCTTTTAAGATGCATTTATGTGCTCAAACAAATCAACCTTGAACATTATGTACAGTATATAAATGGAAAGATATATTTTTAATCCTAATTTTTGTCCGATTTAAGAGAAGAATTTATATAAATCTGTGATGGCATTAGGATGACTAAACGATGAGAACATTTTCATCTTTGGGGGAACTCTCTCTATTACACTGAAATAATCTGATTAAAAATGTAGGATATAGCGATAAATGAGCAGTCCGGCAGAAATAATGAATGAGTAATATACCCAAAAAAAAGTCAAGTCAGGGAGTGTGTTTCAGTGAATAAAGAGGACATGATATTATACATGATCTGTCTCTCTACAGCTGTTTGATTTCCCCCGGCTCTGAACTCCAAGAAACACTGGTGCAATTTGTCAACTGAAAATACTGCCTGAAAGACATCTACGCCATCGAGAGACTCCAAGTCGCTCGCATGCCCTGATGCCGTCCTCCCGTGGAGCTCGCTGAAATGAATGCTACACTTATGAAAATAGAACTCTCAACTGGGACTCACGACAGACAGCAAGCCGGGTTATTTTTCGGAGACGGAGCCTTTCGCCTCATCCTAGAAAGCTCCCAAGGCGTAGAGACGACGCCACGACAAACTACCTTCAGCCCCGTATGCTAATTAGACCCTCTCCCAAAAAAGGAGCCCTCTTTTCGCGCAGCTAACTTTTATTTTAGTAGCACATTTCAACACCCCAGATACTAAGAAAATCAATTAAGACTGTGCTGTACCGAGGGTCTGAAATGAGACGGGAGGAGAGCCCTGACCTAGTTTCAGGTACCGTAGTGCAGAGATGATCTTCACAGACCCGAGGAAAATAAAAGGGTGTAAATGTAAGAGGAGTCAGACGCTTGCTGGTCCTCTCCTCTGTTTGCGCTCTTCATTACTTTTTCCCACTCGCCATCCTTCCTGACCGTTCGACCTGTCGGTGGAGTGCCAATTTACTCTTGCAGAAAAGAAGTCACCGCTGGTGTCCAACAGCACGCTATATTATCGTTAAAAGACTTGATCTGTTGCATTAAGCCTTGTGAAAGTGGCTCTTTGTAGAAACGGTGACTCAAGATTGAACGTTTCTTCAAAGATCAACCTTCCTACTATTCCAAAGAAAACACAATTCTCTCACATTAGAGTATTCTTAGTTACAAGACATTTGCAAAGCTTTACCTTGATGCTGAGGACCCTGGGGAAGACTTTATTGCTCGGATCATGAGTTCTCAGTTTTGTTTGTCTCAAGTGCTCAGAAGAAATAAAAATGAGACGATACTGAGAAAAGTTTTCAAATATATTAATAAATGTAGATTGTAAGGATAAAATAATCTTGATTTGGGTCAATTTGATGAGAAATGCTTGAGTTCATATTGAGATCTTCAATAGTAATAGTATCGTTGATGATCTTTCGTTTGAGGAAAGAAATGTCAAAAGAAAAATGATGTTTTGGTTCATTCCGCTATTCCTAAACCAATAAAAGATTTTTGTAAATGACATCCAGACAATCAGATCAAAACATCAATACCAGTATTTCTGGGAATATCAAGGAACCCTGTGTTATTTCCCAGCTGCCTAACTCTGCGGCACATCACTCAAAAGTCTCCTCGCTGTTTTACCGCATTAAGATGAAGTGGCTTTATGTGATTGAAAGCTGTTGGTTAATGGACCCGTGAGGGGATGGAGAGGCGATCACAACAGCCCGTCTACGCTGCCGGCTTCTCAATAACGGTATCGAGGCTTCGGTAATGATCCAGAACAAGGTGAATGAGAGGGTCTCACTTAGTCACTCAAGGTCTGACCACATCTCAAAATGACTCAGATGTTCCTCCTAAAAAATATGTGTACATGATTTACTCTCATCGTTTGATTCAATATGCGAAAAACACGTCCAAAGCAACACAGTATTTGAAAACGAAAGAGTTTGAGTTACATAAAGCTTTTCCATTTAGAAAAGTTTTCCTTTAAAAATAGAATTCATTAAATAATTTTTGTCCACTGCTTACAAGCTAACTGTTTGGCATACGGAATATGTAATAAAGTAGATAACATAGTGAGCGCCAGAGCTTTCTGAATGTCTTTTCCATGCCAAGATATGAATTTTTCAACTAAAAGAGCTTCAGTTCTGCTCTACAGGTACATAACTTCTGATCTGAGGGCATGCCTGAGGCTTATAGGGTTACATCAATAAAAAAAGATGCAATTAATATAAATCTTACAAATGTCATTTTTTTGTGATCAACTTTTTACTGTTTTAACACAAATGTACACTTCACTTTCAGTGTGTGCCAAATAATCAGAAATATAGCCACAATAAAACACGCAAATATGACAATTGTTTCAAACATTCTTAAAAAAACTAATTAGCATTAATACAACATCATCAAATCACTATTAAATAAAAAAGTGAGTACATTAAGACTTGTGAATATCAGTTTTGCGATATTTCTTTGCAGACTTTGTACTTCCCAAACGAAGTGTTATATTTGTTCCCAAACTGTTAGAAACCAGTAAATCTAACACATTATTTTCTATGACAAACATCAAATCCCGACTGTTTCCCAATATAGACGCAACTGTCAACTGTCATGTGCGCCATCACATCTGGGTGGACTATATATAGACGAGCTAAGACTAGCTGTCAGGTTACAGATCGTATCGCACCCATCAAAGACTCGTCTTTGTTTAAAAGCAAAGTGGCACGTCAAACGCAGCAGCGCAACTATGACAGCGCTGTCAGCTCTTATCTTTAAAGTCCAAGTAAAATGACTTGATCACGCAGAGCTTCGAACTAAATAAAAAGAGGGCCGTTCGGATGTCATGCACGTATCTTTCATTCAAGGTTGCTTAGAAGATACAAGCCGAGGGACGAGACGGCGTATATATGCAATACCGAGTCTGATTGGCTCAATCAACGTGCTTCCACAACCCAATCAGTGTTCCTCTCCAGATCACCTTCCTAAATCTTTATCCTCTTAATGAACAATATGGCACCTTGATTTTCTCCTCACCCTTACGTTAAACAACTCATCGTGTAAAACCTTTAGTATCTGGATTTACGCACCAGGTTTAGCGGTCCCGCGCCTTCTTCCACGACCCCCTTACCTTCATTATTTCCCCTCTTAGTTGTCACAATTTTCCACTTAATCAGTCGCTAATTAAAATATGACTCCAGAAGCCCTTGTGGGGATTGCTTCGGGGAAAAAACCCTAGAGGAAACGTATAACATGTCTAATGAACGACTAATCAACGGACTAAATTGTCAGATAAACCCGTTTGGTGTAGTTTAACGCCTCTGTGGAGACAGTCTCACATAAAGATGAACAGACTCTCATTTTTATCAGCGTTTAAAGCCGCAAAATGCACTAAATTTAAAGTGCTTTGTATTTTTTATTATTATCATCACATTTCTTATAAACTTTTTAGTATTGTTTACATATGCAGAATGACGCACATTCAGCTTAACATTCAGCTTATATAGAATAAATTTAATACATGAATAAAATAAATAAATAAATAAGTGCTTTGTATTTTTGTGTCACCTTCCCATGAAACCGTTTTCTAAGTATCTGCCTTGATACTGTATGTTTTACAGGAAATCATTTTCCAAATCAGTTCCTATGATCCGGTGCATAATTCCTACGTGCCTTGTTGCGTTATATGGGATTTGTATGCAAAAAAAATGAAGGGATAAATCAGGGTGATGGATCACAATGCTAGGCTCAGGTCTCCGGTTGTCATGGAGATGGGTATGGCATGTCAGCATTTCACAGGGGCTTGTTAGAAATGGAGCACAAACCAGGATTACACTTTTTCACCCGCAAACATTTACAACAAAGATAAGGTATGTGCGCCAGTTATCTGATCTGACTCACTGTCTTTTCCAGCGTCACCAGAAACGTGGCCAAACATCTCGTCGAGGAAGAGCCTACACGTACCTTTTATATAGAGAACGCCGTCTGCGTTCAGAGATGTCACTCAAATATACTGCACTCTTTATACTGCATTTAGTGGGCCGGCCGTCCATGTGATAGATAGTCAATGTCTTTATACTTTATCAATACATTGGGATTGGTAAAAGAGAACGGACACGGTCATATTCCCAGAAATCTCAGTCACACAAGATCTTCAAAGAGAGAAAACAAATCACTAGATGGTCACAAGTGCTCAGATATTTTCTCGTGAGAAGCAGTTCACGGAATCTTATCCCAGAAATATGACTCACTTTAAAAAGATCGTTCAGCCAAAAATGAGAAAATTAAAATTCGTTCATCATTTACTCACCATCAAGTCTTGATGTTCTTTCTTCTGCAGAACACAAACGAAGATTTTTGGTGAAGAATTTGTGTACCGAAGCAACACTGACCCCCATTGTATGAACACAAAACCACTGAGTAATTTTCCTCAAAATATCTTCTGTTGTGTTCCACTGAAGAAAGAGTCATATACATACATGACATGAGGGGTTATAAAACATGACAGAATTTACATTTTCGGGTGAACTATTCCTTTAAAGAATCCTAGCTATATTCAAATAGATATATTCATAATTTCTGAGGATTACAAAGGAGCTTGGAGAAGGCCTGATACATCGTGCCATTAAATCCAAAGTAAAATATTTATTTTTCAATTCATTTCAATAGTTTTAAATAATACAAAAACGTCTATCAACCATAAACTATTTCAATATCAATTCTATGAAAATGATTTTGATAATGCATTTAGCACAAATTTCCTTCTGTTTGTATGATCATTTCTACCATGGCAATTTTGCCACTAATGAAGTTTTTTTCAAAAGGTAGTGCACTTGGTTACCAAGGAGACAAGGATGTCAGTGAAGAGCATGCTTGAGATGAAATCTGTGATGTGTGAAGAATCAAAGCAAAATCAAATATCACCTGAGAACAGAATATCACTTCATCTGGGACTGGGTAAAATGTTGTTTACTTCTATTCTGAATATGTAAAACACTATCTATAACATAAAAGGTGACACTTTTTTAGGTTCTGTCTCGGTTGTTTTCAACAGACAGTGATATCAACAAAACCTCTTGAGATGCTGGTAGAAAACAGAACTGTTGGTTCAAAACAGACGGATCAAGACCAAATGACAAATGTACTTGTCTTTAGCCTATTAAAGCAATGAATGAATTACCACAATCACAGAACAATGAATGAAACCAAATTGAGTTAAGTATTTTAAAACGGTGATAAAATGTACGGCAGAATTTATGCACGGCCATAAAATGCACGTGTGGAGGCAATGTTTGAAGATAAAATAAGGAAATGTTTTAAAAACCACTTTGAACTAGCCTATAACAGAAACACATAAATTAACTCATTGTTCTGTTTAACCGTAGAACAAGGAGTTAAAGAATCCTGGCGGCGCAGAGTGAATCACAGGCGAGATAATACTTTAGAAAGAAAAGTGAAAGTAGAACAAGAAAATAAATAATGAAATGAAGAGTTTTTTCAAAAAAAAAGCGAACAGAAGTATTTTGCTGCACGCTCAGTGTGATCTATATATGTCAGTTTAATGCAGCAAAGCAAAGATGAAATGTGCTGGGCCTACTTCCCACCATTTTATTATTCATTAGCTGGGGGATCGTTGCTAGTGTGTTGCATTAAAATGCAAGGTTGGAAAATTAAACAAATACATTTGTGTGTGTGCTTTTTATTTAAAGGGACAGTTCACCCAAAAATAAAAATGTCATCGTGTACTCACCTTCGAGTTGTTTTATATCTGTATAAATGTCTTTGCTCTGATGGACACAGAGAAAGATATTTGGAAGAAAATTTACAATGGTAGTGAAAAGGTGTGAAGAACCTACAGAACAGAACCATTTATAAATGCATTGTTCCTACTGTGGTACCTAATGGTGGCCAAGGACAACTCTTTGGTTACAAGCATTCTTCTAAATGTCTTTCTCTGTGTTCAACTTGAGGAACTATTTTTTGTTTTTTTGGTTTCTTTAACCCTGCATTTTATGCATTTATTTTCACATCATTGATTCCCAACTAAACACCATTTAAAATATATATATATATATATATATATATATATATATAGAGAGAGAGAGAGAGAGAGAGAGAGAGACCTGATGTTTCCAATATATGGACATAACATTATATATCCCTTTATTCTGCTACTTAATTGTATATTTTGCTTTTGTAAATCTTTGTTTTAACTATACTCAATTTCTGTTTGTATATATTTACATATAATATAAACTACTTTACGTTACATCACACTTGATTTTATTTTATTACTATATTTATCTATCTTTTTTGTACGCAGCATAGCTGCAAATGCTTTGGCAATACGAATGTACATTCTTTTGTCATGCCAATAAATAACACTCAAATTGAAATTGAGAGCGAGAGAGAGAGAGAGAGACAGAGAGAGGGAGATTTTTGTTGCTATAGCATCAGATCTTTAAACATTACATGCCTTGAGAGATTTTTCAAATCAGAAAAATCCTATTGTCAATGATGGTTTCTACAGTTAATCCATTGGCAGTAAGAGACAGCTGAAGGTTTGTTCCATACAAATTCAGACCTCAGGCCTTCCAAACATGAACAGAGCTCATCTCTTTTCTAAAGCAACAGACCTTGTGTCAAAGCCAATGCCCACGACAAGGTTTCCAGCAGCTGCATTTAACGTCCCTGATAACCCAGCGCTCTATTCACAGGACCGCCCCGGAGGAACCGCGAGTCAAGATGAACAGTGAGAAGTGTAGCTCGAAACATCATCACCTTGTCATGAACAATGTGACTGAGATAGGAAAACCTTTTTGGAGGGTCGCCGACGGGGCCGTTTGAATTAAACTTCGTCTGTCACGATCACATTATAATCGCAGGTCAAATGCCAACGCCTGTTACAATCTAAAAGTCAAAAGATTCGGCACTTAGTTCTTCCACGTTTCGTGGAACGTTGTATTTTGCTCAATTTTATATTTCACGAGGCAATAAAAGAAAGGTGAAGCGACGGTATTATACGTTCTTAGAAAAGGGAATCTAATTAAATTGAATCTAGTTCTGCTCCATTAGTAGTCAAAGCCACTCGATGTACGACCCACGTGAGTGGAACCTTCACCTCCCATCAGCCTTTATACCTTACATAATTTCTGACAGAGATTTTCCTGTACCGCCGCGTGCCCACCCAGGCGGGGCCTGTTTTTCCGAGCCCTTCGAGGCCATCGAAGGTCGGGTCTCGGGAGACGACTGTTCCCGCTGTAGAGCTCGACCAGTGACTGCCTCCGTTACGCTTGACTTCCCCAGCTGTCTAGCTCCTACGGGCCCATATGAGTGGGTTACCATAATGCCTGCTGACAATCTGACAAGCATGTGATTGTTGTGAGTGTACGAGGAAGGAACGGGGAAGGTTGCACTCTCTCACTGGGACCTTTACGAGTCTTTTAAAAGCCTGGAGAGATATTTGGTGATGAATGCACGCTTTAGAAACGGCAGAAAACGCTGACGCCGCATGCCTGGGACAAAGGGAGCGTATAGCTGGATTGCTGTAAGGCCACTGCTTCTACAATTACACCTGGTGACTCACAAGCTCCTTGCGCTTTAAGCAGCTCCTGTCATCTGTGTAAATGACAACACTAATACCTTTATATTTTTGTTATCTTTAATGATTGTTCTGCTCTTCCGGTTAGTATTCCGTGCAGATTCAAGTTTTATGCTTAAAGGCAAGTTCAAGCAATGGACATCAACGCTAAATATAACTTTTTATTTTTCAGATTATTTCAAAAGATTATCAATAAAAGGTTGACAGCCATTAAAAATCAGTTTGAATTTAAGAAGCGCACGACACCAAAATAAAAATTTCATAACGTTGACTGTAACATTTAAAAAAAAACGTAATGTTAAAGGAGTAGCTCACTACAACATTTTTATTCAATTATAATTCACTCATGTGAATTGAATGACCACATGTCCGTGTGTTTATTTCATCCGTCGGCATTTTTTTTTTTTCAAAACATAAATATATGCCTCGGAGTGACTCCATTGTAGCGCGTCCACGAGTTCACGTTCTCTGTAATAAAGTTGGAAAGGTCACGTGTGACGTACGCAGAAGTTTAGGGCGGGACTATCTCTTAAACCAACCAATGATTGATGGATGGAGTGCTTGGGAAACCTCTTTAATACATCCTTTTGCACTTTTGCTCAATCGTGCAGAAATCTTCTTTTTAACCTGTGAAAAAGTGCTAAGGCTTAGTTTTGAAGAGATGCTGAGAAACCAACACAAATTCTCAGATGAAGCACAGCGGCCTCAAAAAAAGCATTCGGACACTTAAGCTGCATTTAAAAATGTATGAATGTCATTTCAGCAAATACAAAATATCAAACTAAGGGACATTTGCTGTTAAGTAAGAAGGCCAAAGAATGCATTTCGAGCTAAACGTTTTACAAAAATAATGGGGTTTTAAATTAAACAATACAAGTCCTGTTGAAAATTAAGAAAACATGAACTCGGGCACTTTCTGGTTGTTAAACGCAACGGCACATTTATAGGTTATAGTTAATGCATGAACTTGAGGGGAACAGACTTCTAACATCCACTGAAAAACTACCACGGGACCAGTTGGGTAAAATTAATTGCGAAATGATGTCTGAAAAAAGTGGAGCTCTTGCTTTCATTCACAGATTGTACTCCATTCAATATTTTCTTATTTTGAGATGCTGCTCAAGCGTCCGGATGCGTTTCGGCATCACCGTAGGTTCAAATTTCAAAACCAAACTGTAAAGTTTGTATTTTCTCCTAATGATACCGAGTATCTGAATACTGATGACAGGTTGACATCTCCTGAACTTGTGACACTATTTACTCGAGTTACTTTCTGCCCGCAAGGCTCGCTGTTGCCTTCTGGGATTTCTCTATCCGCTGCGACTTAGATTCTAAAAACAGTATAAGTTGAAAATAATTCTGTGGAGTTCAGGACATCTCCTGCTGTACCAGACCTCTCACTGCGTATATGCCAACGTCAGCCCTAGTTATGCAACCGTGTATATAAATGTTGTGATAGGCAACTGGACACACCACACACTATTTCCGCATCCGATGCAGCAACACACGTGAAGATATCTGACAACGCAACCAGTGAGGAACTTTCAAGCGTAAGCTTCTTAAAATAAAGACGTTCAAAAGATACAGATTTTGAAGACTGCTGCCTTCATGCGCCGATAGTGTTGCAGCTTTCCTTAAAAAAGGGTAAACTCAACTAGTTCTTATTAGCTGGAAAGGTACGATAAAGAAAATGCTGTCCACGGCAACTTTTGGGTGTCCACTTATTTGTGCCTCAGGCAAACCTGAAATGATCCAAAGACAAAAACATAAGGCTTAAAAAACTTTGGAACAAAACAACAGACCAGACGTTGGCAAATATGCCTCGTTTTTAAAAAATCTGAATGACGCCCGTGACACATTTTCCACTGACCTGAATGGAAAGATTAATTCTCTTTGCATGTTTTATTATTTCCTTGTTTCATTGTAGCTGATGCAGAATTTCTCCTGACAGCTTCTTTGTATTTGTGCAGTATAGGCACAATGTTATCCGCCAGCGTGGTACGGCTTGGCGAGAGCAGGATGCCTGCGTTGTTTCTTCTGGGCTCTGAGATAATCAGCTAGCAGTCACAAACAAACCCATAGAAAAATATTGTTTGACTGAATCATTCTGGCGTTTGATGGAAACATGCGAGCGTGTAGGTGTTGCTAAGCTCTTAGAAAAGCTTGTCCATGAAACTCATTTTGAACTATTTAAAGCTACACCGTGTAATTTCTGTGCCATTAGCACCAAATGTAGTTGCAATCTGTTTTTTTTCAGCAGCTTGACTCAGGCGGACATAACAATATGTCACATGGCTCAACAAACACTTAGGAATTAGGCACAATTACGCTCTGTTTTGTGCTGAATGTGGCACGGAAATTGAACGGGAAAGTTTCACGAATACACTTTCTCCTTCGGGAAATAAGCAAAAACGTGAGGACATCTTAGTCCTGTGTCAGCTACCGTAGTGTTTTCCAAAGTAAAGGGGTGAAGTGAGCCGTTAGCTGCAATTCGCAACCTCACCACTAGATGCCACTAAATGCCATACACCTGACCTTTAAAGATGACATTTTTACATTTTGTCTTTACTCATATTTTGTCAAATAAATGTTCAAGTGAAATGACATCAAACTGACACATCCCGCAAAATCAGAACCAACAACTCAAATTATAAATCTTTTAGTTTACCCTTGTATATCAGAGTAAAAAACTAGACAATTTTGAAGATTAATAACTATTTCACATTTATTTTTAAACAAAATATTTACTGAAACATATATAACATATATAAATGTAACATTTAATATATAAGATCATATTAAAAATAATTATAATAAAGTAACAAAACAAATATTATAAAAAGGAAAAATTATAACTCTCAAATGAATAAAAAACACAAAGAAATAAAACAAAATATTAGATAAATGAATACATTAACTCTTAAAGTACTAAATTGTATAAAAATAACAGAAAAGATTATACAAAGGTTAAATTATTAAAATAATTCTATTAAATTAAAAATATATATTTTTTGTATTTAATGATTACGTTTTTTATCCATTAACTCATATGAATGAATAAAAACATTATTTTACAAATATTACAAAAATGAATAAAGTAACTCTTTATACAAAAAATTATACAAAAATAACTTAATTATCCCAAGATAATAATATTTACTTAACCTGAATAAAACATAATATTGATGAAAAGCAACATATCTTACCCACACAGCATGACTGTTTTTAGTTTAAATGTGTGTTATTGTGCAAATAATATGGATGCTGCATTATTTCCAGTGTGGTGTAAAAATATCAAAATGTCCAGTATAATGTTACAAACAACTCATTTTTGAACACCGATGGGGTTTAGGAGGGTACACACAAAAGAATAGGTAGTTTCTCAATAGCATTGGTTACAGATTCACAGGCTTATGCAACTTAACGTTAATGCGTTTTTCTGAATTGCCAGAGTAATAGTTCTAAATGACATGCAAGAGGCCTTCTCCATGGACCGCAGCACATAGTTAACACAGCCAGTGGTCAACCTTGTTTGGAATCCAGCAGTGTGTTTACCCGGATATCTCTGGCACGCCATCCATTATTCCCTGTTTTTTTCACTCGCCGCAACAAGTGCCACTGAATCTGTTTGTCAGTGACAAATGTGAAAGGGCCACTCGGAGCAGGAGGATGCAAAAGTGCCTGCAGCCATTTTAAGCTCCGTCGAAAGGGAATCAAGACGGCGACTTTGTAAAAACGAAAGCTCAGGAGCCAAAAACACTGGCAGGCCGCTGGTATGCATATCCTGATGGGAGAGTAAATGAAAGAGGGTGGTTTTTATGGTCTTAGATGATGCTTTTCAATCATCCGAGAGCTGAAGCTACCCCCGCAACACAACAAGAGCATCACCCGTGGGTAAGACAAAGAGAAAACACCCACGTCGCACAGCCATGGGCTTTCAAACATCACTCATTTTGCTGCATCTCTCCCTGCGTGTGTGCGTGCTCTATCTAATATCCTTGGGGAATTTGCCATTTTACTATTATCGCTGTCAGATAGCGTACGGCTTGAGGAGTGGAATATCAAACGGGCGAGCCACCCTCTGAAAAAGAACAAAAATGCATAAACGTCCTAAATTACAGCAATATTTTCATATTTGTTGGCTCAGATTTATTAAACGTGCGTCGTAATAAAGAGTGCATACAGGTAAGCGTTTTTTGCTGCACGAGAGGTGATGTCACGACCCGTTGTTTAGCCTGTTTACGTTTTTTGTTTTGTTTTTTTAACTATAGGCACTTTTGCATCCCAGCGGGGTTGCGGTTTTGTCAATTTATCCAAAAAGCACGAAAAGCATAACTTCATTGGATTTAGTACACATTCAATGAAAATTCAAGTCATGTGGTCTGTAAGTCCGACATTTTATTTCAAAAAGGAATAATTTGGTCAATAGAATGCTACAAAATAACAATTGAAAACGACTAAATATTTCACTATGGGGAAAAATTTGTACAGTTTCTGAAAAGTGACTAAATAAATGATTTTTTTATTCTGGTTTATTTTTCAAAATATCTTTTAATTACCGAGTTTCTACTTTGTTTTGATTTGTTTGTTAGTTTGTCTGACCTTTGTTTGTGACCCCAACTTGTAGATAGGTTCATTTTGGTTGTTCGGCTTCTGATGTTATTTGTATTTGTGGGGATTTCATGTTTCTAATGTGTAAATAGATGGCAAATATGAAAATAATTCGTCCTTTCTATCAAAGTGTCCCAACCAGGTGCGGCTTGATAGTGATAAACACTACCGATTTTATCCACATCAATCACGGCTGCCATAAGAGACAAGACATCACAAAAAAGATAGTTCTGCAAAAAGTTGCATCATCATTTGTTTGCAGGTGCTGCTTGGTTTCAGATTTCGTTTGCAATGGACATACATTTATTCATTTTTATTTGAAAAACTCAAGATTAAATACAGAGCAAATGGAAGAGTTTCCTTCCTCCAGATATTTATTTTAAGAAAAAGAGTCAGACTTCTCACAAATGTCTCCATTAGAGTTTTAGAAGAGATCTCAACAATGTCACAAACTGAGCTTAGATTTGTCAAGTCTGCAATCAAAAGTCAATATAATTGAAGATCTCAATATGAACTCAAACATATCTCAACAAATTTACCCGAATTCTTTTCACCTAAAGCTATAATGTACAATTTATGTTATACCTCCATACTCTGTGTTTCAACAATTGTGCCATTTCTTTCTATATAGACTTTCGCTTCCTTCTGAGACTAAGTTGATACAAAAATGAAACACGACTGAGAACTCCATCAAATCTCGTGAGTTATAAAAGAGGAAAAAACTAATTTACCTCTGGGGGAAAATGCGTTTCCCTGAAAGTATTGTTTTGTGTCCAAACCCACTTGAATATTGATTTAGCTTTTGATTTTTCGCCAACAAACTTTGACGACACATTCACTAAATCCATCAGAAAGGCCATTACTTGCTCTAGTTTTGTGCATCACCTACAGCATCATGACTCCCTCAGTGAAGGTCTGACGTATGTTATGTAGGACTGGAAACAATCAGAGAGCAGGACCCCTGAAGCTGCGTTTCTGCAGAAACACTGAGAAACAAAACATGAGGTGAGTAATATATGCAGTGATGGGTTAACACCCCGTGGATGCAGAAGTCATCTTCACCTAGAGCTGTGAAATGAGACTGTGCTAATCTCCAACAAGGAAGAAGTAAGGTCTCCGACAGGTCAGCCGAGGTGTTGATGTCATCGGATAATTGTCATTTCAGGCCGACCCCGACGGGCCTGAGCCAGTTTCGATATCTCTTAGATGAATGTAAAGAGGAGGCTTAGCTTTAAGAAAACTAACCATGGCTTTACAACAGTAGCAGAAAATCCATAGCAAACCAGATATTTACTGCATTATGGTCTCACCCTTTTCGCAAAGGAGTATACAAAACATGAATACTAATGGAATCTTTATAATTTCTTTATTTAGTATTTGTCTTTATTGTCCTTTGTATTTACATAGTCTATCCTTGGAAGCTGCCAAACTGTTTTTTGAATAAAATATGGATTTTTGATGATTATATACAGTACGTTCCTCTCCATTATGTTAGAGACAATTCTGCAAGATGTAAACATCACAGGAATCATTCAGCATCACTGAAACAGAGTGCCTCTCGCCTTCTTTGTTGTTTACAAATGGTCTGTGTAAAAATGTCAATATAATAAATGTCATCACAAGCACCATAAAAGCTACAAACAAATGAAAAAAATAATGTTATCTTGAGGCCCCATATGCTATTTAACCTTATTTTAAATAATAGTAGATTCTGTTTACACAAAGCGAAAATAGGAGCGTTTCTTATATGCTATTTACGATAACCCAAAATAGCTGAATTTTCTTTGGATTGAGTAGAAATAGTAGTGAGATGGTATTAACTTATAAATAGTGGCACATAACGTTACCATTTTGACCTCAGTATTGTTGTGCATTAAACATTATGCAATAATAACAGAGTGCAAGTCATTATATTTATAAAAATTATTAAAATGATGGCAACTTATTGAGATATTAACGCCCTACATCTTCCCCTTTCCTTACCCTAAACTTTTTGAATAAAAATGAATTTTAAGTCTTTATTGAAAACCACTGCCTTTATGATCTGTATGGCAATAGAAAAGGTGAAAGAGCATGTTCAGCAAGAGGTGAATTAAACCCTGGTGTCCCGTGCCAAGCTATATCGACTTTGCACCCAACGCCACTGAATTTTCTGTCTAAATCACCGTCATTCTTACACTTTCTCTACTCCAATCGCGTATTGGTGGGCAGAACTAGTGCAAATAGTCTCTGCAAACCAGGCCGGCTATTTGTACTCAGTGTAAATAGACACCCCGGATGTATTTTGTCCAGATCCAAACAGGACTAAAATATTACAACCCATAAGACCTCTGTGTGCTCTCTTGCATGCCTCTTTAAACTCTCCGTACTGTTCGTGGATACAGTCCTCTATGCGAATAATCAGCGTTGTGTATTAGCAAACTAGATTTCACAAGGTCCGGTTGAACGCGCAGTTTCTTCCAATCTCAATTTAATCTTGAGTAAATATAGTGTAGTATTGCGTACTTCGTATCTTGGAAGAGTATTTAGTTTGATCACATTTTTAAAGATAGACAGCTGTACGATTATTTCCGGAAAAATAAGACCTCCTGGGGTGTCCGGGGGGGACTAAATCACAAGCAAACAAAATATCAACGCATTGATTCACTATAAGTATGCACAGATGCACCGATTGCCAACCAAATACAGACATATGAACCGCATGCATCTTTTAGCGCTGGGAACGCTCCATTTCTCAGTTTCATCGTTCAAGGCCGTGAAACAATTGCAAGAGTAATGAGCTGCAGCTGCAGGCCCACAGCGCGGCCAATCTTGACGCAGTGCAGCCAATCTTGATGACCTAACGCTCTACAGTTGACGCGTGGGCCGGCTATTTCTTTCGCCTTGGCGCAGGCGTGCTTTTCTGGAGAATTGCCCAATAAGGGACAAAGAAAAGTTGTCGCGTAACGTTTTTTCATGTTCCAAAAAACTATTTCCCAAACCTGTACGAACCTTGTGTGTCGAGCACAGGAATACAACGTAATATGTTGTTTTTTTGACAAGTTGACCATATCAAGCATGAGAAGCTAGCACATTTAACATTGTAAAGAAGTCAGAATGCATGTATCGGCGTTAAATCACCCCTTTAACTGCATTCCTAGTATAATACACTCAAAACTAAGCAAATCAAAGCCTTTGACAATTCTTTAAAATCACAGACAGGTGTGTTTAAATGAGGTTGAAACTATGCTCGGGCCCTTCAGAAATGGAGTTGACTAGGTCTATACTGCCCACAGAGGGAGACCAATAAAAATGTCTGGGATTCATTAACATTGCAGTAGTCTTTTATGTCGAATTTTGCCTGAAAATTCAGATGTGGTCGTGATATAGCATCGCTTCTCCCAGGCTTGCAGAGCATGCATTATTAATTGGAGAGGCTGAAAGTAAATAATTACATCTCATTATCAAAGCCCTGGTTTCTAGTATGGAGGTTCGTCCTCTCTGTTTCCTCAATGAGACTATGAGCTGGCCCATTTTGCATTGTTAGAGATGTTAGGTTTGAAACAGGCAACTCCTCCCCAACTGCAGTACTGTATTGTAAAATCAGAGGCTGAAAGAGAACAAACTAGCACTATCAGTCACCTCCTTCCTGTGCCACATCGGGGCTGGGCTGGCATTCAATGACTGCATTCATTATTATTGGCCCAGCTTTTTCATTCTGTTACATTTAGCCTGTGCTCATTGTGCTGGTACTCGCCTTCTGGGGGGGGAGAGAGAGAGAGAGAGAGAGAGAGAGAGAGAGAGAGAGAGAGAGAGAGAGAGAGAGAGAGAGAGAGAGACGAGAGAGAGAGAGAGAGAGAGAGAGAGAGAGAGAGAGAGAGAGAGAGAGAGAGAGAGAGAGAGAGAGAGAGAGAGAGAGAGAGAGAGACATCAACAGAGTTGTACATTATTTTACTTATTTACAGTAAATAGTAATATATCATACTATATATATATATATATATATATATATATATATATGTTTTACATTATGTCTTAATTCTATTCTACAAATATAACTAAACATTTTTGAAGGTACAATATATTAAACTGTATCCTATAGTGTACAACATACTGTGTTCGTGTATATTTGCTCTATTTGCTTGCTGTGGGAAATCTTGGTTTGTTTAATAGTGCCACATCCAGAAATTTTAATGGAGGTGGCCAGATGGGGCCAATAAAAAAATCTTAGCCGGGCTGAATCACAGGATTTGCAGCTGTATAGCTGCAGATTGGTCGATTGGAGATTGAGTTAACTCGGTTGAGAAGCGTGAAGAGGAATTCTCAATAAACGCACTTCCATTTGAGTGCCTCACGTTTTCATAGGGGACTGACGGCTACATCTACATTCAGTCATTCACTTCAAGTTAACACTAAAACATGTTTTTGGTTCCAAAACAGTCACTTCTTTCCTGTGGTATAAATGACTTTTTCTTTCCATTTCAAAAAGATACATGAAAGTGGTTTGGAAAAAATCACTTATCGCAACTTGAGTCGCAGCACTGAAAGATAATGGTGAATGGAAGTCGCACGGTCTCCAAAAGCATCCACCGACATAGGTGGCCACCGTAGATCTTGAAATGGCAGGCAAGGAGCTGATCGTTTTCATTTAACCTCAACATGTGCCCCGGCCCCTGGTGTCAGAGACAAAGAGGAAATACATAATCTGGCCGGATGCGATAGAGGAGCGGATATGATCCAATTGGCAGTGTCAGGGCAGCGAGTCTTTTGGCTGTAAGTCTGCCGAGTCCAGGTCTGAGCGTGATGCTGCCGGCTGATTAAATATGCTCATTTCACACGCCATTTCACATGAGGCGCAAGTAGGGGGGTCCGGCTGCTCTGTGTGACAGAGGGGATCACTCGACAGAAGCAATGTCTATCTCTTTGGATATCTGGGAGAAATGTGCAGAACCGTGTTGGAATCGTGTGGGTTTGGCGAATAGGAGTCTTGGCTCGGGGTAATTTATGTTATGTGGGTGGCGGAGTGCAAAGATCAATATAACAGCACAACATCTCCTTAGGTGGGTTAATGGTAAGTTTTACTCCAGAGGTGAAATTACAGCGCGCGGTCAATCGGATGATGATAAACTAGCGAAACAAAAATGTCTGTGGATTTGTTCAACTGCTGTTTAAGAAAATACAGTATGTAGTTTCATGTTGAATTTAGAAGTGAGTTTACATTTATTCTTATAGTGAATCAATAAAAAGTCATAAAACAACTGTCTGGTTGGTTGGTTGATTTATTCGTTCATGCATTTAAGTGTCCAAACATTTATCTATTCATCCATTCATTCATTAAATCTCGTAATTTATTCTTTGATTCATTCATCCGTTCTTTGATTCATTCATCAGTTCTTTGATTCATTCATCCGTTCTTTGATGCATTCATCCGTTCTTTGATTCATTCATCCGTTCTTTGATTCATTCATCCGTTCTTTGATTCACTCATCCGTTTTTTGATTCATTAATCCGTTCTTTGATTCATTCATCCGTTCTTTGATTCATTCATCCGTTCTTTGATTCATTCATCCGTTCTTTGATTCATTAATCCGTTTTTTGATTCATTAATCCCTTCTTTGATTCATTCATCCGTTCTTTGATTCATTCATCCGTTCTTTGATTCATTCATCCGTTCTTTGATTCATTCATCCGTTCTTTGATTCATTCATCCGTTCTTTGATTCATTCATCCGTTCTTTGATTCCTATATCAGTTCTTTGATTCATTCATCCGTTCTTTGATTCCTATATCAGTTCTTTGATTCATTCATCCGTTCTTTGATTCATTCATCCGTTCTTTGATTCATTCATCCGTTCTTTAATTCATTAATCCGTTCTTTGATTCATTCATCCGTTCTTTGATTCATTCATCCGTTCTTTAATTAATTAATCCGTTCTTTAATTCATTAATCCGTTCTTTGCTTCATTTATCCGTTCTTTGATTCTTTATCCATTCTTTGATTCCTATATCAGTTCTTTGATTCATTCATCCGTTCTCTGATTCATTCATCCCTTCTTTGATTCATTCATCCGTTATTTGATTCCTATATCAGTTCTTTGATTCATTCATCGGTTCTTTGATTCATTCATCCGTTCTCTGATTCATTCATCCGTTCTCTGATTCATTCATCCGTTCTCTGATTCATTCATCCGTTCTCTGATTCATTCATCCGTTCTTTGATTCATTCATCCGTTCTTTGATTCATTCATCCGTTCTTTGATTCATTCATCCGTTCATTGATTCATTCATCCGTTCTCTGAATCATTCATCCGTTCTTTGATTCATTCATCCGTTCATTGATTCATTCATCCGTTCTCTGAATCATTCATCCGTTCTTTGATTCATTCATCCGTTCTCTGAACCATTCATCCATTATTTGATTCCTTCATCCGATCTATGATTCATGAATCCATTCTTTAATTCATTAATTCGTTCTTTGACTCATTCATCTATTTTTTGATTCATTAATCAATTCTTAGTTTCATTCATCCATTCACGGTAACACTCTGTGCTCGACTGCCATGGCTGAAGCAAGATATGCCCACTCATATAGACACAGAAATGTAGTAACAAATAAATGTATGTGAAAATGGAAAAATTTGGAAATACATATATGTACAAACAAATAAATATGTTTAAATAAAGAAATACATTTTACACATTTAAATATCTATTTTATCATTCATTTTTATATTTATAAACTTCATTTCTGTATTTATTTTTTCATATTCATTTTTTACATTATATCATGGATTTGTTTTTTTATTTATTTATTTAAATTTTGTCAGGATTGGAATTCCATAACTACTTCAAATATTTGAGGTGTAGCATATGATTTATTGCCCCTTTTTAATTTGCCTGTCATTTTTTCATAACTCACATTTCTGCCACATGACTAATGACCATTTACACATCATTTATCACCGCGGGTAACCAAAAATACCTTTTTCTGCTTTCCAAGCATGTCCTAAATCAAGCTCCCAGCGCAGTCGAGCAAAACAAAGACCGTTTAAAAGAAATTTGGAAAGATCAGAGTTTCTGAGAAAAACATGCGTCTCTGACGCCAAAGCAAAAAGCCTAATGAGTCGCCTCGAACCCGAGAGGTGCACGGCACCATCGCTTCATCACAAACGATATACAGCCAGACTACACAACAACCCTGCGTTTCTTATAGTTCATTGAGTCTCTCTGAGGGAGTACCATCATGTGCCACAGATCCTCTTACCAAAAACACTACACGGACCATTTGAGGTAATAGAGCAAGTAGGAATATTTTGATGTGAATTCTTAGGAGTCTTTAAGCAGTTGGCCACGGTCTCTGTAAAGCAGATGGTTTGAAATGAAGAGATTTAATATGACCTAACATGTTTCATTACACACAAAAACGCATGCAATCATGTACCAAAGCGTTTATTTTAGATTCAAACATACCGCAGATCCTGTTTTAATGACCATCTGAGACTTGTTTTCGAGTAAAAATATGCAATAAGACAAAATCAAGATATATTTAACTTTTTTGCATAGCAGTATTCCACAAAACAAAATTTTCAATGGGAAAAAAAATATGTAGGGCAGGACTTTATGTAACCCGTCAAGAATTGATTGTATTGTAAAAGGTGTCCGAACGGTACAAAAATGGAGCAAGGACTGAATGGCAGTTTGCATTCGATTATGAATGTCTGTTCCTCCCCTTCGACACATCCATCACCCACTTCTGAAGAGGCTTTAACAAAAAGGTCAAGTTCATCCCAAATGTAATGCTTTTTCAAATCTGTTGCCTTTATTATGCTAACATAAACCTGCCATAAATTGCTTTTTGGCAAGACTTTAAAAATGGTGGTGTTATCTACAACAACAGACTAAACAATGCACAAATAGATATTTGACATCGATAGCTCACATGACCAGAGTTTCAAAGCCGACGACAATGATTGTGGTTTGTTTCAAGATTACATCACATCACAAACACGCATTTTTTATCCAAATGTACATTTTTGGCATGACATTTTCTATGCTTTTCTATTTTTGCATAATATCTTCTAAGCAAACATCCTTCTGAGTCAAAGTGATAGTTCGTCCAAAAAATGTTAATTCGATCTTCATAAACCAGTGGGGGTGTACGTATATGTTTTTACCCTATTACCCCCTATCAACATTACAGAACAGAATTTCTCATTTATGCACAGGGTGTACCTCACCCCACTCAGTCGGAGTAAAATGTACCCTAACGCATCACCAAGGTGTCGCCGATCTAAAGCACATACAGGATCAATCACGTCTTCGGGGATTGCAGAAAAAGAATTTTTGGAAAGAGGTACACAGCTTTCCTTCTACAGTTTGAAAACATAATTGGACATTTCGTCTTTACGGTACCTTTTCGGCAAAGAGCTAGACAGGACACTGGATCCCATAGTTGTTAAAATAATTGGAATAAATTCATATATAGCAAAAAAATGCAATTTGCTCAATTGGAATCAGCAAAGACCTCAAACATTTGCTCCAAAAAATTTTGGGTGAACTTTAACTTGAAGCCCTCATGGTATAGCTTACATCATTTTGAACATGCGAAACTGAATATTAGCATAATGATCTTATATTAAACGCTGCCATGTCACAAGTCCTCTGCGAGATTGAATTTGCACAGCCTGTAAAGGCGAGAATTATAGCGAGAGACAGAATGCATCTGATAAAGGCATGACACTCTGAACTGCACTGATGTAAAGAACAGATGTGGGCGATGACCTGGTGAAAGCTATCACACTACACTCAATACACTGTCTCCTCTTGGACGCCTCTGTGCCAGAAGGTGTCATCAGATAATGTGGGCAGAAAATCCATACCCAAGAGCCTCCGACACAGGACTAAATTGAGTCAGAATGTGTTTTTATGCTTACTCAGTTGGTTTAAGTAATTAGTTTGCGATATCAGTCGAACTCAACCCTGTAGCATGTGATAGCGAGTCTGAAATATCCGCGCGGGCTGAGGAAGACATTACAATAATCGTATCCACATCCGTAACAAATTTACTCCAATCCAAACAGGGCTATCTTTGAGATACTCACAGCAGGCTCAGACTCGGAGCATGAAGAAAGGTTTTTTTGAACCCTTAGATTCCAGATTTACAAAGAGTTGTATCTCGACCAAACATTGTCCTATCCTTACAAATCATACATCAATGGAAAGTTTATGTTTTCATCTTTCAGATTATGTATACATTTCCATTTTGATAAACGAACCCTTTTGATTGGTTTTGTGGTCCAGGGAAAATATGATATCATGACTCCTATAGACGGTTTCATTTTAACAAAATAAACAAACGATACTGTGCATGTGCATAACTTAACTTCCGATACACGTTCACAAACAATAGAGTGGCTGTAGATTATTTCTGATAACAATTAGAAATAATCTGAATGCGTGCGCGTCCGATGAAATTATCTATAGTAGTCTGACTTTAAAGGATATTGATGCAAACATTTTTAATTAAATGTGTAATCTGTAATCTGACTTTCTGTTGCAGAACACAAAAGGAGATATTTTGAAGTTTGTTGTAACCGAAAACCATTAAACCCCTTTGACATCCATTGTATTGCTACAAAACCCCCGAGACGTTTCTTAAAATATCTTCTTTTGTAGAAGGAGTCATGCAGGTTTTGAACAACACAAGGGTGAATAAAACAACACAATATGTTGGGGGGGAACTTTCCCTTTGACAAAACAAAAAAAAGCGTATTTTAACTTCCCTTTCAATGCAGCTTCTATAATTATCTAACAAAGTCATCAAATTCAAAACTAAGCACATCATTATATTCGTTCATATTTTAATCTTTTTATCAACCCCCAACATCAGTAGTTTATCTAAATAAGATTTATTTGGAATCTAATAGTCTCATTAATGTTTTTTTATCTCATTAAGCAAAACCAATGAACAAAGCATTGCTAAATCCAGGCACAAATTCAGTATATAATGCATTCTTCCAAGGTCTGGTTTCTCCTAAACAGTGCTGTTAAGAGAATGTGAGCAGCGCTTAACTGCATTCAACAGTCAAGAATGTGCAAATTACTGCAAACACATGCCACGCATGTACTTTTGACATACAGTTCCTGTGGCCGTTCTGAAACTATTCCTAGTATTGTTTGTATACAGAAAGGTGAAAAAGGGTGAAGGAGGCGAATTATGATTTATTGGGTTTATTCAATCCGTCTTTCTGCTGCTCTCACCGGAGGTAAACAACATTAACCAATACAGACTCTCGACAGGAGAAATCTCAGGGTCAAATGGCATTTACAGAACAAGAGTCCTAAGACTGTCATGAATAATGAATAAAGCCAAGTGCCGTTTCTCTTTGCACCGAGCAGCACTTACAATACGGCTCGTGATCAGACTCTTAAAGAGACGGACATCATCAATCGAGGGCATCAAGATATGGAAGAGGAGAAGTGCACGATTTGTCGCAGGCCAAAAGTTTACAAGTTGGCGCCGTACCAGTTGCCTGTGATGGAAAAGTTCATTTACTCATTCAATTATGTGGCAGAGCCATCTTGGCCGGGTCTGAAATCGGCGCTCCTTAGCATTCCAAGCAAACACACTTTCCATTCCTGTAAAAGCCTTGTCTGGACTAATGAAGTGACTTCATACTGCAATCGCATATGCGCACACAGACAGGCGTCTTTCTCCATTACACAGCCTTCAAGCTTCCCTCGTTTTCCCTAAAGCTTTGGTGCAGTTGGGCGCCTGTGGATGGCATCCAACCAAAGGCCCCAAAAGCTCTTTTTCAGCAGCAAAACACTGAAAGGGAGTCCTCTGTGGTTTATGATCAATGGTTTTGTAGTGCTCCTACTAAGACCCGGGGAGTGAGTCATTCTTGCGACAGGCTCTCAACACTACAGAAGTCACTGCACTCCATCAAACATTGTTATAGAAAGTCACGTAGCTGTATCTACTATTGTGCTATATAGCAGACTCATTAGATCTGGCAATGCAACGCCGCACGGTATTGTGGTACAAAGATCGCGGCACAGAGAAACATCCACCTGACACCTAACAACAGGTGATTCTTGTCTTACTGAATGAATATGATCACATGCGGAATTAGGCAGCAATGAGTATTGTTCATAACAAAATGCATGAAGACATTTGGAAAAGTTTTTAAACAGAGGCATCTTTTGAAGAAGGCCATCTGGTCCGTAGTGCCTTAGGGTTCGACATCTGGAGGCTGATAAAAATCTCTCCTTGCTCAAGACTTCCACAGCCTAGATCTACTTATATATCAGCAGCAAGTGACCAACACATTCTTTATGTCATTTGTTCAACCATTGAAATATTCTCATCACGGGAAACCCATCTATCCTACTTAGAGACACGTCTATCCACATTAAAGCGAAATTGAAATCAAATCCTTATATAGATCAAATCTATATAAATCAATGCATATTGCGTTCACTGTTACGCAGGGGCGTTGATACAAAACAGTCAAACGTGAATCAAATAAAGTGATGGGTTGCACTTAACATTACTACATCGACTATTTTCTACACTAAAGCAATAAAGCCAAGCACGAAATTATCATATGAGAAATCACAAAAAGTATTCGAATCTTGCTCGCCATGGTGCTGTAACCGCACCGCGCTACTGCTCACTATTTGCATGCATTCTCTTTCTAAATTTCTCACAAGCATCGCGATTACCTCGATTGTTACGTGAAAACGAACAGACAGTGATACAAAACCGACAACAATGAAAGATATCGCGCTCTTTTGCGCACGGAACGCGTGAGTGATGTTCAAAGTTGACCCATTTCCGAGCGTACTCACCGTTCCTTTTTTTGGCGCTGCTGTAGTCAAACACCTCCAGCATGATCACCTGCAGATTTTGTTGTATGGCGCAGATCACTTGAGGTACGATGGCCCCCCGGTCCGACAAACTCCATTCCACGCGTATGGAAATCAAAGGCAAATCTCCCGGAGCGCGATGCCAAGGGGAAGAAGCTGTTGCGCTGTCCAGTCAAAGTGGTGCTGAAACGGTCTCCGGGGCGAAGTACTTTCCATATCTCCAAGCGTACGTGTCCGTTCGTACAATATCACAAAACGTTGCTCATCGCGGGCAAAGAGCTCATACCTGAAACGATGGTACCGCACTGAGGATAACTGGAGACGCCAGGCGCAGAGCAAAGGCGTGCTGAGATGTAGGCAGTGCGCTCTTCAGCCGAAGCAGTGCGTTCAACGCCCACATAGCTCTCACTCTCTGTTTGATCACACAGACGCACACAACACAGACCACACGATGATTGATGAAAGAGCTCAGTTAATAAAAAAAATTATTTAAAAGAATATGCCTGGGAAACTGACCAAATTGCGTGATTCCTATAGAGATGGATTGTATAAAAAGCCACAGGGTTAAAAGAAGCGCTGAAGGGATTTCTATCATCATTTGGAACCGATCCTTACGGGATCCAACAAGAATCCTCAAAGAATCCCAAAAGATACCGGTGGTTTAACTGAAATGAAGGGGGGATGGAAAGAAGGGCTTTTCGACTTATCCAATATAATAGAGAGAATTCTTCATCCCATCACAATGCTTTCAAATTCCAAGTTTTGTGATACTGCATTATTCACTGCATTGGTGTTACGTTATTCTATAAGGGAAAAGTAATTTCATCAAACGTAGATGCCATTTTTGGCTATTCAGTACAAACAGACGAATACGTTTGTGCAACCAGAGCAAATATCCTGGAGACAATTGTGCATCTTTTAGTCCCAGCGAGATTCAAAATACAAAGCATAAGGATTCAGCGCATTGATAACCAAAGAGACATGAGCAAAAGAGGCTTTGAAAACGGTATGTCCGAGGACCCTTTTTGGAATGCTAAACATACCCATTTATGCATTGCTGGTTTTTAAGGACAAATTTAGTCTCAAAGCACGTCAGTACAAATCTGGGTTTGAATACAAGGCAGACAACGTCTTCGTTTGGATGGTAGTGTTGCTTTTGAGCTCTGCCTTGATATTTCAATCTGAATGCGTAATTCTAATTTATTCGCATACGTGCTTTTGACTTCACTGTCTTCTGCACCATTACTCAAGGGAATATGATTATAAAACCACTGTAATGTAATGCAATGTACAATTAATAGCTTACACGTGCTCACCTTTTATAGCTCGTTTGGCGTTCCACTTAAAGAAACAGAATGACATTTTTGGTCAAACAGTAGCCTATCGATTTGTTTAACAACTAAACCAAATTGTTTAAAGGTAGGCTATATGTTCTTTCAATGCTTTTAAAACACGTATATGCCATATGACTTAGTTATTTTATTTGAAATCACTTGTTCGATGTTTTTGTCGTTCGTTCTTGCAATTTTAGAACCCCTGCATTTCGTGCAATTTCAATGTGTTGATTTTTGCAAATGTGAAGACATTTGGCATTACGTGTTATTCAATTCAGCTTTAATTGAATGTTCTATGACTTAGCTCAGATAGTTTATTACCAGACAGTCAATGGTGAATCTGCAATTACATTTTATTTTCTCCAAATCCTGTGCTTAATGGGCGATTTGGGAAATCTCGGAATTGAAAGGGTACTTACGTTGCTCGCGTTTCGAATGGTGCAACATCTCCCCCTTCTGGAGTTGAAAGCAATTCTCAGCCAACGTTCATTCCTGCAGGCATAAACAGAAAACATGAGTCCTTTTAATGCAGTTAAATAAAAAACAAAACGATTTAAAAGAATAAAACTGAACACCCCTACGTGATTGAAATACCGTGGTATACTTTTCTATTTACTACAGTAAATTACAGTGTATTGCTAAACAATATTCTTTAGCATTCAATATAGTGAATTGTAAACTTAAGTAAATACTATAGTATACTTTAATATTGACTATTTATATATATTTTTTAAAGAAAACAATCGAATTTTACCACGGATTACAATAGTTTACTATATAGGATACCGCAGCATTACTGCAACTGTTTGTATAAGTTAACAAAATGTATTTAAATATAAAATCACAACCAAAAATCTGACTGCACTGCGACACGGACACATTTTCTGTGGCATTTAAAGTTCACAATCCATCTCCAGCAGCAGTAAAATAATTTTGATCTACAACCACACAAGCATCGCATACAGAACTAGATTTAGTACAGTCTAGCGGTGCCCGTCGAACAGAGCTCATACCTCTCTGGTGTCCAGCCAACACGTTTTACTGCCTAGAAGCCAAGCTGCCAAAGCGCTGCAGGAACATTGGCCAGCCCGCTACTGATAAACTCCTTAAGGCAGTAAATTGCAATGCTGCCAGTCTCCGCTCATCTTGGCACTACGTCCAGCCATGTATCATGCAACTTTTGGTACAGATCTAGTGGTTTTTACAGCATTGATTTCCCTTCTGTCTTCTGTGTCTGTGCAAGAGCTGAGGGAGGACAGAAAATGAGGAAAAAGAGGAGAACAGAACTTAATGTGGGCCAGATTTCTATCATAAGCATGAATAGTTTGGTTGAACTTTTTGGGACATGTGTGCTTTTACTACAATTATACAATCTATATCTATATTTATAATTGTGGTTTCAGAACAGTGTAGTTACCTTTTCAATCTAGTAGTATTGTAAACAGTTTTTAATGTAAGCTAATGTCAACATGATCTAAGCACCCTGCTGAAAGCAACTATAGAAACCATTAAAGTAATGGTTTTAAAGGGATATGTATTGGTTTTGTAATTTGTAATGGTTCTACCGGTATGGGATGGAAACTATCGTTGCAATGTTTAATTCTACCGGAATAATGTTGAAAACACACAAGAAACATACATTTTGTAATGATTTTAATGGAAAAGGTTAATGGTTCATAATGGTATTTGAATGGAAACCAATAGAATTTAATTTCTGTAATGGTTTCTGTTGTGTTGCTATCCACAAACAAGATGAAGGGCCCAAGTGTTGGGGAAGCTTTTCTTATCGTTACTGTTGTATCTATTTCATACAATACTTTTTGTAGCGGCTGCAAAAACAAATACGGAGACATGAAGGCAGAGGCAAGAGAACAGACTAAAGAGAGATTAAATGTAGTCATATTTTTGCTTTTCCATATGCGGCAAATAATAAGAAGTGAAATATCTCAAGGAGTGAAGTGGTTCAGTGGGCTGAAATATCTGTGACATTTTCATAAGCCCTGGATTTAGTGAGCAGATATTTGACAGAAACAGAAGAAACGAAGGCATGCAGCTGAAAGATGGATCAGAGCGACGATCCCTTAAAAGTGAATAATGCACACTTCGCAAACCCCTCTGTGGACTACAATTATTAACTGACATTTAAATGATCCATGGGTAGTGTTAACCAATCTATCACGAGACGTGCTGTGGGAGGGGATAAATAAAACAAATGGTGCACAATAGAGATGGAGAGGATAAGGCTGAGATTGGATCATTTCAATCCATTTCAGTTCTTTTTTTGCTCCCACGCCCACGGCAAATCCAACATATTACTGATGCACCGGTGACTTTGAATAGCAAATCGTGTTATGATGGCACAATAATCGCCATGCAATTCGGTCACATCCATCTAATGCAAAAAACTAATTGAAATTGTTCACCTGAGCAGTCTCGAAAAATATCTGTAATTTTGAACTAATTGATCTTTGCTGATTAAACAGGTCATAAACTCCATAACTTCTAGATACGGACGCTGCCGTATGGAAAACGTCTTCGATCTCATTGAGTTAAGTGGTAGAACGTTAAGTACATTTGGTTAGTGTCTATTGGAATAGTGCATACTTCAATTAACAAACTGCACCATTAAACTGACAGAACAGGGAACAAAGTGGCGCTAAAGGTAATGACTCCGTTAAATAACTTTGAAGTAAACTGTGTGATCGCATGCAAACCTGGTGCTTTTCTTTTTGTTGTACTTACAACTTGTCACAGCATGACAACATTCAATGTTTAACTGAACGTTTGTGTCAATTGATAAAAAACTAAAAAGGTTCATTTTAACATAAAATTGAAATAAAGTAAGGAAAGAACTGTACGAGAACTTCTTAAAGCAGCAAAAGCAACAAAAAACATCATATACTGTGTTTTGATGCTGGTCACATGTTCGCATCTCAACCAATAGGATTAAACTTGTGTCATATGGAAAAAATGGCAATAGCTCTACGAAACATTGTATCAATAAATAAGAACTATAAATGGTCAAATGTTCACTAGGTGGCCACATCAAAAGTGTTGACCAATGAAATCGTAACATTTTGCAACTATTGTAGTTTTGGGTATTTTTCTATCATACCATGCAGCACATTGCTGGTTTTCATTTTCAATCTATAGTCACCTCCATTTAGTCTTTGACATTTACAAGTAAAGCCATTTCAGAATAACTGTAATGGAAATGGTCTGAAGCATGAAGGTTTTGAAATGTATTCTGTCGGTTGTTTTGTCATACAACTAATGTTGATGCCCACATTTATTTCCAATTGAGTAATTTTGGCATAACAGATGGCGTGGACGGCACATCTAAAAAAAGGATCTGAGACTTTTTTACGAATAGTGACTCGAGGCCAAAAAGAAACAAACTGAATTATTCTTTTTTATTACCACAGGTCATCTCATGCTATATAGACATACACGGTGTGTGTATATAATGTATATAATATACATAATAATGGCTTTACAATTCCACAGTATCACATATTTTGAACAAGACTTTAAAACTGAAATCAAAACACACACAAAATTCTCAACAACATTTCTTTGTTTGGCCAAAAAGTGACAAAATACAATATTTAGAAGATTGACATGAATGTTAGTTGTTTGAAATTGAACAGATCCATCACTGGAAAATAATATTAATTTTCAAAACTTTCATTAAACTAAGAATTAAGAAAGCTAACATAAGAAAAAAGAAAGAGGAAAAAGTCCCACGGCTCTATGATACGCATCTTACACTTTTGTATCATGGTATATCATGCCATTTTATATCTTTAGCTCTAATATATCTATTTAAATCCATGCATACACGGCCGTCTCATTCTGTGCTGTTTTTACTCAAACTTGGAAGTTTTGAAAGGAAATATGAGACTTCCACAAGACATCCTTTGTCAGGAAGAGATAATGCCAAAAAAATCCTTCATTGTACCATCAAACTGACAACTTAAGAGATCACCTTAGTTATTATAATCTTCCACAGGAGAGTAGTTGTAACCATAGTCTGTGAAGGAGAACATCTGCCACATTTTAATAATAATGTCTTTCAAAGAAATGATGGAGCAGGCGTGTCCATCCATCCCCGTTGATCGCAGCTCACCGATTAGCAGAACACCCTTATCTTATACTAAATCCCTGCGTAGCATAGAGTAAATACTCACAGGTCCAGCCCATTGTGCAGAGACAGCGAAGTCAAATTCACAAGTATCTGAAGCAACACAGTTTTATTTTTGCTTACACCTCACAAGCGCTGTAATTTGCAGCAGTGTCTGTGAGTTATAACTGCAATGCTGGAGATAAGCAACCGAATGAAAGGTCCGACACGAGAACAATCTGTCTCAAAGCAGCTATATAGTGTCCTTCTGACATCTTTTACTCTTCGGGCTAATGCGAGACTCCTGGTCTACTTCTAACAGCAATTTTCTCTGCTGTTAAGTTTCATATGAAAGTGCTATTAAGGCAGTCAAAGTTGATCGAATCTCCATGCAGTGCTTTGGATTTGAAGCGGGAGGGTAGTGAACATTATTCATTTGTTCCTGAAGCTTCTCGGTATGAAAGATTCCTATACAGTTTGGGAGGGGCGTCATGCACCCATTTTTTTTAAAGGGGCACATAGTGTGCACAACACACAGAAACATGTCCTATAGGTACAAATACATACATTTAAAGCAATATTATAGATAATATATATAAAGCGCATTCAAAACATTACACAAATCATTGCGAGAATTACATTTAAAACACTATCAGATTGATACGTGAATCTTCTTCGACCTTTAAGTTGAATGCATCGGTCTGGTGTGTTTTGTATCTTGTTTGCTATAAAAGAGTCATTGTTTGCATACAAATTAATCTAAAAATGTCTTTAATAAACTGCCAATAATACAGATTTATTATCCATTACGAAATTCCTTCCATTATGAAACGAAAATATATAATGCAATATATTACATCATACATTAATTTAAGTGCATCTTAATATTTTAAAAGTGTAAATTCTCTAAGTATTATTTAAAATATTGTATTTATGATTTTAACTAATATACTACCCTATTTATTTCCAAATCTATATTCAATTATTAATAAATTATTGCTGGTTTATTTAGAGGAACATATTTTCTTTAAGAGTATTGTCAGTCGTTGCACCCTGAAATTGAACTATACCAAAAAAGTTATTCACTTTAAACGATGCTACCTGTATGCCAATTGCCTAGAGGAGTGTTTGACTGCGCAGACAGCGCAGATGCCGATTATCCAGCACTGTTGCTTCTGTCGAAGGATTGATAAATGTTAAGCTTCTGTACATGATCAAAACATGGGTGCAGCTCATAACTTATACAGTTTATTCCTATAGAACCGTGCAACTGATGTCTATCTATAGCAAAACTGACTATTCAATAATCTGTTTGAATGGGCATGCATCTGCAGTTTGGTATATTTTATGTAATTTACCAGCGTGTAAGATAAAACCAGTCTTTTACAAATTCAGAATCCATATGCAAAACGAGCCGCAATATATTCAATGCCCTGAGGTAAAATTGATATGGCAAAAACATAATTAAGAAATGATAAGTAGTAAAAAAAGCTAATTTCCTATTTGATATGAAAAGCAAAATATTTTCAGTCTGATATAAGGTATAAACTATATTCTCTATATATATTATAGAAACACTTTACAATACGTAAATAATAAATATAACAATATAGTAGATAGTAATAGCCAGTAAAAATATTGCCCATTGTTTTCACTCGTTCAATTGTTCCATTGATTTACATGATTTAATGCATTAACAACGCACAATATTTTTACAGGATTGAAAAAGTTAATATTTCATACTATTTATTATTATATTCATTTCTTTTAAATGTATTTGTATTCTTTTGTTATTTAATGCAATACAGTTGGTCACTTTTTTTGTTCATTGTTCATAAACCAATCTGAACGGATACAACCACTGATTTTAAACATTCTGTTGTAAAAGTGTGTTTTTATGTTAGTTCATGTTATCTAATCTTAGAAGCTTCTGGAAAACCACTTTGGGCAGAATGCATCGCATCAATTAATTATGGCAATACCATACACACGCTTACAGCATGGTTGATGGATCCTTTTTAACATAAATGTTAACTATTATATACCTTTTATAACGTATATATACAGTGTAAACACGTATGATAAATATGATGGATATCTATAATATATCTATGATTGATATCTATCAAATATCCATCATATTAATCAGGAAATGACTGGATCATAAAACGTGTGGTTGCACCAGAGTGAGTATGAATTAAAAAAGGCTCCATGTTAATTTCAGATTGACTTCAAATCCCACTCTTTTACTTCTTATCCTGCAATGAACTGGCCGTCTATCCAGGGTGTATCCTGCCTACATCCCGTCATGCTGGGATAGAGACTCCCACCCCATGCAACCCTACAGAGAACCAGCAGATTCAGAGAATGAATGGATGTTTTACTCCTTGGAATTTGTTATTTATAAACACAAACCCTGGGTTTGCTTTAGTTGCCATACTGCACGCCAACTGTTAATATTTTTGTACCATGCACATAATCTTTGCCTCACCATATAGTTTATTAAAGGTTATAAAAGTAACCATAGAAGTTCAAGTGGTGTCGCATTGGACCGTAATACATTAAATCTGGTGTGTTTTCCTTTATTCTCATTAACAGAAATGTGCCTTAAGAGACCTCTCCTGCTCTGTTTACTGCAATACCGTTGGGACATACTGTGCGAGCAATGGCAGATGTGCATTTATATACTAAGATTGTTTATAAACAATGAACATTCCGATTATTTATCTTAACACTGCAAACGTCAACCCAGCCTTTCACATTCGAATGTGTTGTTTATTGTATGTGTTAAGCAATAAAAAGGACAAGGTGTTTGTGGCTGCAGGAAAATCAGTGTGATAAAGGTGCTCTTTGAATTTCTAACAGCAGGGGGCAGAACTGTGATCAACTTTCCTTTGTCCCAGTTCAAGTTAAAATGAAAAGGGACAGCTTGCTTTAAATTAAGCTACAGACATTTGCATAGACTGTCAAAGCACACATGTTAATGCATTGATGTTTCATTTTTATGTTTTAAATGCAACGACTTTCTGAGTTCTTTCAGTCACCCCCATGTGAGGACAGAAAGAACACCCGCCGTTCACTGACCGGCTATACGGTTCCAACTGAAACTTCTCAGACTGACTTCAGCGAAAACGCTTTTGTTAAAAGATCATGCATAAATCGTTGAGACATGCTTTTGATAGACATGACTCGGAAAGCCATCAGTAGAGGATACATCTGCAAAGATGAGGCCTCGGTTTTCTCAAAAGCATTAAAACGTTACTGAAAACAGCTGAACACGTGTCATTTAAGACACTTTAGGGCAACAGTGCTGCTCAAATGAATGAAAAAGAGGAACTATTGAGAACAGCGCAGCGAAGAAAGAGAGAGAGAGAGAGAGAGAGAGAGAGAGAGAGAGAGAGAGAGAAGGGGGGGAGAGACATTACTTTATCCCTTGTGTGTCACACAGGAAACCTAAAACTTAACCCCCACACACACACACACTCAAGAGGGAGAGAGAGAGAGAGAGAGAGAGACCACATGTTACAGGACCACGCAGACAAACACACTCTCAGGATGGCGACACTAACAATGAAAAGATGCCACAAAATGTTGTCCGGTGCTTTTGTGATCTGTGTTTTTGCTGTGCTTTTTCAAGGTGAGTAGCGTTTCTTTGATGTTGGTCTCTAACTTTGCATCAGTTAAGATGTTGTGGAGCTTCAGAACGGAGGAGGGTGCGGTCCATTGAGACTTCACAAAGCTTCATTGGCTAGTCCTCCATCTTCTAAAATGACTAGAGTGTCTGTTAGATCGAAGTCTTCGTATTTAAAGTTTATATTTATTGTTTGAATCTGTTGGTTTTCTATGAGCAAGAATGTAGATCACTTTGTATCACAGCAAGTTGTAAACAAAGTTGATATTTGTAAACGAAATTTCCTCGCAGAAGTCAATTTCTCGGGATCAATAGTACAATTGCACACTGTCTCACAGGTACTGTATACGTGAATGAATATATTGTAGGCAAATACGTGACCAGGTGGCCGTGTGTGCATCTGAAGATGAAATCGAGGGCCATCTGTTGCATTCCATTGGGTATAAATAGGGTTTTGTTAATTTGAAAAGCTGTGAAACAACCAGGTGTTTAGAAGTGCCACAATGACCCAGGCAGATAAAAGTTTAAAGTGATGTACTGATGTGTCTTTAAAATGATTCTGATATATTTAAAATGCAGTATATAAGTAAAATGAAAATATATATATTTAGTGTAACTACTAAAATAATATTTAGAACAATACAAGATAGGGATATAGAACGATCCGCAAAGACTCTATAACTGTTGAGCAATTTTAATATAATGTAATACAATTAATATGCAATATAAAATAAGTAAAATATAAAAAAATGATTATTATCAGATCGGAAGTTAACTTTGAGTCAGGACAGTACACCCAATGAAACCTTGGCCATAGCCTGACTATGACTATATATCCTGTACACACAAAAACAAGGAACATATTTGATTTTCATTGGCCTACGTCCCACACTTCATTTATTGTAGCTTGAACGGGGTACACACTCTTCTGATAATGATGCTTTGGCAGCGTGTCAGAGTTCTGGGCTGTTCACATAGCGTGTGATTGGAAACATAAGATTCTGTTTTTTCTCCATATGTTTGTTGCCCTTCCCATATGGGTGGAGACGATATGGGAGCTGTGCTCATTTACTGAGAGAGGAAGAGAGAGCGAGAGAGAGAGAGGGAGAGAGAGAGAGAGAGAAGCAGGTCCAAAGTTACATTCCTTCTCCTCTTTAACGGGTTTGTTTTAGTTTCAAATTCCATCATTCCTAAGGGATCTCCTACTATAGAGGTAGACCACCGGGCATCCTTGAGAACTTTTCTATACCATCACAGATTTCACCACATCAAACTGATAAAGTGAGATACGTTACACTTTTATAATGATTAATTACAGGACCAGGTAAAACTAGGGCTCTGACCCCTCCATCAATGGGGTTTTATTTCTTTGTGAAAATTGTAAATCCAGGCGATTTTTTAACCAGAAAGTTGCAAAGAAAAAGAAAGTGTTGGACCACCTATGCACCCTGGTTTGTGACAAACACCCGACCCGAGCATGAGCAATGAGAATAATGATTCTTGGCTTAATAAGCACATTTAAAACAGTTCGCTCACGGCAGACATGCGACGGCATCGCCTTGGGGAGGCAAAACTGACAGATGCATTTGGGACGGGGACTGACGGCATATGCTCCTGCATCTGCTATAGAACATCTGATCTCTAATAACAGCTGACGGACCGCCATTGTTTTAGTGTGACTTAAAATCCAGGCAGCAAGCTCACTTAAAATCCAGGATTTGGGCATTTTTCTTCATCTCATGACAGAATAAATAAACGTCACTTAATTGACACATCCATGTCAATAAATCCTTGAATGAGTCCATTTTAGCAGGATTGCATCCAATCCCGCTCTTCAAGTGTTCCTGGTGGTTGGAATGTCGAAACATTCCATGACTGGGAATTCCCGGAGGGCCTGGGCAACGGTTGTAATCGAATGAAGGATGTAACTTCCCGATGGTTTTGTGATGGGATTTGTGGAGGGGGGCTGGGGAATTGGGGGATGGGGAGGGAACAGATCCAACATCTGTTTGGAGGGGGATTGAGGGAGGGGGATAGGTTGAAAATGTGCCCTATGGATGTAAGGGGCTCGAATGTAAGGGGGAAGGGGGAATTTCTGAGGTAAGGACACGTGTGTGAATAAAGTCTGGGTCATTTATTGATGTCAACTCTTTGCTTTCTGAAACCACGAAAATACAAAGACACCCCCACACATACATTTATGCATTTTGGAGATTTCAGTGCATTCAAACTTAGCATTACGTGTGTACCCTCAAATCGACGACGAACTCAACAATCTACACAAGAACACCATAAAGTACTTCAAATGATCTTCAGTCATATGATATTTCCGCTTCACCATCCGCTCATAAAGTATCACACACATCACTTTGTTCCTTTTTTATAAACAACAGCTCATTCTTGTTGCCCTTTGACCCAAAGAAATCTCTTTCCAGATCTAATGCTCTTTGGCATTAGACACTTGTTTACAGCACACTTGAGTAAAAGCCTCTTTTGTGCTTCTCATGTAATGGTCTCAGTGTGACTTCGCAAGTCTTTTCCATGTTTGGGTAGATAGTTTTACTGTTGTTTGTGTGGTTTAATGAGGTTCTACTTCCGTGGATATCAAACATACAACAATTTTGATGGATGGATGGATGGATGGATGGATGGATGACAATCCAACCTGGGGCCAGTTGCATAAACATAGCGAGTAGGTTAAGACTGTGTCTTAGCAACTATTCTCACAGACTGGCAATTAGTTAGGACTAAACAGTCTTACTTTTCATATTTCATATTAGCCCAATCTACCTTTTTATCTAACCGACCAGTTTTAAAGTTATGACCAGTCTTTAAGAAAAAAGTTACATGACTTATGGATGGAATCCACCAGAAGACTTTTAAAATCCGAACAATCTTTTTTTAAACTAGACATCAGACACTTGCAGACGTTTTGAAAGTTTCAGATAGTAACCCGCTAACTGATCAAATCTGCAGACTGGCACAGACTTTCTGCAACAAGTCCAGACTGAAAATCTGTGCGAAATCTGAGCAAAAGTCTTGTAGTGTATTTTAGCATTAACTTGTGTCACCAGTCTATGCAGTTCATGCAAACGGCCCGTGATCTCATTGGAATTCGAAAATATTTTACAAGGTGGCTAATCCATAATAATTTGCATGTTGTGAACTGTACAAGAACGTGAAAACGCGATACAGAAGCCCCGCCCCTGCCCCTAAACCTAACGTCACTGACGCGGAAGCAAATCGTACAAAAATGTCCAAACGAATTATCGAAAATTGTCGTAAAACGGTTACGTTGTTGCCGTGAGATTGTGTTGGACCATCTGGAGCAGTTAAACGGGCGTGTGACACCTAAATATTTTGTGGTTGAAATGACTCATGATTCACACATTTAAGAATTTCTGTTGTTTTGGACGCAGCGTGAAATGCAATTTTTCAAAGAGTTGAAATATTTTCAAACGCTGGGCGTGTGCACGATGATTTTTAAAGACCAAAACGTTTCAAACATTTTAGAGCCGTGTGCATGAGTTCAAGTCACATGGTAACCGAGCGACGCTTGTCAAAGCGTATATCAAGTTGCTCTCACGTCGGGATAGATTTTCTTGAGCATCAGCTGCCGCGGGCCAGTGTCACACATTGCAGAGATACTTATAATAATTCTCTATGAAGTTTATTTAGTGGTTCACCCTCTTTTCATCAAAACTGTGCATTTCAAGTGCATTCAAGGAATACGTTTTATGAGTATGTGTGTTCCTAGGTATCAACCCCACAGCGTTAACTAATACAATAAGAGCAAGTCTTTGTCTCTTATTGCAAAAACTGTTAAAACGTACCAAAGACACCACAGACACACACAAACCTCCTGCTACACACATTTATCTTCTGTTCTAACAAATTAATGAACAAAGAAATGAAAACTGCTGAGACTGCAGGGGGGCAAGTGAAAGAGTAAATACCGCTGAGATGAGGTCATGTTAAAGAGCTAAGTGAGGCAGGAGAAAGTTACCGGGGTATAGAAAGAGAAGACAATGAGACCCTTCGAATATTTTCTGCATGAAGTGCTCTCAATGAGGTTGTGGGATTTTACTTCATGGGGCTGAAAACAAAACTCTCTCATTTGTGGGTTGCGTTGGATAGCGTCTGCTAAATGAATAAACGTAATGCAGTGTGTTTGGCCACTGGCACAGTAAATATGATCTGTGATTTACTCGTCTCTTTCCAAACATGTATGAGATGTATTCAGAATTGCCTAGAATCTTAAATAGACCAAGAGCACCTCCCCAAAAAGTGCGCTGCATATTCAACGGAATTAAGCCAATAAAAGACAGTATGAACGTCTTAAAAGCATGCAAAATAATTCTAACAAAGGCCTGACTTCGTTGAATCTGTCCTTAGACTAGCCTTCTGAACGCATCGCCAACCTCCCCCTTCCCAAATATATAGTTTTAAAACAAATCACTCTTTTATTCCCAACATCTCTAGAAGAAAATGGAATAAATCAAAAATTCAGCATATAATCACGTGCAAAAGAGAAACGTCTCCAGCAAGAGACGTTTAATAATAGCCTCTTTTATTTCTACAACTCTTTGTAACTATTCTTTTCTTCCCGCTCCCTGCGGTCTATAGAGGGGAGTGTGCTAGGGCAGGGTTGGGGTCAGAGGTCAGGACCTGGTGTGGTATGGGGGAGGGCTGAGGTTAAAGTTTATTTGTATCTATGTTCCCTCAGTCCATTAATTATAATGCAGCAGAGCATTTAGGTGACTGATTCATAGCAGAACAGCTCTTGGCGCGGCCATTCGGAACAAGTAGGTCAAAAATATTTATAACTCTGAACATTATGCAATGTATTGACCTGAAACCAAAGCACAGTGAGAAAATGCTAAAAATCCTTCGGTTTAATACAGTGTGGGAGCTGAGAATATACCAATATACTAAGAAACAAATCAAATTTACTGAAAGCTTTTATTTTTGGGGAACTTTGTTACTGGTGTGGGAGCCAGTCCCAGTCGGACTCCATCAGGAATGTTTCCAAACTACTGGTTTTGAACCTGGAACTAGTGATGGGAAAAATAGACACGGATGATCCGTTGAACACTTTGGCTCTTTGGGCCCACAATTCTGCCATATAAATACAGGGGAAACATACAGGTGAGATGCACTACTTAAGGGAAAAAACTACAATAACGTTTACATTTAGAAAACGGTTTGGTTGACTAGCCAGAGTTTTCACCAATCCCTAAGATAAAAATAAATATAATAATAATAATAATAAGGAAAATGAATGTGGGTATATACCGGAAAATATAACGCAATATATAATATAATACATTTCTATATTTTAGAACCAAGTGTTTATATGTTTCAAAATATCATCGCTGTCCTTTTGAGACCTTAAGACCTGAACTTTTTCAATGATTGCATATGTGTTGTCAAAGTTGACAAACACTTTTAAACACCTTTTATTGGTTGGAAATTTTCAAAACCAAGTAAGAAAATAAAGGGTGACTAATAATAATGATATATTAAAACACGAAATATGAAGGTACCAGGTTTCAGAAGGACGGCAGCACTATGAAAAGCATCAATATTGTAATACTTTAATAATGCCTCATTCTATACATTTCCTATATACTTTCAAATATACACTAAATTATTTAATATATATAACATCAGTTAGGAAAATATATTTTCTTTGCATAAAGAGTAAGGCATGAATGGTATGCCAAATTATACCAAAAGCCAAGAATGATTATCATTATAAGTATCACAATTTAACAACATGACAAAACGCAGCTTTTGTTTTAAATGGCTTATTCTACAGTATGTCTACCTTGTATGTCAGGTATGGTTTGTGAGGAAATCGAGGATGAGACAGATGTCTTCCCTGCGATCCGTGGAGATGGTGATCCAACAGCGATTAAAGACGGAAAAGGTAAAACTGTGAACCATAAAGAGTTTAAATGAGTTTGCATGAGAACACGTCTCAAACCATTTTAAACATACGGATTATGCGATACATACTGTATGTATAACAACCAGATGAACTTCTAGCATTATCTAGTTAACCAAGAGCACTAGACAGCTATTTTGCGCCAGTACATGCACGTTTTGTGCACTTATTTTATACAGACTTACAAAAGCACTATATTTGCTAAAAGCCTATATGATGAACTGACACCATCTTACTATGACCACCCATCACATTCAAAACGTAAACTGCATGAGAAAAATTAACATGTCAATGTTCCTAACAGATCATTTTCAAGTCCAGATTTTAGTGTTCCCCACCATGCTCCCTTCATTTGGGCCAGAGAGCTCAGATATACCAGCGGTTACTCAGACAACCGAGCCCACCTCAGACCAGCAGAACACGAAGACCCCCTATCAGACTGACTCCAACCCACCTGAAAAAAGCAGCCTCACATCCACGGTGAGACAACTACGGCGTTCCTTTGTTACTTAAAACCTCTTAAAAAAGGTTCCTCGATGCCATAGAAGAACCATTTGGTTCCGCAAAGATCTGAATCTGAATAACTTTTCTTTTTCAAAAAAGGTTCTTCAGATTATAAAAAAGTAAAAGAGAGATGGTTCTTCGAAGAACCTTTGACTGAATGGTTCTTTGTGTAACCAAAACAGGTTTTCCAATGGCATCGCGGTGAAGAACCTTTGAAGCATCTTTATTTTTAAGTGTGTGGTCTGTGTAGCTATTTTGTTGCGATGTTTTGTTCATTGTTCTAGACTATGAAAACATGACTTAACTAATTTAATTTGCCTTTTTATCCTCTATTGTAAACGCAAGAAAGCTTATTCCTGATGTCCCTGATCGAATCCTATTCGCTCCTAAACATTTTATTTTGCTCTGTAGGGAAATGTGTTATGTGTGGATGAAATACCAGTGAAATACAGATACGACGTTCTGCTGAAACTCAAAGCCCCCTCCACATGTGTAAGTACTGACCTGCTTTTACCAGATTGCGATTGTCAAATGATATTTTAAAAAAATAATATATATATATATATTTCGATCATATTGTCTTTCCAAAGTCATTATAAATGTTTTTACACTATTTCAACCCGTCGAAACAAATTATGCAATTTTAACTAAAGAGTATTATTGTAAGTAAATGCAAATCGCCCCTGGCTAACATTTAATAAAGTATGTTAAAAAGCCATTTTGATCGTACTTCAAAATTTAAGAAATCCATTTTATTTGTTTACTATTAAAAGCCTCGAACGGGGACATTAGCATCTTTCATTTAGGATGCATTAAGTTGCATTCGTTTGTGCAAATAATTTATTTTTAATGAAAAGATCGAGTTTCTACGCAGTTCTCTTTCACTATCATAAACACACGCTCTCTCTGATAGAAAGAAGAACATATGTTTTCTGTGGCATCTTAACTATGGCAGTCAAACATTATACAGAAGCCTTAAACATGTCAGTCTGTAAAAGCGTCTTGTATCTCAACTGGTACACCATGGTGCATGTGACCCCAGGGTCACGGGTGTAATTCCCGAAAATGCATGAACTGATACAACATACAGCTTAAATGATGAATAAAAGCGTCTGCCAAATGCATAAATGTCAACGTGTGTAAATGCTCTCCGTATGTCATGTGATCGAGGCCTCATTGGGTGGATCAGTTACAGAGGTCTTGTGGCGTGCACATCAATGGCATTCCATAACACCCTTTGGGCGGCTACCCTTTGGAATTCATGCAAGTAATTGTGCCAAGATACACAGCCAGGCATCTGTGTTTAGTTTTAGAGCCAGTAAAGAGCTTCATTCTATTGAAGTATATACTACAGTATACAAGTAAATACTGTACAAATGACATTGGGTGCTTGAATCGGGAGACAACAAGGCTACAAAAAGTGTCTGTTCTTAATCTTTTACAGACCCTATAATTTTATCAAATTGCTTTTCGGCTCTTCTATGCATTTTTAAACCATTACTCTCGAGACATCGAACCAGAAGAAAGGGAATCCGTTGCTATAATAGAAAACCTTAATATGACCTTCATATTACCTCACATTCCTGAAAAGAGAGAAAGAAAAAAAGAAAGTTTAAGATCGAAGGGCTAAAGACTCAAATGTAAATGTGTTTGTAGTTGCGTGTATAAAGTGTATTTCTTTTTCAGGGATACTGTACATGAATTACAAGTGTTCTACATTCATTAAAATGCCGTTAACACAAGCGACCTCTCATCCGATAGGAAGAGACTAAAGCAAAGATTCAGAGTGTTCTGGAACATCTCTGTGGTGAAGACTGCAAGCTCGAAATCTTCCAGAAAGACCACACGGATGAGATTATTGTTTATGGAGACAGCATCGAAGGTTTGCTTTCTTGTTGTTTATTCATCATTTGTATTAAAGTATATGTAAATTCGGTTCAATATAATTCACGATGCTGGGTTCATAATGACGGCATCACAATATTTTTCAAACATGAAACTAAAACTCAAAACTCAGTGAAAGACTGACAGCATGGCAACTGTGGCAAAAATCCAGGTTATCACATACAATATATATTTTAAATTTTCCTAAATACATGTGCAAACACAACGGTTGTATTGCTCAAAAGTAAATATTTGTTTACTGCGCAGTATTTGCGGTCTTTTGATCATCTTTTCTATTATTTTCATCTGGTCCAGTTTTCCTTTCCTGCAACATTTTCAAGATTTGTGAGAAATGGTGTTATTAGTTTGCAGAATGAAACAAAAATGATCCTTTTACATAAACACATACTTATAAGTAGTACATTGAAAAAACTGAAATGGTGCTTTGAAATGTTCTCTTAATATTTCCCTCGGCTGTATATGCATATAATAATACCGATACGACGCATGCATTAATATCCGTCTGACTTTTTTAATACAGAAACCAAATGAAAGAAACAAGTGTTAACTAACTACAATTGTACATAAATGATATTGTTTATGCATGCTAACAATCATTGTGAATCCCCAATGTTGTGAATAAGTGTACAAAATCTTTTTGCTTTCATTTCATGAAGCCAATCCTGAAGAAATGGCTGGGAAATTCAACATCGACAACATAATGGATAAGGTCAGCAACTATTTCAAAATATTTAAATGCCAGGTTACATGACAAAGTTAAAAACGTAAAACCCGAGCATTTATATGTTATTAGACATTTACAAAGCAAAGAAAGAATGAGGTTCATGTCACCTTCTCCCATGAATCCACAAACACTTCATTATTTTACTACGTGGTTGTCTTTATGTGATGGTGAGGCTGTAACTCATTACAGTGTAGGAGGTAAACAGCCACAATTAACTTATATTATGCAGCATGTTTTACTATCAACACGTGTCGATTTGTGTTTGTGTTTATAGGTTGAAGTTGAAGAGGTAGTGTCTCGTATGGGTCAGCGCTCTAAAGCGGTCTTCATCTCCGTGTTGATAGCTGGTTTACTGCTTGCTGCTTTGCTTATTGCCGGTTTCCTTCTAAAGTCACGTCAGGAAGAGACGAAAGGACTACGACTGGTGAGTGTGAACAACTATTCGTGTATCTAAACAGCCTGTTCTTCATTAAACGAAGTACCTACTTCTTCACAGTTAAATCAATATGTTTTATAACCTACAGTATGTACAGTATGCATACATTTCAGAGAGACGTTTTATTGTCACGTGACCTCTTGGTTCATTCATCTATGACACCTCTTATAAATTTATTCAGATGTTGTGCAAAATATCTATGAAGAATACACTTCTTTGTATCGTTGCGTTTCAATTTGGCGGTTCCTGAGCCTAATAAAATGCCAAAGTGTTCATGCAACACAAACTTAAAAATATCAGCAATTTAAGTATGTCTTGCATACTGATGATCATACAAAAATATGCAAAGAGGTGATTTGAAGGGGAGGGTGTTGTACAGCAGTATCAAGAAATAAATGACCCATTTTAACCCTTTTAAAACATATTTTATTAAAGTTAGAGGTGTCAAGTATTGCCAATAACCGTGATATCAAAAGCCACGGTTATCGTGTAATTCTTCAAATACCGTTATACCGTAAATATTTCAGCATCATTAAAAATGTCGTCTTTAAAGTCGCAATGGCTGCTCTCCGTCTCCCGACATTTGTATTTTGAGTGCAATTCATTGACGAAATGAATGAAATGAAATTAAAGATGAATTTGATAGCGTCATTTATTTATTTATTTTCAACAGACACCACGGTAATATTGTTATCACAAATTATTTTGGCCACGATAATCTGATTTTGTGACAGTCCTATTTTAATTGAACCACTTCATGTTAGTTTTAGATTCACATTCAAATGTACCACATGAAAAAGTATTGTAGTACACTATAGTATTTAATATAGTATACTGTAGTATTTACTCCAGTAAGTTGATAAACTGTAGTAAACACTGTAGTATACTGCAAAATGTAGGTTCAAGAACACTAGTATCTGGGAATTCTACTAGTACTATATTACAGGTACAGTATTTTGCATGTTGGCTGAGACAGAAATTCAGATATATGTTATTGGATAACTATATTAATATACAAATTTGGATAACAATCGGGGCATTGCTTCATTTCTTTCCCTCCTGTGCAATACCCTACCAAACTTCAGTATCTGATCAAAGTCAAAGTCGTGAACTGTATAGCCTAAATGGAGAGAAAAACAGTCCAAGTTCACAAATTAACTTGTATCAGATTGTACAACGGTACAACCAAATGTTGTTTTGCGACTGAGCCTGGCTGTTCCTAACTATTGTTTCTGTGTTCATCAAGGCTGAGGAGTCCTTCCAAGTGGATCAAGAAAACCAAGGCAATACATTGCTGTCTGTAGCTCCCCTCCCTCAACAGGAGCCTTCGGACAAGCCCGTCACCAATGGAGAGTCCTCCGAATCTCCCCCCACCAACGGACATTCTGCCACACAGACACAGGTGGCCGACACGCCAATGTAAGACGTGTCAGCATCTCACTTCAACGACCAGAGAACAAGGTTATCATTAACTTTAAACTCAGGCAAAACAGATATTCTAGATTTTAAGGATATCTGTGAATATGATGAAGCCAATGAAAATATCAAATGATGCAGAGAGATTGTACGAGATAAAGACGACAACAGTGATTTTTATCTGTAATGTGAAGGAATGATCGCAGGTTTAAAGCAGCGTGAACAGAAAAGGCAAAGAATGTGCCCGTGATGTTAGCTGCTGATCTTGCAGATCCGTGCTCCGTCTAGAAACCACACTCATTCAATTAAATTGAACACATCTCAAACATTTACATATTCATAGATGCTCTCGAACGCAAAAAGAAAGGAGATGTTCTTTGAGGTAATTAAGAAATGGAAAAAAAACAGTATGACTTGCATAAGATTACACAGAACCACCAGTAAGCATTTTCTGTTTAAAAAAAGCTTTCTGAAGTCTACGACCGCTGCCTTGCATGGTTAAAGGGATAGTTCACCCAAAAATTAAAATACTGACATCATTTACCCGCCCTCATTTCAAACCTTTATGAATTTCTTTCATCCGCAGAACACAAAAGAAGATTTTTTTTAGGAAAGTTGGGAACCGAACAGCACTGGCCCTCATTCACTTCTATTGTATGGACACAAAACCAATGCAAGTGAATGGGGGCCGGTTTACAACACTCTTCAAAAAAAACTTCCTTTGTGTTTTGCGGATGAAAGAAACAATATGTTAATAAATGTAAAAACATATTTTGTACGAAAGCTTATCGTTTCCTGTTTATTATTTCCTTTTGTACTTTTCTTTATAACAATTTTTTGTTCTTTTAACTCTTACACGTACCCGCTTACATTTTTACTTTATAAAGCGCTCTGAGAATAGATATTAGAAAATGAAGTTAATATTATTATAGTTGATCATTTTTGGGTGAACTATCACGGGTTATAAACACAAAATCCTTTATCGGGCGCTTCAGAACAGAACTACAACATTCAGCAAAGACGTGTGTTGAATCACTTTCTATGACATGTGTAACATCTTCCTCTATGGTTTTGATGTTCATGGTCTTTTATTTAGATTTTGGTACGTTTATTCAGTTGCCCAAAGCTACTTTGTAATGCAAGTCAATGTGATTTTCAGATTCAGTGTTCACTGAGAACCAAATGCATCAGCACTATGTACTAAGCTACAGAAACTGAAAAATAACATAAACATAAACAAACGCACTGCTAACATTTGTGCATTTAGTAAAAGTTGTAATGAAATAACATGTGAACAAATGTGTGATTGTTGACCAGTAAGCTTGTATAAGGTCAAAACATTTTACCTTAATGTTTTTTGTAATTGCCTATATTTTTATACAAAGTATATTTTGCTTTATACTTTTTTGTTTGGTGTGTAATCTAAACCTTTAGTTAGATGTTTGAAAACACAAAGGCGGCGGCAAAGACTATTGTTACATGAACATGTATGTGCAAGAGTGAGTGGTAATATCATTGTGTTTGTTTTATGTACTGTGGAAAGGACAAATTTATAAACAACTACGAAATAAAGAACAATTTCCATACATTACTCTTTGATCGTGTTATGGCGATCAGTATCTGTTTATTGTAATAAGTCCTAACATGATCAAAGCCCTAAGATGTTTTAATCCATCGACAATTTGCAGAAGTGTTTCTTGTCATTTGATTCCCATCAATTTTTTGTCATTTCAAAACATTTTGTATAAACATTCAAATAATGAATATGTTGGTTATTTCCCCCCACATAACTCATTTCAAAACATCCATATGACTTCAAATCAAGTGCATTTTAAAATCATGAAAAACACTTTAGCCAAGTGACTCCAAACCTTTTAACAAAGGGTGCACCGAGTGATCGGCAAACAACAAACATAAAAGTGGAGTTTATATCAGTTAAGGTTGTTGTGGCCGGACGCGAAGTTTTAACCCATAAATATAGAGTGAAACTTTTGCAATTTTGCATAGATTATAACTGCCTACTTTATTCAAAGATCACTTTTATTATTTATTTCTAAATTTGTGATAGGACTAATGCGGTACATGTTTTACGCTATTGTACATCACTGTCTACGTAAAAAGGTAAATAAGCATCCAAAGCGGTCCAAAGAAAACAGCAGAATCCCGTGGGTCACGTCAAATGTGCATGTATTGCATTTCAGTGGGTTCACACAACGTTTGGGAGGGTGAGATTAAATGAACCGTGTTAAACCCTTAGTGTAACATTCTGTACTATAGTACTGTATATAATATATGGTTTCCTCTCGCTCACCACAAGATTAATGCAACAAGAGCAGAAAAAAGGCCGGTGTTGCCATGGTTTCGGAAGAGAAAGAGAGATGGGGAGGGGAGGAGGAGGAGGAGGCGAGGCCAAGATTTCCCTCCAACTATAAACCAATGACGCAACTCATTCAAACTCTATTAACTTCCACTGAGCCAAAATAAAAGAAGCTGCATACAATGTTTTGTGCTATAAGCAGAAACCTAATATAAAATTGGTTTTCTTATTGGCAACTTAGTCGACAAAACCTATCTGCAAACTACCCTGCTTCTATTTACTTGCAAACTAGTGTGACATGATATTTTCACACCGTGCTTAACAGACACTTCAATGCATGTACAATATGAATATCACGGAGCTAAATAAAGAGATTCATTAACAGCTGCATGCGTCAGATGCTCACTGTAGGTGTTTGATAGCACAAGAATGCCATCGACAGCTCTACATCAATGGCATTTCACAACAAACACAAGAACGGGGGTTTATTTGTCCAATATATAACACTGTGACTGCCCAGGCGCACCAAACAAAAACAACACATCCTACACGACATTGCAAAGTCAAACTGGAATTAGGAATAGGGATGAATGCCATCCACGGGCTGAGAGAGTGTTTAATGGATATAGGCAAAGTACATTCAAATATTTTTGTCTTCCTACACAGTCTACAGAGTCTTTGCATGTCAGATTTTCATTTCACTGCTGGTTCTATATTCATATAACTTTCTGTGAATCTGAAAACTTTTTTTGAACGCTTCTTCACAGACTAGAAAGGCAAGGAAGAATACAACAGACAACATTGGAAGTTACATTAAACATGCAAAAATGACGAACATTTCAGAAAGGTGGAAACCCTCTTCATTGGAATGACCACTTTTCAAAATGTGCAAAAAAGGAAAATATCGCAATACACGTCGCCTCCTAGTGTTCATAACGCGATATTGCTCGGGGAAGGACTCAAGGAGGTTCCTCTCATAATCTAATTATTATTCTTTAAGGACATCGAAAAATTATAAACTCTAACATCACATAATATTTACCCGAACATCACAAAGAACTAGCTCGTAAAAGAATTGTATAAAGATAATTGTATAGAGAGAGGCAAGGCTACAGATATGAGATGCAGTCCATTTACTTTTTTTCACAGCAACGAGGGTTCAAGGATTCTCGCTCTGAGCGACTCTGGGTGGAGGCAGGGTGGGCAAAGCTTCCGATAAGGTGGGCACAGGCCACCCGGCCCCCCTGTGGAGCTGGCACGAGACAGATTTATAAGAATTAATGTATGTAAACTGTTAAAACATATATACCATAACTAGATAATCGAATATGGAAATGATTATAAGTACCGAGGGTGTATTTCCAGAGAATCTGTATTGTGTTTCATAGAGCACCACCTTTGTTTTGTTGTAATCGAAATGTTGCGACAGGATCCAGTGATGCGCATTAATGGTCGCCTGCACCACGTGACCTCATTCAATGTTTGTAAACACGCGTCGAGCACGTTTGATCCCGAAGTGTTTGGGAACGTGTGGCGCCTTGCAGCCTATCGCGCGCTGGGGGAGTGTTCGGGGGCGGGGTTTAGTGTTTCGCTATGGAAAAAACGACAGGGATCTTGGTAATGATGCGTCTCAAGAAGGGGAACAGTAGAGAGTTGGACCGAAACAAGAAAAAGTCCAACGAAAACAGCCCATGTGAAGTCTAATGCCTGGATGTAAGTAAAACCCTTTTTACCTTAGATGAGAGAGATCGTTCGTTTGTTTATAAAACTAAACAAGTGTGCGTCACAATGGGGATTGCCTATAAATATTTGTTTGTAAAGAATATCTCACAAATATTCCCAAGTTGTTTTGTTACGTGTTACTTCTACTTTAAATGCGATATCGAAGATATGACGATTTTTGCAACAGGTCTGCGTTAAGATATATTACTGCGTCATGGCTATTGCGACAAGAGGAGATCCATTCGGGATATCACCTGCGTAAGAGGTTTCCTGACCGCTCCCTTTAGTCGTTCTAACGCGATGCGACAAGACGCGATCTAATCAAAGTGGTTGGAATTAAACGCTCGCGTCGCGTTAAGAACAGCGTCTGGTAAAGGATGCTGCGCGGGAGATGTGATGCGATGCGCACGTCAATAACGCAGCATGGTGCGCACTTCATGCCATCACGTAATCCTTTATGCATCTCCATGTATTTGAATTAAAAGGTTATTGCTAACAATCTTTTAAATAATGACTAAAAACGATTTATTGATTCATATTCTAAAGGGGTTTGTGAAACATGTATGATAACAGACCAAGATTAAACATAATCTGTCTGTATAGCCTACTGGATGGAGTTTTAGCAATAAGTGCGTCATCGTTATAAAAGTATGTTTTTGATGGGTCGCCACAATAAGGCGGCCATGCTCTAAAGTGTCTGATAAACTTGGAATTTTCTAGTGCGCACTTGACCAGACGAGGTAAACACATCATTAGCGCAGTGCTGTCTTTTCTCTCTAGGGGGCGCATTGCGTGTTTGGGCATTTACAATCTGGGACGTCGTTATCATTATTTCTTTGTGCGTATTAGTATTGTTTAGCATAGCCAGGTTAACTTTTATTCGGGCTAGAGAGCGAGAAAGAAAAGGTTGACGAGTTCTGCTGGTTCACTGAACACAAAAGCTTGGTTAAATCGGGTCATCATAGCAGGGTATTAGGTCTGAGACAGATATTTCCTTCCCTTTAAATGTCAAAAATGTTAGATGTGTTTGTACGTTTATATAAGTGTGTGCCCTGATTTTCATTTTTTTACTTATTCCTTTGTATCAAATGTTTATGAAGACCGTAAGATACGGTTTTAGACCATCAAGGGATAATAAGGATAAGGTTTTTATCACTTGGGTATATATTCAAATACACTTTATTTCAAAAAGATATTTTTAGATATAGAACAAGTAATATCATAACTTTAGTCTGTGTTTATCCTTCTTATATATTGCATTTATAAACTGATTGAAATCTGTTGATTTTGTATTTTTTATTCACTGCTGTCATCGGCCATCCCATATACACTAAATGACATGCATCCACATTGCAAAAGTCCAAAGTCTCAACAAAGATGCCTTTCCCTTTAAGAGTCGGATATGCATTACACAAGCGGTCAGGTGCACAGGGGGCTAGAAACCGAAACTTGTAAACAAATGCCGACTGTCGCTCTTCTATTCTCAGCCATCCTTTTGTATTGTAATAAATCTATTGACTCGGGTCTCTGTAAAAGTTCAAATATGATAAACAAATGTAACATCTGCCTTTTTTCCTGTTTCTTCTTTTCAGTGCTATCTACTTCTAAATCATAGCCTACGTGGTGGTCTGCGTGTCGCGTGCCGCTTCTGGAAGCTGAATTCAGGTGGTGCCATAGAGTATCCCATGTCATCTAGCACCATTTGAAATCAGTGTTCTTGGGGTGGTCTATGACGTCATGACAAGAAATCCAAATGCTTGAGACTTTACATTTGTGTTGTTTCCATGTTTATGATTATTCGTTTTGAAAGAAAAGTGAATTAAAATATTTTAAACAAAGCGGTTTCTCTTATTTACAATCCTTTTCGTATGTAAATTTGTGTTTCAATGTTCATGATATGAAAGCATTTTCTAATATGGATCTTGCGTATATCACCCTCTTTGTATTCTGAATACCTTCTTCAGTTACCAAAATGTACAGACTTTCAAAATGTAAAGATATTGTAAGTGACTTTTCTAACCACCACTCATTCATTCATTCATTCACTCACTACCTGCCAGATCAAATACCAGTATAGGTGCACCCTGCTGACAAAACAATTCCAATGGTTTCCATTACAAATATGAACCAGCTGTTTACCAATAAAACAGTTACAAAACTACTAATTCTAGTAGGATTGTTTACCAACAGAACCAAACACACCGGCAGGCACTCAGAAAAAACTATGCAAACCAAATCTTCAATGCGACTCTCAGCTCTCAACAAACTCTTGAAAGCATCTTTGGTAAGCATGGCATACAGTACCGAACCAGTAATAAACAGATTTTGACAGCTTTACCTGTTCCCTTCAGTTTGACAGATGTGCGGAGTTGCACACATCAACCTTGTTTAATAAAACAGAGGTCAACAAGAAAGTGTGCCGTCCTGTTGATATCACCCAAAAACTCTCCACCTGGCTCTCCTGAGAATATAACAATTGAGACGTGGGGCCAGGACCAATATATCGATCTATTTATCCCTACAGGAAATGACGAGTTCAAATATAAAGCGATAAAAAGTCACAGAGGTATGACGCCAATGAACAAATTAGGGGAATTTAAACGTGTCGCCAGGAGATGGCGCTGTTGGATTTAATACACGTCGAGGACGCACACAGGCTGCGCGTTGCCAGACTCGGCGTTTTAACGCATAATTGAAATTAATCATAATGAATACATATTTTTGCACAAACTTTGATTAAACAATCAAAGTGAATTTAAATAGAAAAAATGCAATTTTATTTTAGGACCAGTTTTAATTCCTTTTGAGTGGGAGTCACGTTGTTCCTTGAAACTGGCAACCCCTTACCTCCGTCTGTAGATAAGCGAAACATCCAAAACAGTTCTGCTGTGGCCGACAGCACCGCATATTTCAGATGTTTCTTTTATTATACATCTGATTCAAATTATCCCTTTAGAGGAACAGGACTGAGTGTGTGTTAGATAAGAAACGTTGGAGGGGCCCCGGGACCTCTAGACAGATACATCATAAACAGGATTATTTGCAGTGATGACATAACATTTTATTAGAATCAAAGGGTCAATATTGTTTTTCTTCATTGTTTTTTGGAATTGAAAGATTCTGTGTTTTTCTCAGATCTCAAACTGTTTAGTTTGTAAGGCCCCCCTTGTGCCCCCCCAAATAAAGTCTTATAATCTTAAAGTGAGAATTTTAATTGTACCAAAAACATTTTCAGACATACAATGCTGGAACATCAATTATTTCGGTTGGTTGTCCTATTTACAATTTTAAAATGTATGATACATTTATATTTCATAAAATGTCACAAAGGCCTGTCTTAGGGCCCCCTAGTTTGACAAGATGGCATAAGCCCTCCTGCCTGTGAAGAAAGACGTATGGTTACAACTTTGCCCTTAGGGTCACTTTCCCAACATTTTAAAGTATTGGTGTCTGTTTTGTGTGATTAGATATGTTGTCATGGTTATAGAGTATATATGTGAAAGCGGATGTAGACTGCTGACAGCAGATAGACTGACAGGGAAACATTTAAGAGATGCAATTGTGAGAACTGTCACTTAACAAAGATCATTTAAGCTCATTTTAACCGCTGTCGGCAAGTGCGTATGCACATTGATCCACTAAATGATAGTTATAGTTCTTCTTGCTCTTTAAAGAGTTTTTATTTATATGATAAATGTGTTCTGGGGTTCATGAAATGTGCCAAACTTACCAGACTTTTCTTCAGGGGCGTCAGACTTAAACTTTCTGAGGGATCTTCTAAACCTTATATGTTGACACTTTCAAACAAGCGATTCTCGACATGTTTTCTAAATGTGACCAGATTCTTTGAATTAAACGGTGACCTATCAGACCAGACCCAACTGCACAACAGGATAAGATATACACCCTCAGTTAATGATTTTCATTAAAAGTCATTGAGAGCATACACCCTGTTAACCATAAAACATCCACATGACGGCTTTACCCCATTCGTCCAGCAATGACAAAACAAATAACTTCATTTGGCTTCAGCTCATTCATTACTCAAAGGACTCTCCTTTTTTCTTTTCTCTGCCGTCCCCTCCCTGACCGGCTGTGATTCAAAGTGATGTTTCCCGAGACCTCTGTGTCATACTGTCTGGAGTAAATGGGAATGTTTACCCAAGCGGATAACCAAAGATCCAGGTTACCTCTAGAAACCTCAAGCCACAGAGACAAGAGAAAAAGAGTCAGACTAAGGGGGGGTAGTTGATAATTAGAATAGCGCTATTGTGCGTGAGCAGGAAAACGCTTCATATGAAATACACAATATTGCAGTGAATCACATGAAATGGGTTTTCATTAAAAGCGTAAATTGAATGTATAAAATACATAGGCTTTCCTGCACCTTCGATGAAAAGGGCATGTCATGTAAAGCTTAAATGCACAGTTACCTACTTTGTATAAAATTGTCTGCCGATTGTATGTGAATCCAACTTTTTTTCTTCAAGCCAATAAGAAGCCACCCTAGCATCCACATAGCATGCTAAAAACTATAGGAACACATACTTAACCTTGAGTTTTGCACAGACAACCGCTGCTCACATATTCTTCTTTAGCAGTGATTTGCTTACCATGTTTTTGTATTTCTTATAGGGTTGCTCTGTGGCGACTGTGGGGAAGTTATTGTAATTCATTACTTGGCTTGAATAGGCACAACTATCTCTGTCATTTCCCCAGTAACCACTCCGCCTGCTGACGTCAATGGGCAGCAGTGCTTTCAGAAGGGATACACGGCGTGTTACAACACATTACAAATGTTTGCTCATTGTGGCTTATTCACCATATGGTCATATTGAACGTGAAGGCGTGAGAGGATGACAGCTATGGTGCAATGTAAATATCTCATTTTCGCCGGAGGAAACACTTCAATGAGATCACTTGTTAGGAGACATGGTTACAAAAAGGGGAATAGGGTAAATGTCAAAGGTCACATGACCGAACTGAAACACGGCTCTCATTACATCCGCTTGTTGGAGAAAATGTGAACAACAGCGTCAACTAACAGCGGTATCAAAGGATTTTAACCTCGCTCTTTTCTTGTTTTATCATTCAAATTTCAGTGAGAAGAAAAAAAATGGTATAAATCAATCTGGATGAGTTCATCTTTTCAGGAGGCATTTTGAATATAAAGCAATAAATAAAATATGTAAGGAAGTACACGTGAGTCATGACAGAAAGAACACACCCAAGCGCTATAAAACGTACTTTAATCAAATATATAAAAATATAATCTGTGCGTTTATTCGATGTGGAACAAAAAGGATAATGTATGAAATAAATAAAGTACTTCATTAAGAATATAAATATTTGCAGCTTTGGGGAGTTAATACTGTATTCATAAAGTGCCCACTAGGCCAGAGGAGCTGTTCGATTGTTTGTCCTGTAGATGACAATCCAGAGAAAACACAATTAGAAGAACCAAACAACTCTTTGATGGTGATACAATAACAAAAAGAAAAAATCATTAAAGAAGATGTTGCAACTACGCCAGAACATATTAGTCGGAGATGAAATCATTTGATGACTTTTAACTGCTATACCTTTCAAAATGGTAATAATTCTTCTTCTTTTGTCCACTGTCCTTCTCCAGTGTTGTATGAACTATACAGCATTGTAAATGAGGAGATGCAATTATTACAAACCATTTTATTGTGAATAATTTTGTTTAATATTCATACGCAATCCGTGGTACAAGCCATATATGGACATACATTAGCTCTGCATAAGTAGTTCTTGTCATTTTTTGCATGTCTAACTCATTATGTGTCCCGAAGTGCCATAATACGCTTATACAGGACACAATAATCAGCCACATCTGAGGTTGTTTTTCTTTAGTTAGTAACCTGCTTGGCATGCTGGGAATTTGCAAGGGTGTGTATTTAAAGTGAAAAAGGGAGTCGTGTTTTATTTTCCTTGAGTTCACGTTGCTGCGGATTTACATAACTTGCAATATTTCTAGCACTGTCAAATAAAGCGTCCTTGCCAAATTGTGTGTAAGCCTTAAAAGTCATGGACGTTTTCAACGGTTTTTTCTTACTCTGGTGAAGTATACAGAAACGGATAAATAATTCATCTTTAAAAGCAAATGCAAAACAGGGCAGAAGCAAAAGAAAGGGAAGCTGGTTGATCGATAACGGCCAGTTCACGAGGAAGACAACTATAAAGTAAACATGTTAAAAATCGTCCTAACTTTAAAGGGAAAGTTCAACCAAGTTTTAAAATCTGTCATTATATACTTATTTTCAAGTTGTTCCAAAACAACATTGAAATGTTTGTTCAAAAGATATTTGAAATAATGTGTGAAACTAAATAGTTCTGGGACACCATTAACTACCATAAGTCGTTTTACTTTACTATGGAGGTCTATAGTGCCCCAGATCTGTGTTGGTCATAAACATTCTTCCAAGTATCTTTCTTTCTGTTCAACAGAAATCAAAATGTACACAGGCTTGGAACAACTTGAGTGTGAGTGAACAATGACAGAGTTTTCATTTTTGGATGAACAGTCGCTTAAAGAGACTTTCAAAAGATTTTACCAGCTGATATCAAGCCATTCAAATATAAAGATCTCAAGCCTTATAAAGTGAAAATGCAATCTGTTTGCTTAGAATAAACAAGATGTTGGTGTGGACGCTAATACAGTTATCAGTATAGTTATTGTTCTTAGTGTGAACGGGCCTTAAATCAGCAAATAAAAGCCAACGTGACTAAATAAGTGCATATCTAAAGCAAGATGAATCTAAAAAGAGTGATAGTAAAATCAACATGATTTTGAAGCCAGTTTAAATGAGTAAACATGAATGAGGAATGTGCTTACCCTCTTTTTTTATGAAGACGATGATATACACAATATAACACCGCTACAGGGAGAAGAGATATTGCTTAACAAAAAACACTCACAGTATGTGAATTCAGCTTTAAAATAAGTGTAGTTTTAATCCAAAGTCAATACTTACTTGGAATAATAATAATGGTGAAAATACACCCAAGGATTAAAATCACTGCATCTAGAAGAAGACATTTTTAAAGAAATTTTATTTCAACTTTGTTGAACCATGTTAGGAATCATCATTTTACTGCAAGTAGCTCCACGGTCCGATGTGGAGGATTGCTGTTATTGGAAGGACCGGTAAGGACCAACTTCCTATTAAAGGAACAGTTCCCTCAAAAATAAATCTTGTGTCATCATTTACTCACCCTTAAGCAACAAAGAAGATATTAGGAAGACTGCTTGTAACCCAACAGTTCTTGGCCACCATTGACTACCATAGTAGGAAAAATGACAATGGTAGTAAAAAGTGTCCCAGAACGCTTTTCTTTTTTACATTATTCAAAAATATACATTTTTGGGGTGAACTGTTCCTTTAAAGCAGCGGTTTTGAAATGCTCAGCAGGGCACAAGTGGGAGTCTTGGTGGGAATATTGGTCTTCGGGTTTTCGGGCGACAAAGGAAGTTAACACTCATTACCCATGCGGTGTCCTTCAGTTACACTCATAAAGGCTGTGATCTTATTTACTGTAGATGTTCAAAGAAGATTAAACATCAAAGCGTAACTCATTTAACCAACCGTGTCAACCACATCCCTGAGGGAACCGTAGTGAGACATTTAATTCAAACAGTAGACAGAAAGAAGACTTACTTAGTGAATAAACAGTGAGCTGTTCCTCTTCTATTTCTGCTATGAAACAAATGAAATAACCATAAAAACAACATTTGAGGGATGCTGTATTTTCTATGTTGAAATCCTTACCTTGTAAACTTGTGTTGGTTGTGGGTGTGTTTGTGGTGACGCCTGCTGTCGTCTGTTTTGTGTTGGTATCCCTTGCAGTTGATTTCTCTGGAAGAAAGGTTCACATGTAAACATGTAAACACAATTGCTAACAACCTGTTTATCTCTGGTATTGTGAATACAAACGCTGGAAAAAATATTTATGTAACTTGAAAGAATAAACATTTCTGTAAAAGGTTAGGCATACCTTGAACACATTCAGGAACGGCAGACCAGCCGTTCACCTCGCACACCGCCTTGTCTGAGCCTTTCATGGTGTAACCCGACTCACATTTAAATCTGGCTTCACTTTCATAGGAGTAAGGGGGGTTTCCTTCAATCTGGATGCCAAACTCAACTTCTGGAACTTGACATTCGATGGCTGAGGAAGAAAACTAAATTAAAATCAGGGAGACGTGCAAAGTAGCTGGACATTTTGTATGAGCGTGTGTGTAACAAAAAGATCATTCGAAACACATTTAAAACCGTTCAATGTCTACAAAAATGAGTGAAACCACATCAAGACATCCTCGGAGACATGAGGCACATATCCAAATCCACGGCATTTCAGTAATGTTAAGCAGTCCCAAGAAGTGTTGACAATAGATGCCAAACACTTAACACTTACATTCAACATTGGATAAGACCTTGGATTGCTTAGGAACCGGACGATATGTTTTGTTTGAAAAAGTCACTGGATGGATATAGAATTGTACTGCATTTTTATATTTTTCCAGCATTGGCACAAGCAGCTTTACTTCTATATCAGCTCTCTCTCTCACAGCTTTGCAGACAGTTGATAATCTCACTCTCCACTGTTTTACAACAGGCGCGTCGCACCCACTTTTCCCGGTGAGAGGTTCAACCGCCACACTTTTTCTGCAGTTTTTCCGCAGTTTTGCACAAACGCCTAACTACAGTCACTCACTCTTCCGTTTCTCTGGCCGCTCTACGGTCTGGAACTTATGGTCATGGTTATTTACATCATACATCTCCCTTTTCCAGGTACTTTGAATGAGTGTTTATGCTTTCGAGGTTTTTAATAAGCGTGATATGTGTTTGGGAAGATGTTCTGTTATTGTTTTGTTGACATTTTGAATGTTTTTGTTATTATATTTCGTTTTTTAGACTTATACTTATTGCTATGTAAGTTAATGTTTATTTGCGTCGGGGTCCCGATCAGCCTGCAAATACAACACCGACTCACTATACATTATACGCCTACCAAATAAATCAATAATTTGACACAAAATATTGATTTAAAAACAATATATTAGGCTACCTGAGTGAACAGAACTGCGTCGATAGCAATGCTCTGTTTTTCATGGCAACGGTGTGTTATACTTCGATCGCAGCGTTTAACAGACCGCAGTCATTTTAAGCCAAAATGGCCGTCAACCTTGAACAAATTGCAACAGAAGCAAACTCAACTGATGTTGTATCCTCAATATGTCCTGAGTTAGGGGAAAAAAGCCCCGAAGGATTATTAAAGTATTTGTGATTCTTTAGCAAGTCTACTGTTGTGCATTTTCACAAGTTTTGACTTATTTTTCGTGTGTTCTGAGTGTGTTTTTATACTTTTCTAGTATCACTCATTTAAATGGGAAGCTTTTTATATCTTGTGTGTCATACTCTGTCATTGTATTCATCGTTTTTATTGTTAATAAACAAATCACATCCATCCTCACTTTTGAAAAGTTTGCTACGCCCCCGTTACCCCCACAATCAAGCTAATCATCCACCAGATGCCCAGCACCGCCAGCCTTTGAAAAATGAGCTTTGCATGTACAGGATGGCATTGAGAATTCAGATGGGAAGCTAACAGTACCACAGACTAAACAAAACAGTTCCAAATAAAAGCCATGGATCACAAAAGTCCGGCTGGACCTGTTGAACGAGAAGAAGGCTTTCTGCTAGAAGTTTAACCTACAAATTAACTAAAAGAAAACCAGAGCAGAAGAAACGATCAGATTAATAAGAAACCAAATAAAACGGCAATTTTACGGCGTGTCCGAAATCACCTCCTGTAACCGCCTGGCTATCTTGCTTAGTGAATGACATGCCAAATAAATGAGCGGAAATGAGTGGGTGAATTCAGACACGAGTGTAAATATTGTCAGTCAGAGAGGGCTGTCGAGCCGTTTCATCACATACAGTAGGCCTACGCAAGAGTTTACACGAGTTGTCATGGATGAGAATGTGTTCATGCAGGGGTTTTTAAATCCTCTCCTGTCTGCTATTCAACACGAAGAACAATTTGAGTGTGACGCCTGTTAGGAAAATTAGGTGAACCATGTGAAATTTATCTCAAATCCCAAAAGTTTAGAGTCCTGCCCGGAGCGGATTGAGTAAGATTTGGATAATATGGTGCCATGACACGGACGGGAGTGAACTTTAGGGGAATGAGGGTAACGGAGTAAACGTCACTCCCTGATCTTAAGTGCTTTTGGAACAGCCCATAAGAATGAAATCGCAGATGATAGATGAGACATCTATGAGATTAAATGAAGAGACAAATGTCTCTGTCATCAGATTTTCAGAAGAGATCCCAACAATGTGTCAAACTGCGCTCAGATTTGTCAAGTCTGCAATCAAAAGTCAATGTGACTGTAGATCTCGGTATGAACAAATCAAGTCAGATCAAGATTATTTGACCACCTACATTCATTTTACACCTCCATAGTCTTAAAAATCCCAAAACCCAAATATGAATCTGAGAAACATGCTCTTACCTTTACATGTTGGTGGTTGTGAATTGTATTCTTCATCTTCATTACATGTGATGGATCTGTTTCCAACAAGGATGTATTTTGGATCACAGGCATATTCAATCACATCGTCCATGACTATATCCTCTTCATCCAGCTGCGTCACAATTTTGCCATGTGCAATTTCAGCAGGCCTTTCGCAAATAATTTCTACAAAAGCAACACGAGGACACAAAAGTAAAATGGATACAATTGGCATCACTGCTAATTTAATATCAGTTCTGTTTTAGTAATTGTCAAAGATCCGGTGTATGAAATTTAGCGGAAACCGATGGCTTACTCCCCCCCTTTCGAAGCACCATGGCGGCTGACATGTACGGAGACCCACAGTGTATGTAGATAAAAAAATCGCATTTTAAGGTAAAAAACTTAACGCTTCATTATGTAAGATCTTTATACACCTCTGAAGACAAAGTTATGTGTATTAAATTGCATTTTTTTTCAGTAGATCCTCCCAGAAATGACACACTGGACCTTTAAAGTAGCAAAACAACCACTCACGTGTACACATAGATCTTCCACTCCAGCCCATTACAAGACACTGTCTGTGGCTCGACCCTTCCAGGATATATCTGCACAAACCCGACAAAAATAAACGGTGATTGTTCGCCCCATTAGACTGGAAAATGTGGACCACAGAAGTTCTTACCCTCTGTCACATATGGGTTTCGCATAAGCACCAAACAACGTTCCATCCGAGAAGCTGTAGGTCATATGCGGTGAAGGCTTGGGTTGACCACAGTCTACCTCTGAAACAGCACACACACAGACAATCAAAGGAAAAGTTCACCCAAAAATGTTTTTTTATTATTCACTCACCTTCACGTCATTCCAAGCCTGACTGTCTCTCTTCCACAGAACACAAAAGAAGATATTTTGAAGAACGCTGGTAACCGAACAACACTGGACCCCGTCGACTTCCATTGTACGGAAACCACTGAGACATTTCTCAAAATATCTTCTTTTGTGTTCCACAGAAGACAAAAAGACGCATAATGTTTTAGCACGACAGTAAAGAATTAAAAACTGAATTACTTTGGCATATTAATTCCACAGCGCTCCACTCCCCGTCCCTGCAGAAGATGGAAGTCGACCCTGACTCTCTATGCAATCCACTGGGACACTCCAGAAAAACTTCAGAATTTTCTGGAAAGTTGTTTTGCAGTAGGGATCTCCCAGACATCAGAACTTTGCCATTCAGTTGAGGCAATAGACAATCCGCTAAACCAATCACAGACACAAAATGATTATGCATTAAGAGACAGTAAAAATACATTTGACATCATGAAGGAATATAAAAGACAAAAATGCACCGCTAAAACGTGTTTCCTTATTTATAAGGAAAGTTGGACCTAATAGATAGGAAAAGCTGGAACAACGGAGCACACATGGAAAATCTGTTTCCGTAGTTCGGATAGAGAGAGTCATCCCTTCATGAAAACTAACACTTTTTTGCAAATATATAAGCAATAAAATGTATTAAATGGTGCTTATAAACTGTCATGACTGGGGTGAGACAAGGACAGAGGACCCAGGCGCAGATAACGGGTAAGGGGTTAGCAAGACTTTAATAATAAAAACAAAACCCACGAGGGGATAACAAAACAAAACAGGGGAATATAATAAAACAGGACTAAGACTATACACTCAAACAAGATAAATTAACTTTTAGACTAGACCAAACCAGACCTAGGAACTCACCAAACAACCACAACGAACCAGCACAAGGCAGAAGACACGAGGGCATTAAATAAGGGATCAAATCGAGAGGGGAACAGGTGTTGGGCATGAAACCAATAAGGAGGAGACGAGAGGGTGGGAACAGAGACCAGACCAGAGAGAGTGTATGGAAGGCCATAAGGGCCATAAATGCCTCTCTCCACACAAAACATGAGGTCCTGTCACGATCCTGCCGCTCAACCAAGAGAAACATGACATGATGCGGCAGAATCATGTCAACACTGTTTTTAATCATTTTAAAAGTAAAGTGCTTTTGGACATGTGAGGTTTTGGAAGGACATGACATGCTTGTGACTTAGTAGCGTATCATAAAACTTATCATGTTATAAATCTGTTACATGATGGTTTTACTTTCATGAATATTAACCATAGAAACTACAGTTTTTTGGCTTAATTTCTAACAAAACCATAGAAACCACAAATGTACTATAGTCTCACTAGTCACCACACTATTTGTAGTAAAACTACACTGAAACAAAATCTGTAGATAATACAGTATTACCGGCAGCAGTTTGCCAGTTACTTTCTGTCGATTTAAAGAGGAAATTGTTACTAGCAACAGTTTGTTGAAAGATAAAGGATCATTAACAAGACTTTATCCTAAAATAACAGCCTCATGCGAAGCATTCACAATTTGAAAAAAACAGAAAAAGGATTATGTGGATTTCTGGTTCCCAGAATGCTTTGCATGAGGCTGTTATCTTATCGATATATCTTTGAACAAACTGTTGCCAATAAATGACATAAATATAAATCTACAGTAAGTTACTGGCATCTAGCTCCAAAAGCAAAACGTTTATTGGTACAAATGGTAATAAACATGTAAATTTACTACATGAAACCATGGATCATAATGTTTGTTCAGATGATACATATTTAAGAATAAAACAATTATGAATTAGGTGATTCTGACATGTGGTGTATAAGAGCATCTTCACGTTTCTTGTATGATGACACTATAAAGCACCTAGTGATTTTAACAGCAGCTGAATGTTTTATTTGGTTTTAAAACATAATTATGTAAGTGTACATTTACATTAGTCATTTAGCAGACGCTCTTATCCAAAGCGACTTACAAAGAGTTCGGGGAGCAATAAGCGACATGTCATAAAAGAGTGTAATAAAAAAGTCTCACCTCTTCCCACGGAGACGAGCGCAAAGTGCAACAGAAGCAGCAGCCAAACCTTCGCGCTTGCCACGGTCATTCTAAATAGATTTCAATGTCTAAACTATAAATAGACTGGTCCTAAATATAATAAAAGGCAGAACAGCTATAGTACTGAACGCATAACGTGAACATCACAATAAATCACTACATAAACAGAGGGATTCCCCATAATAACTCAATCTAAACTGTTCAAGGAACTCAGGGTAATCCGTTCCCGGACGGCGCACAACACGAACTAATGCGTCTCTGACATACACACAGCTGGTGCCTCCCTCCTCCTCTCACTGACCGGGCTGTGTTCAAAACAGTCTACTCCCACTTTTCCAACAGTAGTAGTAAATACTGTTGTATACTTTTAACGATGGCAGAGAAAAATAAAAAACAACCAAAAACATGATTTCACAACAGTTAAAACAAACAAAAAAACATGGTTACTGTAGTAAAATAAAAAAGCATAGTTAAAACATGGTTACTAAAGTAAAAGAAAAAAGCATGGTTAAAACATGGTTACTATAGTAAAATAAAAAAGCATAGTTAAAACATGGTTACTATAGTAAAATAAAAAAACATGGTTACTATAGTAAAATAAAAAAGCATAGTTAAAACATGGTTACTATAGTAAAATAAAAAAACATGGTTACTATAGTAAAATAAAAAAGCATGGTTAAAACATGGTTACTATAGTAAAATAAAAAAGCATAGTTAAAACATGGTTACTATAGTAAAATAAAAAAAGCATAGTTAAAACATGGTTACTATAGTAAAATAAAAAGCATAGTTAAAACATGGTTACTATAGTAAAATAAAAAAACATGGTTACTATAGTAAAATAAAAAAGCATGGTTAAAACATCGTTACTACAGTAAAATAAAAAGCATGGTTACTGTAGTAAAATAAAAAAGCATTGTTAAAACATGGTTACTATAGTAAAAAAAAAGCATGGTTACTATAGTAAAAGTATAGCTTTTATGAGGCGCCATATAGCGTTTAAATCAAACTGCGCTTATGAATACATATATAAAAGCGTGCATACACACATATTCATTGCTCACATATACATGTATAGTATTGGATGTATGTGCGAGTGTTGTTTAGGTTTGTTTGCACGCATCAAGTTTATATGTATGTGTGAAAAAGTGTACATGCATGCATTACTAACGTAATATATACATATGGTATGGATTTCACATTAGTGCACATGTTTTTCATATGTGTTTTCTTGAACATCCAATGCTATACATGTATGTGTGAGCAATGTATATGTGTGTATTCACGCTTTTATATATGTATTCATAAGCGCAGTTTGACTTAAACCCAATACGGCGCTTAATATGGTTTTGAAAAGAGTAATCGAAGCACAAAAAACATGGTTACTAGACTTTTACCACAAAAAACACCCAGTGTACTATACTAAATACTATTACATTTAGTGAATTGGTTAACTGTAGTACAGTTGCGAGGTTCAGAACTTGTACTGTAAACAATAAAGCATACTACAGTGTTGTGTATCAACTATGGTAGACCAACTTTAGTAAATTGTGTGATATACTTTATGTATGCATTATTCTTTTCATGTGGGTGGTTTTTCCACGTGTCATATGTATTTTTGAACTATAGTCACATTCAAGAATGTGGATGTTCTTCTACGGTTGATGTAGTACAATAATACTGTTGCTATAGCAAACGTTTGATTATCAAAAGAAATGTCTGGATGAATCCAGCTTGGTGAGGTTTTGATAGCATGGAATGTATGAGTCAGTTTAAGGGTGTTCCCCAACAAGGGCGTCCCTGCATGAAGATTTCATGCCAATGTGTTTGAGCGTAGTCAAGGTTACAAAGTCATTTGTCTTTCTTCAGCCCCTCTTCTAACTGTTCACCCCGGTTTGTTAATGCAGTACAAGTATTAACATCAGCAGGTTTAAAGTGGAACTTTTACAATTGATTCGAACCTCACCATGGATACTACATTTCCGATTGCTTGGTATGCATGCAATGGTACAAAATAAATGAGTCTTCAGACACTTTTTGTATGCTTGCTCTTGCAATAGCTTATGATGTTGTAAGATGCCTCATATATGGTTTTGCCTATGACTAAATGTAATTGCACATAGGCGTGTCATGGTTTTTCCATGACACTTCCGCACTTATGGTACTACCACTGTGATAATGCACAAAAATATTTACAGTACCATGGTGCTCATCAAAACCTTAGGTTATTCAAAACATACATCATTATTAGGTCACTATGAGGTTAAAGAGCCACCGACAAACTTAAATCCAACTTATCTTAAATAAAAATAAAAGGATAGTCGAATAACCGTCTTCCAACACCGAGAAGCATCTTTGACGATGTAAAAACATGCTCTCCGGTCTTATCTCAAAAACACACACCCCACCCATTCTCTTCTGGCCTGAGCAGAATGATAATATTGCGTTCACATTATATATATTACTCATTGAAAAGCGGTCTATTTTTGGACCAGCGTGTCCTCAGCCATAGAGATCCAACGTAAATGAAGACCCCATGTGGTCCCTTATTACCATCCTTTACATTTTCTACAGTGTACAATGGCTATTATGAGGTCACTTGAAGTGACAGCTCCCCCAACAAAAAATGTTTTCATCAGTTGTTCAGATGATTTTCACAAAGGACGATATTTTAAAGAATGTTGGTGACCAAACCACATTGACAACCATTGAGTTTCACTGTTTGAAAACAAAACCACTGACATTCCTTTGCTTAAGATAATGTCTTCTTTTGTGAAAGAGTGATGTACAGGTTTAAACAACATGAGAGTGAATCAAGTATGACACAATGTTTTCATTCGAGGTGAAAATCCCTTCCAAAATCTGGTGTCTCTGCAGAGCAACTCAGAAATGTTAAAAGCAGGTTAAACATTTCAGAGATCCTTTACATGAACTACTTGCTCATTACATTTATATTAATCCAGATAATTGGCGACACCTGGTGGCAGAAACATGAAGACTTGCATTCTTTCACCTGTCACAAAAGTCATTTTCATTTTGCTTCAATTATCATTGCACCTTCCATGGGTATATATATGAATACTTGCACATCCCCGGGGCTTGTCTCAGCAGAACCATTTAAAAAAGTCGACATCTTATTGTTTTTGACAAGCCAAGATGGGAAATATCAGTTCTAGACAATGACACAGCAGGATAAAACATCTTTCGGTGGATAACCACAGGCAGAAGTGTTATGGTCACAGTCCTTGCCTTTAATAAAACGTGTTTTGCTTCAAGTGCTTTTAAAAGAGTTAATTATTGTAAATAGTTTTTATTGTTTAGGCTCATCTTTGTCACCATGTGTGTTTTTTATGATTTGTCATAACCTACTGAAATTCTCTTCAAAACTTAGCGAAAAGTTATTTTAATTCAAAATTAAATTAAGGTAAAGAATTTATAAGGCAATGAGGAGATAATAGACATACTGTACCTTGATAACATTATCTAATGTTTCACTAAAGGAGCTTCGCTAAGAGCACGAATCATTATAAGACCATATCAAATAATATAAGAACTTAAAATCCACGAACAGAACACCATGGGCAGGACTTTATTGTTTTCTTTCTATACAGACGTATTTTCTTGCATTTTTAAAGAATTACTTAGAAAAATAACAGAATAATTTACAGATCTGTCCCTTCATCTGAGAAAGCAAGCACTCACCAAGTTTATTTTCTTTAAAAAAAAAACATTCTGTACAATATTTAAACATACCTATAAATCAGAACACATAATCGGGATTTAGTACCCTATATGAATAAATCTAGGCCTCGTTTTTAAATGTGAATAATTGATATGAGCCGAGAATGTAGAGCAAATCGCTAACATCGCTCATGACATTTTGTCCCATTTGAACAGGTAATATATTAAATCAACCTGTAACACCACAAATTATATATATTCTCATTAATTGGTTGTGTTTAAACACTCATTTATATTAAAGCTGAGCTACACAGCTTGTAGATGCACATTCATATCCTGAGGTCATGTTCAACAAACATCTCACACACATGATATAAGGAATGGCCATCAGTACTTTGGTATTAATTGATCATTTTTCAGACCTTAAATAAAGATCATCCTGGCCAAACCTACACACCTCAAACCCCCTAAAAATGAGCCCTTACAAAGACTTTCCACGTGAGTAATCCTGGACAAAATGTAGATGTATTTTTGTTAAAAGCCTGCAATTTTCCTTGTCTGTATTTTTGACAGTGAATCGTTTTGCATTTAGATGAATCTCATGAAAACATACCCGAGTCATATTTCACCCTAAAATTAAAAGGAAAAAATATGTTTGCATGAAAAGATTAAGTTTATTTATGATTTCTTTTTAAATCAAAACAATACTTTTAATGCACCAAGCAACATAAAAAAATCTAAATATTGTAATGTTTTTCACTTTTCCATCATTCAATTTTCATTATCCCACTTAGTTTTCATGTAGGTGTTTATTTACATAAGTGTAAATTATAGGAAGCACATCAACTTCAAAATCTGAAAAGATATAAATAAAGGTTTTATTTGTGACCAATATTTTCTTGATGTTTAATTCTTTTCATTTTAAAGTGAAATATGATGCATGTTTACACCACTGTTTAGCCTCTCATAAATGAATGGTTGAATTGCTTGCACTGCTGTCCTTTACGAAACAGGAAATAAACTAAATAAATATATATATATATATATCACCTTATTAAATCTGCTATTATTTAATATTTAAAAATACATCTGCATGTACCATTTTTTCTATGACGAGTAAAACAGCGTTGCTACAAGGTACAACTACCACGGTGCCCGGGCCTCTACACCGAAATCATTTTTACAGTTCCATATAGCTACATGTCTCTATATTCATATACACATCTCAATAAATAAAAATGTCTTCATCTTGGTACAGTATATTAAAAGCACAAGTTTCTGGTCATTTGCAATGATAATATTTGGAAATCGGGGAGCCAAAGATATGGAAGAGAGAGAACAGTCTAAAACGTGCCAGTTAAGTCTTGACGACAGTTCATATTTACAAAGTCTGGCAACGTTAAACGAACTGCACGTGTCTAAAGGCATGCGACAAAACAAGGATCCGTAACTTATTTCGCATGCAGAAATGCGGCTCTTTGGAGCAAAGGCGTGCTGTTTGGGACCGAAAGCTTGCTTTGATGATATGGGAAGTTCCCTAATGTTGCATATTGAAGGATTGCATTGTGAGGGAACAGAGTCCTTATGTTGTTTAAGAAAGGAAATGAAGTCCAGAAAAAATGAAGCTCTGTGCGTCCGGCAACAGAAATGTGATGATATCGGAAACCACATAAAGGCAGTTTGTATTGTAGATCAGTGAGATTGCCAATTTCAACCATTGGATTATTAATACAAGAAAATAAGCATTCCAGTGATTTTAAAGCTAAGCAGTTGTGAGACAGGCCAAAGCTTGGATGGGAGACCTACGGAGAGAAATAAATTATGCTAAATGTGGTCCATGATGGTAACAAACCTAAGAGTAACCTCTACACAACGGTGCCATTAAACCCAATGTGTTACAATTCTGCTCAGCAAGATGCAAACTAACTTCATGTTGTGCGTTCTGCAACTTCATTATGAAATGTAATTGAATTTGCGAAGTCCCACATGACAACATCGGTCGCCCGAGGTGTACCGTCTGGACTGTTGGATAGTTGTGCCAAAATCTGCGACGAGGGAGAGAAATCCACCAACAAACCTGAGATCAATCGCAAAACGAGTCTGTCATGAGTCCTCGAGGCTACTCGAAAACATCCCGCATCACTTCCTCCCGCGTGAGAATGCGAGCATAGCTCGGTATCTTCCACAGGCCGTTGGTTACGGGACTGTCGAAGACCAGACTTGACCTGGTGACTGGGGCGGCGTCATTGGTGACGATGTCTTTCCTGTTTGTGTCCTCATGTATACTTTTGCTTTCTTTCATATCTCTTTTCCTGTCTGTCACTTCATTCTGACTATCTTCCTTAGAAGATCTCTTTTCCTTTGCTTGTTTACTCTTCTTCTCTTCCTCACGGTTGGATATGTGGCCATCGTGTAGTTTCTGTCTCTCCTTTTTTTCCCTTTGGGTTCTTTTCAGATCAACTTCTTCACTCTTTAGTTTTCTCTCAGCTCTTCCCCTCCCCTTTCGTTCTTGGGTCTCATTTTCTTCTGTAGTCTTCTGTTCTCTCCTCTTCTGAGTGTCGCTTTTTCTTTGGTCCACCCCAGGAATCGGCCTAGCGTGGCGTTCCTTCTCCCGTCCCCGCTCCACGACGACTTCTGACTTCTGCGGACTGACGGAGCGACTCAGTCGGTTGGACTTTCCATGTTTGTTGGTGCCTCGTTGCAGGTTTTCTTTGTGGTTGTGAGCTTTGTCTTTGGCTTTGGATGGGGTATTGGGTTTCCTTGTATCTTCGACATCAATGAGGTTCTCTGTGGACCAACTCTTGAGACGGCGTTGCCGTGAGGAGCTGGAAGCGCTGGGCTTTTGTGGTTTGGCACGCTTCTCCTTGTTGCTGTCTTTAGGGTGGGGATTCTGGAGAACGAGATCTAAGGAGGCCCGAGAGCGGGCGATGGAGTTTGACAGGTCTGAAGTTCTCTTTTTCACCGGGGGAGAGGATGGATGATGGAGGGTGGAACGGCGGGGATTGTTGGAAGCGTTGGATCCCTGTGGGTCCGAAAGAGGAACTTTTTCTGAAGAACCTATGGGCAAAAATACTTTGTGTCAGCATCTGTTATACGGAAAGTTGTTACATTTATTAAAAGTTGAACCATTTTAAATCCCCCCCAAAAAAGTGTTCACTGCTGAATATGGAATAAACGCTTAGCACCTCGCCAGCTGCTGTTGTGTTTTTAAAAACACTGCACTCCCATTGTAAACAACTGAAAAACAGACTGGTCTCTTAAAAAAAGGCTTTGATGAATACACAACGCAAATCACCAAATTGATAATTTAAGCAACCAAATCAACAACATTAACTCTATAAGCGACATAATCGTTTTATTTGTGTTGTGAGTGCATTAAGATTTTTCATTTGATCTACATAACACAAAGAAGAATATATTTTTACAGCAAGAAGTAAAAGAAAAGTGAAGAAAGCTAAAGTTCAGTTACCAAAGAAAAGAAAAGCGAGTTGTTAGTGATGATGCTCCTGGGGGTAATAGCACACTGCAGAAGAGCTTACACAGCCTGCAGAGAGAGAGAGAAGGATAGGAAGAAAGAAAGAAAGAAAGAAAGAAGGAAAGTTATCAAAAACAGATTCTAACTGATGTGTTCATGCTCGAGTTTGTACTGAACTCACTGTTCTCAGATAAGAGAGCTTGAGGTCGCAGTAAAAGATGTACTTTATTTCCTCCGGCCTGGATCAGCTCGATGGCGCCGGTGTGGCTGATGCCTTGTGTCTGCTCTCCATTAATCTCCACCACCTGATCACCCACCTACCGGACACATTTTCTTATTTAAGTCTTGTACTACAAAAAGACATGTCAAAACATTCTCAAAACGGGACAGATTTACTCGAGAAGAACAATGATACATGAAAACTGGACAGAAGAATGAATCAGCTTATATATGACCAAGTTTAAAGGTCCAATGTGTCATTTGTGGAGGATCTATTGACAGAAATGCAATATAATACACATATGTCTTCAGATGTCTATAAAGACTGAAAACATCACAAGTTGTCTACTAACAGGAAATTCTTACTGAAGGGCATTTCCTGTGAGGAGCGATATGGCCTTGTGGGTCAACGGGCGAATTAAATCGGAAGTGCGCATCCTGTCACATGTCATGTTTCTCTTGGTCTAGTGTCTATTTTTCCTCAAACTGAGTCATTTTGGAAACACATGAACTTTAAAGATGTAAAGAAATTTGACGGGTCATGTATGACAGAATGATGACACACATTGGCACAAAAAACACGGCTAATAAGTGAATCTAAAGGGAGATATTGAATTACTAGCATCACTGTGTTAAATTTTGCCGATGTTTATTTCCACATCACGTATACAGATGATGGAAAGATTTTTGAGATGAAGTATCTGGATTCAAATCGTTTGAAGGCCCACACAGAATCTGCACCCACAGAAGGCTCTGGAGATCAGACCGCCCATCATTCATAGTTCTACGCAACCCCATGTAATAAAATATCTTCTGTTACGAAGACAATTATTCTCTGTTAAACACGTTTGGAAGAATTTTTCCTCAAACTCTGACAAAGGGGGCTCTATCATAGTCGCTACTCACATGGATCCGACCGTCCTTTAAAGCGGGGCCGTCCTCAGCCAACCGCAGGATATAGAGACCCATGTTATACTCCGTTCCTCCTCTTAAACTGAAGCCAAAACCACGAGAGCTACGTTCCAACTCGACCGCAATACAGCCCTGCGTACCACACAAACACACATTCATCTTAATACATTTGCCATGCCATCTCTTTTTATCTAGAAACACTTTAAGGTTCTTAAGTTGGTTTCATGGCTCTTGGAAGACTAAATTATAGGTTCTATATTTACATAAATGGTTACTGCTGATTTATATTGGCATGTGTCATAGTCTTCAAGGATTCATTGTTTCCCTACATTTTGAAACGCATAGTAATGTCCATTTCATTTAAGACTTGGCTTAAAAATGCTGCTTTGCTTTGTAATAGAAATGTGCATATGATGTTTCTCGCCTGTTTTGAGTTGGTGACACACAAGATTCCCTGCTCGCTCAAAGGAAGAGCTTTATACTCCGTCCATGCCAGCTCATCCCTGAGTTCATCCATATCCAGATTATACCTGCACATAGACACAAACACACGTTTTACACAATATATACTTGATCGAAACACCTGCTCACATTTGATAATATAGTTTAGACAAGTTCAATGATAAAATGTGCAGCACCTCTCATCCTGAGTGCTGGATTTCAGAATCTTGTGCTGTGGCGCTGGACTTTGTTTGGCTGAGCTGGCTCCTGAAGGCGGGCCTTTGTATTCTAAGTAGCCAATCAAAACAAGTTTAAACAGAAGGATAACCACCTGACAACATAAGTCATTTCTTGCTTTTGTTCGTAAAGACTTTATATGTCACTAAATTTGTGGACGCAACATCCCACGAAAGCAAATGTGTTTGGAAGTAGAAATTCGGGCTGTTAAATGATTTGTTGCGAATAATCGCATCCAGAATAAAAGTTTGTTTTTACAAATATATACACACGTACACACACACACACACAAAATCACACACACACACATACATACATATACTGTACATATATATACCCATACAGCAGAGAAAGAGGGTCGTCTGAGGGCCGGAAATGAGCTTATTGGCATCATTTAGGAAATAATTACATGTATTTATTTATATATAATTTAAATTATACATTTACATTCATTGATTTTTAGACTTTGTATTTTTCTAACATGTATGTGTTTATATATACATATTTATTATGCACAGATATTTATTATGTAAACAGAACCTTTATTCTGGATTGCGATGAATAGTGTAATAGCCCTAGCAGAAATAAAAAAAATTCCCAAATCCTCCATGATTACGTTTCCGCAAATAAATTCTTATTAGTGTATAAACAGAGGAGTGTTCACAAATGTAAATATATTTGTCAAAAGTACTTACCATCTTCGGGAACCACGGTGAGCGTGACAGCGTTTCCGGCGTCTTTGATAAGCTGAACGATGTCGCTGTGCGAGAGCTCCACGATGGACTGACCGTTTACGGCAGATATGCGGTCGCCCACGCTCAACAGGCCGCAGCGGTCGGTCGGGCTGCCCTCGATTATACGGCCGATTTTATGAGGGATTACTGCAACACACACTTATTCAAATCACTTAGCAGCATATCATTGGTTCTGTGAGTTCAGGCTCTGAATGCGTGATGTGTGTTTGGTTCTAATCTAGGAATGGTTGGTTCATGGACCTTCTCTTACCTCCTGGTGGCGGTTTGCTTTTCGAGGTGAGGATGACAAAACCGAAGCCCTCGTTGTCTTTACGATGGAGGGTGATGTCGAAGGACTCCTGGTCTTTGAAATTCGGGAGCTGGATACGCGGGTGCCTCGGCGAGCCATTCACGAGGGTCAGAGCTCCGCTCCCGACATCCTCCGAAGCGTCTACAGAGGGAAAGATAACACGGAGTGACCTATAATGAGAGCTTTTCAGACAGTTAATTACATCTCAGCGCCGCTTTTTATGTCTAAGAGCCGTCAGTCGTCTCAGCTCACCTCTGTAAATGACCTTTCGCCACACACATAGGAGAACCTGTCCGTTGCGGGCGGCGTTAGTCATCAGATCCAGAACTTGTTTGTGAGATTTCCCTTTTACCTGGATGCCATCGATGCCAATAAGCTCATCTCCGGCCCTCAGACGACCCTCTTTCTCTGCTGCTCCCTGGGGTATGATGGCACCGATGTATACCTAATGAAATAAAATGGATGGCTACTTTTAGGTCTACACTGCCGGGAGTAGCAATCTAATATACATTTATGCGTAATACAAAGAAAAACCTTGCAAATCTATTTGATTGAAGATAAAGTTACTGTGAAAACAAAATTTTGCCTCTTGAATAATTATTATATATATTATAATTATTATCTTGTTTCAATGATGTTCACATGAGGGTAAACCAGACAAAATACTAATAAAGATAAACATTTATTTCAGTGCAAGACAGAAGAAGTCCATCTTCTGTTAATAATAAAAATAATATATAAAAACAGTAAATGTATAAATGTACAGTAATGAGGATTCAAAAGTTAATAGGAGGGACTTACTGGCTGTTCAGCTCCTTCTCCTCCCAATACACGGAAACCAAACCCCGTGTCCTGATCTCTTGTAATAAAAATGTCCAATTCTTTATGGTGAGGTCCTACAGAAACAGCACAGAATCATGTAAAGGCACAAAAAATAAAGCACATATAACTCGTCATGTGCTGACAGAAAGAGGAGTAATCAAACTATCTACAAATAGTGTGCAGTTTTTATTCATATTTTCCATCAAATATTAAACATTGTGCAATTAAAAATTTTAAATGAACCTATTTGCCGTATTTAAGGTCTGTAAACATGAAAAGCATATTTTTTTGTGTTATTTAGTTTGTCCGGCACATAAAGGCAATTAAAAACAGTTTTATTTGGAATTTGGGAGGAAGTTGCTATTCAGTTGTTCGCAGAATTAAACAAAAATAAAAAAACTTCAATATATTTAACAAATTATTAAGGTTCATTTTACTGTAAAATTAGGTAAAATGGACTGTTGTTTCTGTAAAAGCTAAAATCCAAAGTTAATGCACTCTTTCCAATAATTGAACGGTCCGTCGTCAATTATTACTTATATATTTATAACCATGCTAAATTCATACCATATTTATAACAATACATAATGATGTAGTAATATATTTATGATTTCATTGATCGTTTCAGTATCATCTTGCACATGGAGTACTTTTATCTTATTTCTTTAGTTTTGTGTACATCTGTATTGGTATTGAAGACCTCTTCACGTAGTATTTTAGGAACACGCTTCAAAAGGTTCCTCTATGCCATAGAAGACCCTTTTGGTTCCATAGAGATCCTTTAACATCTTTTGAACCTCCCTGTTTAATAAAAGGTTCTTTGTGGGGAAAAAAGGTTCTTCGGATTATAAAAAAGTATGAAAGAGACAGTTCTTTAAAAATCGTTTGGCTGAATGGTTCTTTGTGGAACCAAAAATGGTTCTTCTATGGCATCACTGTGAAGAGCCCTTTAAGCTCCTTTATTTTTAAGAGTGAAAGTCACGGTGCTTTAAAGGTGTGACTGAAACCTTGGGCAAATTTCATTTCAGTGATGGTTTTATCTCGTAAATTAAGGTTGTTCCTCATTTTTGTATTGTTTTCCCCTTACGCCTTAAATACACGGAGAAAAAGATTTATAAAACAATTACAATACTCAGATTCCTCTTTACAACTTCAGGTGCTGTGCACATGAAATGACACCTGGTTTCTCAACTAAAACAGATTTCACAGCACACTACTTGTGTTGACTGACATCTCAGCACAGACTCACCGATGCTCTCGGTCAGGGCTTTGGATCTGCTGCACTGGAAAGAAGTGTTTTGTTTTGGAGAGCTACATGGCAGTGTGTTTGAGTGATAAGTCAAAGCTGGAGGTGTCGTGGTGTCATGGCAACGATCCAACGTCTCGGTACTGGCACTCATCCCTGGTCTCTGTAGGGATGAAAGAGGAGAGCGTGTGCTTTTAGAAGCGTCTCACAAAATGTCCAGACCAGCATGGGTGCCAATAGATAGGGTCTGTAAAAAGCAACATTTTAACCGCTCCGGCTGTATCTTCACAGGGAATGACTGCATACAGATTAGATTTATGTCATCTATCATTCTGTAGCATGTAGATACAGAAACGGCGTTGTGAACAGAAGGCTCGTGCCTGGTCGGGTAAACAGGGCGATGGCAATTTCCATAAATCACATGCAAATACAGTCTGTTTCAATTCAACGTCAAGGAGGGACAAACAAACCTCATAAACATCAATGTGGCATCTACATATACACATCTAAGGTTCTGGGAGTTTGCAGGGGCGTTGATAAAAGATAAAAACTCAGTGGTAAGAGCGTGGCTCTTGCCAGTAACGCCAAGGTGGTGGGTTCGATCTCAGTTGCACATACTTAGCAACAAATGTATAGGATAATGCGATCTTAGTCGCTTTGGATAAAAGCGTCTGCCAAATGCATAAATGTAAATAGTTTAATTACTTTCCCCCTGAAAGAGTAAAGTAAGGGATTTAATTGAATTACGGTTACTTCTGATGTAATTGAGCTAAATCCTGTGTAATATATTCAATAGTGGAAATGACATCAACATTTTAAGTCTAACTTATAGATCTCACATGTGTATACTTTGGTCAGCTAATAAGAAATAAGAATTTATGTAGTGATTTATTATTTATTTAATTGATTTAAAAGAGCAGTTTCATATATATCCTTGAATCAATTCTAATCAAGGTTGATGTAGGATATAGAAAGTAATAGTAATAAGTAAAGAACTACTTTTTGGAGAGATTAATTTGTACAGTGATCTAATTACACAATTGAATATGTAACTAGTAACTAGTTACTCAGAGTAACTTAAGGACTACTTAAAATGTACAAAACATTTGATGCAGGCAATTTAATATTCAACTACCTCCCCAGTTTCACGAGGGCATTATCACCTATGAAATCTAGTGTCATACTCACAGGTCTTAAACTCTTCACAGGCGAAGTGTGACCTAGAAAATGGAGAAATGTGCAGCATTAGAGAGAAATAAATGAAAGGAAGCACTTATCATCAGAAGTATAAAAACACAGAAAGTCATTACAGAGACGGAAAGTCATCAGCTTTATAATAAAGACAAACTCGTGAGAACACATTGTTTCAATGCTACATTATTAAGTGCAATCCATCCGACCGAAAAGCAACGAAAGCGTCATTCAAATCCTTCAAAGCGAGGCGTTTCCCGAGCCGACCGTGAGACATGCATCAACCGGCAGCAGCTAAAGATGGAATACGCGTGAGAAGAAAAGGTGATGGATACTACAGACGATTCCTCCGGAGAGAACCGCCGTCAGAAAGTCATGCATAAAATAATAATGACAGATTTTCACGCACATCGTTTCTCAACTTCCTACGTTTTTTTCCATCTCTCCCTGTCTAATTTTCCGTGATTGGTGTGACTTCAACGCGATTCATGACCGGACGATGAATAACCAAAGTCGGCCTTCCAGGGCCTAATGGAACTGATTAAAGCATTATCTCGCCCAAGCTTTCTCGCTCGGTAGACAATAAATCCTCACAGATCTCTGTGCAGGCACATCCTGAAATTCCCTCATGATCTAAACTCATTTCCTAAATTCCCAGCAAGCCAACAGAGTGGGTGAAAATGCAAAAAACGCCGTCTTGCCAACTGTGTCAGAAAGAACAGTCCATCATTCTCGCGTAACGTTCTCCTGAGGGAACTACACCTCTAGATCAGTGAGATGTGGAGGAGAACAAGAACGACAAGAATCTAAAACTGGGGTAGAGAAAGGATGGATGTGTTCGCTCATCTGCTTAAAAGCCTGTTCACACTGAGGATGATAACGTTTTGAGAGCAAATTCACACAACTATAACAATACAGAGAAATGTTATCGTTGGGATCACTTTCCGTGTGATTTATTGTAGTTTGCTTGGAACAACAGTTTATAAGATTGAGAAAGTCTTCAGAGCAACTTGAATCAGATCACCATATGAGACTAAAATCACGTAAAAAGACCAAGTCTACACATTGCATTTGTGAGAGACGTTCGTATATTTACCTCCTCTCAACACCAACAGATTGACTTCGCTCCCAACAGGCAGGTCCTTCAGTATGTCCACCACCTGCGCGTGACTCAGCGTCTGCACGTTCTGCCTGTTTATCTCCTTTATGACGTCACCTTTCAGCAGGCCTCGGCACCACTGCTCATCCAGGATCATTTTAACCTTCTGACCCAGCGGGCAGTCCGCGATGGCGAATCCGAACCCTCCAGGTCCTTTCACAATGGGCACGCTCACCAGCTCGGGCTGTAGCATCCCGCTCTCTGGTCTGTCGCTGAAACCGGGAAGTGCCGCGACCACCGGCCGCCCGATGGCGTCTGTGGTTACGTAGTGAAGTTCTTGAGAGCCGTGGAGGACGTCGCCTTTGACCAACAGCGGCTGGCCGTTGATGAGGGGCACGGCGGTTACGATCTCTCCTGATGGTGGGGGAGGAGGAGGCGGGAGATCCTCGTTGTCGGCATCTACGTCGGGTGGAAGAGAGTATCCACGGCACAGGACCATGTCCACGTACTGGTTGATGGGAATGCACTGGAACATATGGACAACGTCGGCATGCGTCTTGCCTAAGACCAGCGTGCCGTTGATCTCTACTATAACATCACCTGGGATGAAATGTGATCGAGAGGAATGTGGGAAGAATAGGAAGAGAAAGAGGGAAATTCATTCCATTATTATCATTATAACAATTAAAGGAATAGTCATTTGTATTCCTACTATGGGAAGTCAATGGGTGAACATTTTGGAAGTGAACTACTCCTTTAAAGTTCCTGTTGAGCATGGTGCTAGAAAAGGCAAGGTCATGGGGTTGATCTTTATCAAATTTACATAAAATCACTTGCCAAAATATAGTCCCGAATGTATAAACTAAATAAAATGGAAATTATGTGTCAGGCTGGTCAAGATGCATAACAAACACAGATAGGTTTTCACACCAAACCAACATTGAGAGCTTTTGTACATCTTTATATTAAGCAGGACTGGAAAAGCACCCTTTCATTTACCGGAGGCCATTTTCTTGTCCTGTGCGGCCGGGCCATCTGGAAGAACGTTCTTCACCTGGAGGAATTCATCCGATCGGTCTCCTCCGATGATGGTGAAACCAAAGCCCTGCTGGCTCTTCCTCAGAGCCGTATGATATAGTTCACCCTTCAGTTGAGTTGGGTCCCGTGTGAATCCGGGCGTACCAGATGCACCACCTGGAGACACGTGCAACATCTGTAATGACTTGTTCTTAAACTGTGAAAACGCTAATGAGAATGTCCAGAAATAAAAAGCACACAGCGTTCCAGTGCCAACAGCACCATTTGGAATTGAAAGCTCATAAAAAGACTTTAAACTTTGTGAGACATCCATAAATATTGTGTGTAGATTTAGGACTATTAAAACACACAAACACGTGCACTGGCTGTACCGACATCCGATAGGATGAATATTTCCATTTGGGAAACAGGGTGGCTTTAAAAGTGGATCAAAAGGCACAAACTGTTGATTATGATTTTATTAGGTCTCCGGGTAAAAAACGCAACAAACATACCAAAACTTTTTGTCAGGTCTGCAATATCTAGAAAAATTGAACAGTCCTCAAACCAAACAAATTGTTCAAACTGTATGACAGAACCATAAATATATAAACAACACATATCGTACATTTTAGGCAGGTTCTGTCGGACTGAAATCCAAGCATCTGGAGTTGTAAACAGAACCATTAATACGTCTCTGACAGCACGAGTGAGAAACTTCATCAGCAGTCCGACCTCACAAAACAACCTCCATCCTTCGATATCCCAAGAGGATGCCAAGTGATGATAACTGTCACATCCTTGACATTAAACAACCGTCATAAAACCACATGACAGGATCATACTCCTGGGCACATGGGTGTGGAGTTTTCCGCTTCTGCAAGTGGAAGATTTAAAGGAATTTGGTTGTGCCGAATTTAAATTTATGTACTTTCTGACAGAAAGACACAATAATGGTCGGTCATGGAATACAGAACAGTCAAACTTCAAGGGGAGAGAGAGACCATCTATAGAGAAATCTACAGTATGAGACAGTGAGTGTCACACTGTTTTAATGAGCTATTATATCTCTGAACAATAAAAGAAAAACCACGCTGAGCTAAACACAAGGTTGAGCGTGACACTGTCATTGTGTGTGTGTGTGTGTGTGTGTGTGTGTGTGTGTGTGTGTGTGTGTGTGTATGTGAGAGAGAGAGAGAGAGAGAGAGAGAGAGAGAGAGACAGAGAGAATGTATTTGTGTAAAGAGCCGTGATTGCATATGATATAATGACAGCTTTTAATCTTTTTTCTTTGGCAACATTGCTTTCTGCAGGCTGGGGTAATAGAGAAAGAACGGGAAATGATGGGGGGAGAGAGGGGTTTTGAAAGGAAGGCAGCGGGACGTTAGGTCACAGTTCTTCCGTGTGAAACGAAAGACAGCGAGCGCGCGCATTTCTATCGAACCATTTTACACCGTTTTTCAACTCAACCGTGGTATGAACCAATTCCCAAAATAAAGACAAATGACCGATGAGATCTCTTTCATATCTCAATTATGATCTCCTACGTCTCTTGAAATAACCAAATACGCCAGAAATCTCACAAAATGTCTCTAGAGCTCCAGAAGAGATGTCAACAATGTGAGCTCAGATTTGTCAAGTCTATAACCACGAGTGAGTCAATATTATTGAAGATCTTATTATGAACTCAAACATTTCTCCACAAATGTACCCAAAACCAAACTATGTTACCTCTACTATATACATTTATTGTACACCTCTAGACTCTTTCTAATATATTTGGACAATTAAAGTCTAATTTTTTGGAGGAACGTCGGAAGTTGAAGGGGAAGTCGAGGAAGATTTCCTCTGGGTTTTATACTCCACACAGGACATGTCCCTTTGAAAACAGATAGAGGGACCTCGACTCTATAGACTTTGTAGACTTAAATAGACTTTGTCTTAAATATGTGAAAAGCAGCGAGACACACGGCGCAAACACCTAACGTCTAATCCTGCAACAGCTTAAAAAAACTACAGACGCAGTATGTGCCCTCCCTCATTGTTGATTTATCTGTAGAGCACTTGAGTATTCAAAGTGTCCCTTCTTACTATCTAATGGAATAACATTGACACATTTCAAGTGCTTGTGCAGGCAGGCCTGCATGGGTGCCGCTGTCTTACCAGTGCCATGGCAACCGTGCATTTCTATGAAGCCAAGAAAATGCGTGTTCTTCCCTTGATCCTCCTTCAACCCCAGATGACTGAATAGATCTTCTGTTGTGCTTCACATTGGTCCGGTCACAGTCCTCTGATTCGTGTATCTTACATTCTCCGGCCATTTCTGTCATCTCTGTCTCTTTAATCAACACTTTGGTCTATTTCCGTGAATGAACACCGGCCATTGATTTTATAAAGGGCCAATTGGAATGGATGTACACAAGAAAGCTCGAGAAGAGATCACAGACTGTCAAAGGTAACGCATGATGTATTTTCGAGTGGGTAGACCCAGTTTAGGGGGTCTTTGGACATATCTTCGATCTCTCGGCCAACCTCAAAATCGATTGGGAAATGTACCTTCATGTTGCTGTAGAAAAAGTAAGTATTTCATTACAAGTAATGCTTGGTTACATTACAGATCCGGATTTGTGAAATTCAGCCACATCTAGCGGTCAGGTTACGAATGTTGTCACGTTTTTTGCCGAAGGAGATACCGTGTTTACATACTGCTAGAAATGACGAATTCCATGTAGATAGAAACACGGATGTGTGTAGATGAGCTCATTCTTACGGTTCATAAGGTCTAAATACACCTCCGAAGACATAGTTATGTAAGGTATATTGCATTTCTGTCAATAGATCGTACCCGACAGCTGAAATGAATACAAGCTCTCTATCACAAACCAGTACATAACAAAAACACTAAAGTATATTATAGTGTCTTAAAGTAAAGTGTTTTGTAGTATACTATTAATAATTACTATACAAAGTTTCAAAACACTATAATATGTTGTAATCTTACAACAGTTTACTATAATAAATAAATACTATTCTATAGTATAGTATAATAAATACTATCGAATATAGTATTTTCTCATGTAGCAAGGTTGGGAGACAGTTTTCAGATTTTAATGCTTTATTTATTTATTCGGATTAGGCTTTGAAATGTCAAATCGGGATTCCTACAGATTCACATCAGCTCATGTGAGGATGCGGGCTGAGCGTCTTCAAGACCACGAGGCTAGAATGGATGCTAATGTTGTGTTTTATGTTAATGCAGTCTGTTGTGTACTGAAAAGCTCTGTATCATTTATTACGCCCGTTCCACCACCCTAAAACATCACGCTGACTTGCTCGTTTTATCACTCTCTGCCATATTGCCTCTGCACAAGCTCAAACACATCTATAATGCATCCGGGGTAATGGAAGAATCTTTAATTCATCATATTGAGAAGGGCCTAGGACTGACTGTTTTTTAATCCTGTCCTTCGGTCGCCTTTTCCTCTTGAACACCCAACTGCACAGTGAGTGAGAACGCTGTTTGTTAGCTTCCGGGCCATGCCGAGCACCTTTATTTTTCCTCGTACGCTCATAAATCCAGGTAGTATTTTTATTCACAGACAGAACACGTGGCTGTGTGTGTATGTACCTGGAGGAGCTGCTGCCCTCTGTTGGTTCTGAGTTGCGACTGCAGTGTCTAAACCGAGCTTCCTCTTGGCCTCTAATACTGGATTCTCAAACTGGGTTCTCTGGTTTATGTGACTGAGAATCAAAAGACAAAAAAGCACATACTCAAATACAATCATGTAGGCAGATGAACGTGCATTAACATCAGGACCTAAAAATCTGATGAATAATGAATTAACACATTCATCACAATTTCTTTCAAGTTTTTCATAATTTGTCTCCACTAGCTTAATCAATTAATAAACTCTCCTGTGGTGAGATAAATTCACTTTTAAAAAGTACAGATATTCCATGACTCTCAATTACTATGAGGTTATTAGAGCTTAATGCGAGAAAATTAGAAATGTTTTGCTTTGTAAAACAGCTTAACAGTTGAGAAAGGGGCACTACAGTTCACCTCAACATCCCAAAAGAATATTATATACACAATGTATGTTATATGACTTACTCGACATAGTATGTGCCATACTGCGGGTCATCGATCTCCTCCCAGCCATATGGTAGTTCTAATGATAAGACAAATTGGAAGAAAATTTACAATACATTCATTTTAATATATCATAAAAATAAGAGATAATTTAATAAAACTAATTAATTTAATTTAATTTAATTTAATTTAATTTAATTTAATTTAATTTAATTTAATTTAATTTAATTTAATTTAATTTAATTTAATTTAATTTAATTTAATTTAATTTAATTTAATTTAATTTAATTTAATTTAATTTAATTTAATTTAATTGTTTTTTTAATTATATGTGCTTTTGTGTGAAAGCGTTATTTTAATGTTGGTAAAGCGTTGTGTTAACGTTGCAAAGGTTGTGGGTTCAAAGCCCAGTGAACACACTGATTTATACTTATGCACTGTAACATTGGATAAAAACATCAGCAAAATAAATGTAATGTAATTAAAAACAAGTGACACTGCCAAAGTTGCATGTTTTTGTGCTCAATAGGCCAAATAAACAGGCTGTGTAAGTAGCTGTGTTCACGAGCATGTGTGGATCCCCACTGCTGTACGTACATTATGCCCTGATGAGCTAATGAGGAGAAAAAAAGAGGCGTTCACGCTACACAGAGCTTTAAACACACATGCAAAGCGCAGCACGGGGCTTTAAAGCCCCCTCAAAAGACAGAATCAGCCGCGTTTTGTTAGATCCCGTGTCTGTTCGTGTGTGAATGTGCATAATGCAGACGGAAAAGTCAAGAGGAAGTCAGTGCATTCAGATGAGGTTACACAATCGTGCCCTGCAGGCCTACGCGTGACGACATATGTGCAAATGCACACACATCGGACTGAATGAAACGTATGCTTTTATCTGTTGGTAGAGGAATGAGAAAATGTGAGTCTTTTGTTGGTGTGTGCACAAGTGTATTTCAATAATTCACCTCCGTCCTCGCATTGCTCGGGTGGCTTGGCTGTTTTGACAAGACGAGGGTCCAACCATGTAGTTGCCTTTGTGTTGTGGCTACAAAACAACAGAGAGAAATTAGATGTTTATACAAGTAAGTATACTTTTTTTAAGAGCAAAAAATACAAAAGTGTACTTTCAGTCAATTTTATGTGCTGTAAGAAACCAAGTATTCAAAGCTTACTATTAGGGCTTTCTAACGATTGATCGCGTTTATCGCATCCAGAATAAAATTTTGTGTTTACATAATATACATTATGTCTGTGTACAGTGTATATACATTTAGTATTCATAAAAAAACATGCACATACAAAAAAGTATATGTAAGTAAGGGATAATGTACAGGCAGCTGGTTGTTATCGCAGAAATGAGCCCCGACAGCCGTGTAATAAATGATCATTTTAATTATTGGTAAATAAACACATGAAAATATTCCCTAAATATGCATACATGTATGTGCACATGTATGTGTTTATAAATACAAAATTAGTAGGCACAGTACACTTACATATATTATGTAAACACAAAAAAAATTTCTGGATGCGATTAACGGTTTGACAGTACTGTACTATACTTAAATACGTTCACTTAAATTTCCAAGTATACTTAAAAGTTTTATAAATAAACGTAGACGTGGGCCAATTAAGTCCTAAGTAAGGATGTAAATCAGACACTTCATAACAACACAATATTGATTTTCTCCGCCAGCGATTGGATGTTTGCTGATACCTTGGAAAATTCTGCGATACGATTCAATTAATTTATCAATATTTTGGTACAAAATATTTTGATATTGTGATGCACACAAATGTATAGTTTAGACAAGCATTTGTGCATTTTTAATAACACACAAATGCAACCAAAATATATCAAATGACTTTAAATTCAACTCTTTAAAAATCATCTTAAATGGGACATTTACAAGAACAAACTAACAAAAACATACTCTTACAAGGAATGAGGACATGGAGAGTGTCAAAATAAAGATACCTCATAAGGATATTTAATGTGTGGCATCGTATCGTTAGAAATTGAATCGATGCATCGATCCATATCGATGTATTGTTACACCCCTAGTTCGAAATAGTATTGAAAGACAAGTACACAGGCTACTTACCACATAAAGTTTAAAAATATATATACTTCAACGTTGCTTATGTCTTTTTAAATAAACTCAAATAAACTTAAAGTTTAGCCTACTTCTTTTACTCTAAGAGCAGCTTTTAGACGAGTCAAACGTTACGTCAAAGAAGTCAAAGATATTTACCGTACAACACTACAAAGCCTTGCAGGTAAAACGGTGAGAACACAGTCCACAGGTATAAAATATCATAAAATATTTATGATTCCCGAACGGAAGCGCACACGCACACATGAGCGCAGATGCAGACGCACAAACAGAAGTTAAACTCTGTTCTTTATAGGATATCTAGGCCACACTGTGAGCTATATTTATCCTTTCGTTGTGACAGCTCCGCTGTTGACTTTTAAACGCAACTACTTTTTCCAGAGTGAGAGAAACATCAGAAAAAGGGAAGGCGGGAAGAGAAAGTGATAAAGCAGGTGTTTGTCAAGCTAGAAATAAGAAAACGGCATTGATGGAGCTTGAGATTCGACCTGTATAGAAAGTGACAGCAGGGCTTTGGAGGGGAAAATTTGATGCCTATTAAGGTTGAAAAACAGAAGAACAGGGCGCAAATGTAAAAGAGTAAATCCGATTAACAGTATATTTATATATACTATATATACGTACAGTACATACAGACAGAATGTATACTGTATATATCTAAAGATTGCCTTCAGCAATAAAAAACTATTTTGAAAACATCCTGCATTAAAATGCAGAATGCAGGAATACTAAATTGGTAAACTAAATGCAAAATGAAACAAACAAAAAAGCAAAATATAAAAGATTATCCTGCAGTACTGTACACGGTCTATCAAATATCGCATGACATTCATTGGAAAGAAACCAATAACAAGCAAAGAAAACAATATCCTGTGAAATACACGTCAAATCATATCAAGCCGAGCGCTTTGACAAAAAACAGGGCTTATAAAAAAGTTTTTCTTCTGCTGTTTTTTGTGTTGACGGACTAAAGGACCTGTTGAACTTTTCTTTGCATCTGTATTGTGTCCTGTATTTACCCATCTGATCTTAAACCGGCGACAAATTTGTTTCTTGGAATATTTGGGTTCAAATTAAGCAAATGAAAAGTCAAATATAGTCATCTGACCTGCCACTGACCGATCTAAAGACTGTGAGCTTGTGAATGTTTTTTGAGAGCTTGCGATTGTTTCGATCTGTGCAAATACAGAAAAACGACAACGTTTTTACCTTACACCAGTGCAAAGTTTAAACTGCATTTAAAAAAGTATTTACAGTCGAATGAAACCCTGAAAATGACAACATACAGTATTATTCTTTAATGCTAAACGTGGACGATCTCATTCTCGCAATGTAAAGTGTTCGGCTTTGTTACGCACAAACAGTCAATAAAAACAGATAAAGACCCGATAGCTTGTAACACAAGCTTAATCTCAGTTTGACCACTCACTCGATGAAGTAGACCATGCCCGTCTCCGTGTAAGCCATTTCCCAGTTGTACGGCAGGGGCTCCAAACCGTCGTCTCTGGGTAAAGAGCTCCAGGTGCGGAGTTCCAGCGTCCCGCAACCCCCTGTGTTGCCGACCCCGCTGGACTGATTGTAGCTTGGTACAGCTTTCCTCCACTCCTCTGTTCTCTCTATAGAGGTAAAAACACAATGCAAAACTAAGGCGGGAAGGACATTTGCAAGTCAAAGTACGGTGCCCGAGCAAATCTTTTTCCTACTTTATTTACAGAACGTGCCAGGACGAATATCCATGTGTACTGCAAATCTAATAGTCAAATACACACACAAACATACATCATGATCAAGAAAATGTATTGTATTTTATTTCAACAACGCTGTATGTTACAACAGTCAGATGTTTTTCTTTTTTTAAGGCCCACTTGAAGTGATAAGACATTTCAACATTCTCTCCAAAGGTTTAACTATACAGACAGCTTTTATAGGAACGGCTCACCCAAAAATGAAAGTTCTGTCGTCATTTACTCACAAGTTGTTCCAAATCCGATGAACACAAAATAAGATATTTTGAAGAATGAAGGAAAGCAAACACGTCTGGGGTATTCTTGACTACCGTTGGTTCCTACTATGGTAGTCAATGGTGGTCAAGAACCGTTAGGTTAAATCAACCTATTTTTTTTTTTTCACCCTTAAAATAATATCGATAAAATGATTAATTATATTGCCGCTGCTAGCCAAGCAGCATCATAGCGGCTATACAACCACGCTTTGTAAGTTCTGTGTTTGCGGAATGAGTGTGATTTCCAAACAACGTTTCTGCATTCACCGGTTCCACTAGTTTAGTAAACAAATTCACGTTTATTGTGGTGCCCACAGGGAAGTTTAAGTCGCAAGTATGGTCCGGCCATCCGACCATTACGGCATGACGTCATTTTCGTCATCAGGAGGGTCTGCGGTCGTGCGCACACCTCATCCTCGTGTAGCCCATTATTTGAAACCGCGCGGATGTGACACGTACAAATGCACATGCGCGAGAAAAGTGCACTAGTATACTAGGGGTCAATACATAGAAAGTGTGCCATTGTCGAATGAAGAATGAAACAAAACCAACACGCTGAAACAAAGAAAGGTAAGCTAAGAAACATATCCTTCTCCATACTGTTTGTTTGTTGTTCTTGTTGTCTTGCTGTTTGCTCGGATTGTTTGCACTGGCGGATGACCTCCTCTATCATTAACTTGCAGTGGGTCTGTAAATGAGACGACTCAGCGCTGCCCTCTGAAGGTCTGATAGCGCACATATACTCATTTGTATTGCGCATGTGTCGGACTCGGACGGACGCGAAAAGTCAACTATACACGCGGCTTTAAACAGCGACATTATTTTCAACTCTGGTAACAGACAATTGCTCTAATCCACCACACGGGGAGCTGTGAGAAAAAGTTATATAGTGTTGCTTTAAAAGCATTCTTCCAAATATATCTCTCATCAGAACAAAGAAATGAATACAGATTTGAAACAATTTGAGAGTTAGTAACAGATGACAGAATTGTTCCTTTAACAAACAGCAACAAACTGCAGAAATTTCTTTTTATAAATTATGATTATTTTGTCCGTGAGCTGGCGCATTTAAACGCACACAAAAAAATGCTGGGTTGTTTCAACCCAATGGTTGGTATATGAATAAACCCAAAGGCTGTGTTACGGAGGTTTCACCAAACCATCAGTTAAAAGAACCCAGCATTTGGTTATATTGTAAAACAGTGTGTATTATTGTGTATGACATCATTATGTCACCAATACTACAAGCTTATTGTTAAAGAACTATTAAGGGATCCCTTACCAAAAATAATTCTGTGGTGGGTCCATAATTCCATTGTACTCAAATGGTAACCATATTTAAATGCCTTGGTTATTATTTAAATGCTGCTCTAATTTACTTACAAAACACAAACTCAAAACATGGAATTGCTGACGTCCAAAAAAGATGGTACTATTGTACAGTATATGAAAACAGGATTGATGTATCCCGAATATTTTGTCAAGCCAGCTAGGATGGATGTTTTGGGGAAATATTACTCATAACCCCCAGCACCTGTTTGCAATGGTTCACCTTTGAAATGGTCTAGTACCGTATGAGAGCCTAAAACATTTCTTTTTTTGATGTAAATATATACACTGTATATATTTCAAGTTAAGTACCCGGGATGCCGTTCGAAAGCTGCGGTCGTTCCTCGTCCTCTTCTTCCTCAGGAACGACACTGTCCTTGCGGTCCATCTTGCTGACAGATGTGGTTCGCTTTCTTTGGACCTCGGAGCCGTACTCCTCCTCAAAAAGGACCTGGTCCACCAGGTCGGGCTGAACCAAGTTGGGCTCGGCAGGGGGTTTGGGGGTGCCATAAAAGTTACCTGAAGAGATAAAAAAAGAAGCCTTATTCGTTGAACAAATCTGGCCAATATTTTGTCATTTATTCTCTCTCTCTCTTTGTTCACTTTCTACTTAAAAACTGAGTTTTAGTGGTCAGCTTTCCATTATGTAGTGTGAAACGTTCTACATTTTTCATTTGTTGGAGCTGTAAAAGCAATTACATTCACCAATGGATTCAGTAGTGAAACCTCTCCCGTTATCGTCTAACGCAAAAGTCAGCTCATTAATATGCAACGCAAACAACGGCACAGCCAATCAGTGAAGCGGCATAATCAAGTTAAATACATTTCTAATTTGGTGATTTATATTGTGTGTGCGTGCGAGTGCGTGCGTGTGTGTGTATAGGTCGAAGGTTTGGGCTTCATTATCTCCTTTTGATGTTAAACTAAAATAATCAATCTAAATATAAGACGCAGCCAATGGAAAGACGTCTATTCAAATCAAGCGTTCAACCTTCGCTAATTAAATGCAGATTCATTTAAATCATCCAAATTTGTTGTTTTGTTTGTTCGTTCCCTTCATCCAGAAAATAAATAGGCTTCCGATCAACATCATTAGTGTCTGTTTAAGAAATAACACAGTTTAAGGTCAAATATTCATCTTTTTGCGATGTAAAATATAATCCTTTTAATCAGCAGAGAGATTAATCTTCTCCTTTTAGATTGTAAATTCTACGCCGCTTAATTGGCAAAAAGGAATGGAAAGCACATGGGAAAAGCCTTTTTCACAAGCAATTAACTGGCGTTGACAACTCGGCTCACCTCTCATGAATATGCACCCAATCCTTCTTCATTAAACAAATGAGAACTCCTTTTATCCCGTGACAGGGTGTAAAGGCGCTTTACGGGTTGCAGACATAATGTTTGCTTTACAATATGAGCAACTTCATGTGAAACCAACCTATTGTGTTTGACTTATGAAAATTGCCACAAAATCAATCTACAACATCATCACAGTACATTTTTATGCATGACATGACATTAAAGGGGTAGTTTACACAAAAATAAAATTATTATTTATTCAACCTCGTGTTGCTCAAAACTTACATGAATCTTTCATTGAACAATAAAGAAGATATTTGGAGAAATGCCTCAGTGGTTTTGTGTTCATACAACGGAAGTGAATAGGGCTAATGTTCTTCTAACATTCTTCAAAACATCAAATAATGTTGAAACCAAGGTTCATTTAGTTTCCTTAAATTAAAAGTTTAAAAGTTTGTGTTCATTGAAAAAAGAAATGGCTAAAAATGATTGGGAAAAACTTAAAGTAATAAAAAATGTAAATGTTAGCCTAAAATAAGCTTAACGCAGATTATAATAATAAACAAAAACTAAAATAACTATTTATTTGTCTTATAAAGCAACATAAAAATAAATAATAAGATGACAAAAGCATAATTTCCAAAAATTGCACTAAAAGTAAAATTTAAACTAAAAACTAAAGAAAACTTAATCATAACTCTGGTAGAAACCAACTGTTGAATGAACAGTTTCTGTGGTGTCCACTTTTGTTATTAGATAAATAAAAAAATAATAATTTAATAAAAACAAATGGATTGGTTAAAAGAACAATACAGGGTTTTTAGGAGGATCTATTGACAGAAATGCAATTTAATATACAAAACTATTTCTTCAGAAGTGTATAAAGACCTAACGTAATGAACCGTTATGTTTGTAATACCTCAGAACAAGCTATTCATACCTACATACAGAGCGGGCCTACATGCATTGAATCGTATGCGGCAGGCCTCTGGAATGTCTGTATAATATGAACGCAGGTCTTCGCTCCTGCCTGACTTTTATCCTTCTTTTCATATTCAAAATCCCAGAGCTTTTACTTATGTAATAAATAAGACGTTGCTCTTTCGACAGTCTTTCTAATGCCCGCATGATCTCTTCCTTGCGTCAACATGAGAAGACACGCGTGTCGCAGTCGACGACATCTTTTTGTACTGTGGTGGCCACCGTCATGAGAGATTCGTTGCAAATGTAAAATACAACTCTAGTGGCCGATGTAAATTAAAAACTGTGCCTTTAATGCCAGTGGTGTAAAGTAGCGAATTACAAATACTCAAATTGCTGTAATTAAGTAGTTTTTTTTTTCAAGAGACTTAAATTTTTAAGTAGTTTAAAAACACTGTACTTTCACCTTAGTATATTTTTAGTGCTGTATCTGTACCTTTACTGCGCTATTTTTCTTCACATCGTCGCCTTTACTTTATGGGGCGGTTTCCCGATCAGGGCCTAAGACTAGTGCTAGACATAAACAAGTGTTAGACTAGTAAGAGCTGTCTAAAATTTCAATCGCTTGCAATGACGTATTTTAAAACCCATCAGTGCCCTTGTTTTTTCTCAAAATGCACACCAGTAAAGCTTTTTTGTAAGGCATGATTGTCAAAACTGCTTAGATGTCCTAATTACTGTAACTAGGGCTTAGTCCTGGTTTAATCTAATCCTTGTCCGGGAAACCGGCCCTAAATATTGAGTGATTTATCATGTGATTGGCTAAGGAGAATAATCAGTCCGTCACGTGACCTCGTCCACTCAAATCGCATAGAAAACCTGCGTCACACCTGCCGCCAATTTAGTTTAATCATGGAATAGGACGAAAGATGTGTTTTGTTAAAAGTAGCTATTTTCTATCAATTTTATTTTCCAAAAGTAAGTACTCATAGTAGTTTTTGAGAAGAGTCCTTTTTACTTTTTTAACTCCAATACTTTAATTTGTAATCGAGTACGATTTCAGCCATGTATTTTGACTATTACTCTTTCCGTCACTGGTTAATGCATTAATCCAAATTTCTCAAAGATACTTAATTATAAAATCATTAATCTCTATCACAATCTGAATTTACATAATGTCCTAAGTATTATTGAAATATTTCCTCTTTAAAAAAACAACAAATTACTGTGTATTTCTACACTTGCTAGAAGTTCTTTGCGTATCCTTGAATCTCAGATGTTTATTTTGTATCACCCAGTCAAACTTTATAAAAATTTTCATGCATTGTCTAGGAATAGTGCTGATCTATGACTCCACAGACAGTAAGAACAGCGAATTTTTCCACATCCCCCGTAAGATTCTCAGTGTCTGTTTGCTTTCAACGCCTGGTAAATCTTTATTGATCTGGATCAACTCTTTATTCAACCAAGCTTGCTTAGACAGGATTAAATTAAAAGCCATCCTGAGGGCTATAACTTTATCAACACTGCTGGAATGAGGGATTTAGGAAGGCCTAGCATCTGTACTATTGCTCAAGCACAGACTCGCAGAGACATAAATGTGCTGTCCGTCTAAAAAAACAAACCGTTGGGTAAATGTGCCTCCAATTCCTATTGTATTATTGCAGTTAAACCATAGTAAATTTGCGGTAACTATGGTTTCACTACAAATATTATAGTTAAACTAGCATTACTGCATGTAATAAAACCATAAAGCATAATATTTATGAGGGATGTTAAGATCTTAGAGACATTTTTGGGTGAACTGTTCCTTTAAAGCACAGTCTGCTGGGACTCGTCTGTGTATGTGCACACACGTGCGTGTGCATGTTTGGATTCGCGAGCGGGACACATATGGGCACTTCAGACTGGCGTTGCTCCCTGTCCCAGCAGGCTTTCCCTGGCATAAGTCTGGTCCCAATACAGACGTGAGGACACAAACTACACAACTACACTCGGCTGGCACACTCTCAGTCTCTCAGGACAGATATAAGCAAAGTCACCAGACTGTAGAAGAACACAGAGAGCGTTGCTGCTTTTCATTAATGAACAGAAACAAACTTCATCCTCAACCTTTTTTTGGGTGTTTCAATGAGTTGAATTTGCAAAAATCTTACGTTGTCATATTTGAGCTGGAATATTCATTTATAAAATATTGTTGTACTAAGTTAAGGGGGTTTAATCCCATTCTGAGTCACAGTCTTTTGAGGTTAACCTAGACATTACATTCTTTTTGGAAAGACCAAATGCCTCGAGGTTTTTTTGTCTAGAAAAAACAACCATCAATGTTAAAACTAGATTCACATTCTCTGAAGTAAATGTCAAAGTTTGGCAGACAGACAAAAAGTAGTGTTAAAATCACTGAGCTCAAGTTTAACGCCTTGATGCACAAAAATAAAGTGCTGCATTAGTGCAGCGTTACCGTTGTCGTGACAACCAACACGTCTTATTTTTTATCTGAGAATAAACATACAATACCATATTTTTGTGCCACCATGAACTTCGATTATAGAAATACGGTGCGTATACGTCACATGTAATCGCATTGATGGAATTTATACATGACTATAAGAAAACATCCCACACCATGTGATCATGTGTGTTTTTGCACATTCGTGCCACTTTGGAGACCATGTTGGTCCAACATACCACATCTCCAAAGTTTTCACCGTTTTTCATACCATCATACGTTCCGCTCTCCAGCAACAATCCGCTCTCTTCCAGAATGCGAAAATCCCCCACGCTGATAAAATTATAGTCCACTCCTGGAACTTCCCCGTCTCTGGGCAGCCGGGTGGTACCTTCCAATAAAACAAACACAATCTGATTTAAATATATTACACCCACTGTCCCCTTCGCATGCAAACTTTGTGCCCGTCTAAACAGACTCAGAATAAAAAGTTTGATTCCCTGGCTCAACTTCATTTCCCTCAAGAACAAGTTCATCCTGTTAGAAATTGCCAAACTGTAAATAGAACTGATCCCAGACCCCCACAGACACAATCCGGAAACTGGGATTCTCAGAACTGTGAAAGCGTTGGATGGAAAGACGGCAAACAAGACTTTTGCCAGTTTGTGGAGCTAAAGGATTAATCAGCATGTGCTTTAACACAATCTCTGTGAAAATGGTGTAAGGAGAGTGACAGCTTGTGTGTGTTCATCAGAGAGAGAGAGAGAGAGCCAGCTTGTGTGTGTTCATCAGAGAGAGAGAGAGCCAGCTTGTGTGTGTTCATCAGAGAGAGAGAGAGAGAGAGAGAGAGAGAGAGAGAGAGAGACAGCTTGTGTGTGTCCATCAGAAAGAGAGAGAGAGAGAGAGACAGCTTGTGTGTGTTCATCAGAAAGAGAGAGAGAGAGGAGAGAGAGAGAGAGAGAGAGAGAGAGAGAGAGAGAGAGAGAGAGCTTGTGTGTGTTCATCAGAAAGAGAGAGAGAGAGAGAGAGAGAGAGAGAGAGAGAGAGAGACAGCTTGTGTGTGTTCATCAGAAAGAGAGAGAGAGAGAGAGAGAGAGAGAGAGGGAGACAGCTTGTGTGTGTTCATCAGAAAGAAAGAGAGAGAGAGAGAGAGAGAGAGAGAGAGAGAGCTTGTGTGTGTTCATCAGAAAGAGAGAGAGAGAGAGAGAGAGAGAGAGAGAGAGACAGAGAGAGAGACAGCTTGTGTGTGTTCATCAGAAAGAGAGAGAGAGAGAGAGAGAGAGAGACAGCTTGTGTGTGTTCATCAGAAAGAGAGAGAGAGAGAGAGAGAGAGAGAGGGAGACAGCTTGTGTGTGTTCATCAGAAAGAGAGAGAGAGAGAGAGAGGAGAGAGAGAGAGAGAGACAGCTTGTGTGTGTTCATCAGAGAGAGAGAGAGCCAGCTTGTGTGTGTTCATCAGAGAGAGAGAGAGAGAGAGAGAGAGAGAGAGAGAGAGAGAGAGAGAGAGAGAGAGAGAGAGAGAGAGACAGCTTGTGTGTGCCATCAGAAAGAGAGAGAGAGAGAGAGAGAGAGAGAGACAGCTTGTGTGTGTTCATCAGAAAGAGAGAGAGAGAGAGAGAGAGAGAGAGAGAGAGAGAGAGAGAGAGAGCTTGTGTGTGTTCATCAGAAAGAGAGAGAGAGAGAGAGAGAGAGAGAGAGGAGAGACAGCTTGTGTGTGTTCATCAGAAAGAGAGAGAGAGAGAGAGAGAGAGAGAGAGAGAGGGAGACAGCTTGTGTGTGTTCATCAGAAAGAAAGAGAGAGAGAGAGAGAGAGAGAGAGAGAGAGAGAGAGAGAGAGAGAGAGAGAGAGAGAGAGA
>NC_136770.1:23263438-23297077 GCF_947034865.1 Barbatula barbatula | reverse complement strand
CCAAAGGGAGAAGAACAAGGGACATATTACATCACATCTGAGGATATCTTATGTTATTTAGAATTAGTCAAGCAAGTGTAGGCACAGATTGCACAATTCACAAGGGAAATGGTGACGGGTGTGCACAGTCTGAATAAAATGAAAATGGGTCTCAGAGGATTTAAGGATTGTGAAAAAGTATATGTGGGTAAAAACTTTTCTTTCACATGGCAGTTGTGATAGACTCTACAACTGCTCTTAAAAGGTATTTTAATCCGAAATTTTGTCATACTTTACTCGTCCTCATGTATTTTCAAGCCAATGTGTTTTTCTTTTTTATTTCCTAAAAATGACTTTACTATGTACATTGATGGGGCTGCTGATCTCCAAAACAGTCCAAATAAAAGTCCCATAAAGCAACTTTATTTTAAAAGCATTCTAAAGCAAATTATAGCTTTGTGTAAAGTAAATAAATAATTACACAATCTCACTTATGTGTACAAACATGCTGTATGTGATGATGATAAATAAATGCGATGATGATAAATGCGATGATGATAAATAAATATATTATTGGAAGGTTAAAGGTAAAGTATATGTTTCATCAGCACAATCTAGAACATTGGTCACTGGTTCTCGCCAGTATGAACGAATTACTTCTTATTTGTGTTACACAAATGAAAGAAAAATGCGTTTGAAAAGACATTTTCATCTTTTGGTGTACGTTCCTTTAAATGTTTGATTGTATGCCACACAGGGGTTTTATTTTCAACCTGATAAAGCAGTTTGTTCTGATGTTTGTCTGTGTGAGGGTGTCTATGTGTTTGCTTATAATATCAAATATAAACTGTGTATGTTTGGACCTCACTTCGGATGTGGGCTGCAAGATCCTCATAAGAGCCACCCGAGGGGTGGCATTTCTCACGACTAAAAGGCCAAAAATAAAATATGACATTCTCGACTCTGTTCTTGTGTGCGCTGGAAAATGCCACCAGGCTCTACTGTCATCTGAAGGACATTTACATTGGATGCACCAAAATGAAACGAGAAGTATCTGCGGTATAGAGTCTTCACACGAACTGAAGAGCAAATAATGATTCTTTTAACATTATGTTTTACGAAACACAGTTTAACTGCCTAAAAAAGTAAAAAAGAGTTTCAGAAGAGATCTCAACAATGTCTCAAGAATGTCAATCAAAAGTCAATATTATTAAAGACCTCGATATAAACTCAAACATTCTCATACATTTTTCCCAAATCCAGATATTTTTAACAACTGTCTCTATATTAACCAAAGAGGTTATTTAATAACACAGTCGGTTATATCAGCATCCGTGTCTGAAATGGAAAGGGGTCCAGAGATCCCCGGGCGAGCACCTGCTCTGGCAGCCTTTGGTTGGATATAGGATACGAGTGGCACCTTGGGCTGTTCTTTATGTCTCTCCATCACAGGAGCTTTTAAGAATTTTTTTCATAGCTCCATAAAACAGCTTTTGTGACCATATACACCAGATGCCCTAAAGCTCCCTTTCTATTCTCTCTGTCTTCATTTGCCTTTCCGTTTGTCTCTTAATATATTGACTGTGGCGAAAAGAGAGAGAGAGAGAGAGAGAGAGAGAGAATAACTAGGCCAAGCACAAGAGTGGCTTAGGATCAGAAAGAAGATGCTGTACTTGAAATGTTGGCATCAACGGAAAGTTCTTTGTTTTTGTAAATCAAATTTTGAGTCAATTTGAATCATCTCGAGTGGGCTTGTTTTTCATAGACATCAAACAAAAGAGTCATTTTTTATTCTATCATTCATTTTTACATTTACATTTGTGCCCATGGGAGATGCTTTTTTATCTGTGGTTGCATGCCCTTGCGATTTATACCCATGACCTCTATAGGAATGGTGTGTGTGATAAAGCAAAAATGCATTTATTAAATATTATATAATTAGACTTAGACAGCTTGTGTGTAAAAAGAGCTGATGCTTTAGTTTGCTGTGCTAAAATGCACAAATAAACAAAAAGCTTACGTCTCCGCTGACTTTATACAGTGTCGTCTAAATAGGTCACTTTATTGTTTCATTTCATAAAGTATTTTTTCCTAAAGTCCAAATTTCGTTCACCACAACTGTTTATTAATGTTAATTTAACTCAAGATGATTTTCCACATTGACATTTAAAATGAAATCATTTATTCAAACTTATGAGGTTCAAACCGTCTATCTCTTTTCTCTGTGAAACACAAAAGAAGATATTTTGACAAATGTCTTAGTGTCCTTACACCGGCAGCCAATAGGGGGCAGCATTACCAACGTTCTTCAGAATATCTTCCAGAGAAGAAAAAAGGTCATACAGATTTGAAATGACATGAGGATGAATAAATGATGAAATCTGTTTTATTTTTGGGTGAGCTATCACTTTAAGGCTTCACTTTTTAAGTGAAACTGTGAAATATAGTCCAATATACCTCCCTTCAATAACAGCCTGCTTTCAAAGCCTGTGAGACATCGTGACAGCTTCACAAAACAATGTTTTGCTTAAACTGTTAAGGTCGGATTAAAATAAGTAGAGATCTTGTTAAATAAGCCGTAGATGCTTGCGTAGAGCACGCGTGTGACACACACACATTCACACATTTTAAGAAACTACAGGTGTTTATTCAAATTACTTTACATGACGGAGCCGACCAAACAGATGAAGTTTAAATGTGTGTCGTCATGCATTCAAATAATTTTTTTGGTCTTACATCAGTATGGAGTAAGATGTATTTATATTTATATATTTTATCTACAACTCTTATTTCAAAAAGTGTATTCTTTAATCTCTTAACAACAGCTTAAAATTGGACTCCGGCAATAAAGATTAATTTTAAAGTGTTATTCATACATTATTCATTGACACTATTATTCCCTCAAATTGTTTATGCTGAGATTCCTAATGCAAATCAGGTAATGTTGAAAACACGCCCACAAAATTATTGCCGTCTGCGAGGAGCCGTGTCGCAGCTCGCAGCCCAGTTCTAAGAGCCAGATTGTGGAGGATGTTTCAAACCGACCAGATTTGGCATACGGGCCGGCTGCATCCGTCCATCATTGCCATCCAGACACCTGAATCAGCTCTTTAAAACGCCAAATGTGCACTCAAATACAAAGCTCATTTATATGCTCCCAGTTTTGACGGTCAACGTTTTTTGGCTTTAAGTATGAACGTTACGCTTAAGGATATCAATGAACTAGTGTGCTCCATTTAGAAGATAAAAGCATTCAAAGCTTACATTCTCTCACTTTAATGATTTTTATAACCTCATTCTGCACTTCAGCTTCTCAGCGGATGCCAGCCTGTGAGGTAAATGAAATGCTTTTGGCTATTTTAAAAAGGGGAGGAGTTACTCAATACGTCTCGACCTACAGTGTCAACGCATCGAACAGAGATGTGCATTTCACATCACTTTAGTGGGTCTTGAAGTACAGTAATAGTCCTGTTTATGTGTACATCTTATTCACAAAACATCACACTGCATCCTTAATAAGCGTGCACTATAATACATTCTCATTTGCATAGTGTCTTCAGTAATTCTGGCACCAAACAATGCAAACATTGCTATGAGCAGGCGGGTTTCATCATTGCCAATCCCCCCCCCCCTGTTTCGTGTTAAATTCAGTGTGTTAAAGTGGAGCAAACGCTAAGTAAATTCAACTCTCAGTGCGTTTCACGACCAGTTCATCACCTGTCAAATTAAACTGAATAGGGAATAACAAACTAGCTGAGCGAGAAACGTGCTACTTCTTAGAAAAAAAATGTGGAGAGAAACTGTTTGCGGTGCAAACGTCTCACACGGTGCATCACAAAGGGCGGCTGGTGCCGAGCGGCAGTGAACCAGAAGACGTTTTGCCTGAGGAGATGCCCTGTCTCCCAGCTTAACGAATATAGACACCGGTGGACCAAACACATTATTCTGGAGACCAAATGAGACTGAGGAGATGCGATGATGGTGAGACAGAGAGAGTGTATCTGGAATATCTGTACAATGAAATATCCATAAAATGTATTTTTATTTTTTGACGATATTTTGCATGAAACAATCATGAAGTATTGGGTAAAAACATGTTGAAGTAGCAATATACCGGTGTTGACGATAACTGTGGGGAACATCATGATCACCAATTCTGTGTTAACTCTTAGGAACCCAAAACACAATCTCACGGCAAAAACGTAACGATTTGGCTAATTTCGGCTAATTCGTATGAATTCGTCCAATCATATTCGCACATTATGATTAGCTTTCACGCCAGTGAGGTTGGGTTTAGGTGCGGGGCTTCAGTATAGTTTTTTTCTAGCAATCGTTCATTTTTGTATTTTGTATGGGTCACAACGTACCAATTCATAAAGGGACATAAAGATTTGTGGACCAAAATAAGAAGACGACAAACAATAAAGAAAAGATTGCAAGCATTATGAGCAAAAACATCATGTTAATATTGTCGTCACGATAACTGTGACGTGAAAATCTGATATCGTAACAGCCCTAGAAACGTAATTAGACAGTAAAGTGAGCATGTTCGTGACTCACATGGAATGGTTCGCAGGTACAGGTTGTCTCTGATGACTTGCTGCAGTTTGTGGTCGATTGAGCCTTTCTGGAACTGGAGGCTAAGATAATGCCTCAAATCACTGTTGAGCACTTTACCTGCAGACAGAGAGAGAGAGAGAGAGAGAGAGATGGGGGAAGAACGACAGACAAAAGAGAAAGATAAATTATAAAAGATGTCACGGGTTATGAAACGCTAAGTAGTCGGGCTTGCCATTATCCTTACACAGTACAACTCACACAAACTCCCGAAAGAGAAAACTTTATTGTTCTTTCAAACATTGGGAGTATTACGATGTTTCTCCAAACTTCCTAAGGACAAATAAACAAATAGATTGTATATAATATTTGTATTGTATATAAATTGTATGGTTCATAATGCACACCTTTCACAATACAATCAATTTCCCAACAATCAAAATCAAGTCTCATAAATGCATCCGAGTTTTCAATTACATCGAGTAGCGAACATCTTTTTCCTGTTTACCTCAAAATACTTTTAATATAATTGCTGTATTTGAGAATCAATTTAGATTTTTCTTTTACTTGTACAAAGACAAACTTTTAGTGCCCGCTTTTTAGTTCTTAAAACTGGATCTGCATTTTACTCCGTGTATACAAACACACACACACTTAATGTAAAAGCCCAACCACACGCTTCTCTTACGAAGTTTGCTATCTCTGAAAAGACTTTACAAACGATCTGACACAGTTTGTGTTGAAAGAGTCTCTGAAAAGTGAAACCTATTGAAACTCTCCACGCAGAACTTTTGAAAGGGCCGAGCTTCCTCACGTTGCCTCGTACTGACAAACTCCAAAGACTCTGGAAAGTTCACACAAAGCAGCTCTGCAGACGAAATGAGCTCGGTGGAAGAAGACCGTGGCTGTATGCGGATGAAGCGTTGGAGAGAAATACAATTTGAGAGTCTAACGGCACAAGAGGGAAGGGAATTAATGGGTCATGTCACCAGAACTCGACTTTTGCCTTGATCCTTTGAGTAAGAGTTTAATGTACAGTGAAAACATACTGGAACGTTTACAACTCAACAACTTTGAGTCCAAAAAGAAACAAAATATAAAAGTCTCGCTATGAAATGCTTACATGTTGGACAGCTAAAAAGCTGCTTATGATTGCAACGTAGTGGCCATGATAAATCATAAATGTTAACATATTCGTGTATATTATGGTACAAAGAAAAAAAGTAAAAGTAATTATAAAGTACTTTGTTTTAATAGTAAAACATTTGAAAAGCAGCAAACAAAAAACACACTTAAGAAAATAAGGACAAAATGGTCATGAAAACTAAATTAATTTGTGACTTTCATGACTTCTAAATTATGATTGGCCCAAAAACCAATCTCCAAATTTCGTGATTTACATTATTTGCCTCAAATCCTTATTATCATTCACCCTTTATGTTTGGAACTGGATTTTGCAAATATCTGAAGTATCTATAAAGTATTAAAGAGTGCTTATCAACTTTGGTCACAAAGTTTTATATTCAAATAAAAAGTACAGTGTTTTTTTTCCCTGATAAACAGCGAATTTTGACATACAAGGTTTCAGAAGGATATTATATATTTTGGCAAAAAAGTAATATTTAGTAAATTGCTTTAATGGTAAAACATTATGTTACTTTTTACCTAAATATATAAAGAAATATGTGACAATTTTACCATTAAAGGAATAATTTATATTACTTTTATACCAAATTGTAAATATAAGTACATGCCTTTAATGATACATTTTAACATATTTTATATATTTTGGTACAAAAGTAAGATTAAGATAAAATACATTCCTTTAATAGTAAAATTTTAACATATTTTTATATATTTATTGATTAAGTGCATTCCTTTAATCATAACATTTTGACAAATTTTTTCGCAAAAATAGCAAATGCAGTCATTTAAAAACGTTTCGGTCTCGACCTTCATCACAAACATATATAGTGCTTTTATAGTAAATGTTTAAAATGCAACAAATAAAAAAACACAAAAAAATGGTCATGACAACAGAATTGTCACTTTCATTATGACTTCTAAGACTTGACATGACTATGACTTGGCCCACAAAAAGAAAAACATAAAAAAACTGCATACGATAATCCTTGTAAGAGAATGGCGAATAAAATGATGTGCATACAGATGACAAACCACTAAAGCCTTTCTATAATCTCCCTCTCTCACTCCTGTACCAGTTCATAAAGCACTATAATCTCCTGACAAACACAACGTGACCTGAAATGTGTCATAACCTCTGGGTGGAAAGACTGGTGTCCCATCAGAAGTCCTGAAATAAGCTGGATTCACCAACCAGCAAAAGCATGAATATCACATCACTCTTATTTATTCAGACAAGCATGAGACGGGGATTCTCAAATCGTGCAGATATTGGCAGCGTTTAAAATGTGCCTTGGAGATCATCATTGCTTCATTTTACACACAAAAGACTGTTCAACCTCAGCATGCTTTCAGCATCATTCATTCCAAAAGCATTATCCAGCGACTGAGAAAAAAGAAGCGTGTCCATCTCTGCAGAACATTATTATGTCTGTCAGGTCATTTCTTAGCTCGTGATATGAGGACGGTGTCAAAGACAGGAGGATAAATCAGGGTGTGATGAGTCAGGTCTGGTTTTCTACATGAACTCTGCCAAGTTCACAATTATTAAAAAAGGTTTCTGGTGTCACAACAGCTCCAATCTATAAATATATTAGGTAAAAAAAACATAATTACAGTAATTGCAGTGGTTCTTAAACTGGGGTTTTATGACAATTTATAAAATATGGAATTCAGCATAAATGATGTGTATCAAACGGAAACAAGAGTAAAAGAATGAAACACTTTGTTTTCTCTGGCATCATCTTCATTTACAGCTTCTGGAAATTAAAAAATAACAGTCTGATATAAAAGTACAGCTTTGAAACGTGTTGCAATAGTCTCTCTCTCTCAGTCTCTCTGCATTGGCCTATCCCGCATCCCGAGAGGAGCAGAGGAGAGGAGAGGAGAGGAGAGGAGCAGAGCAGAACAGAGCAGAGGAGAGGAGCAGAGGAGATGAGAGGAGCAGAGGGGAGCTGAGGAGAGGTGAGGAGCAGAGTAGAGGAGCAGAGAGGAGCAGAGGAGAGGAGAGGAGCAGAGGAGAGGAGCAGAGAGGAGCAGAGGAGAGGACAGGAGCAGAGGAGAGGAGCAGAGAGGAGCAGAGGAGAGGACAGGAGCAGAGCAGAGGAGAGGATAGGAAAGGAGTGGAGAGGAGCAGAGAGGAGCAGAGGAGAGGAGAGGAGCAGAGAGGAGCAGAGGAGAGGACAGGAGCAGAGCAGAGGAGAGGATAGGAAAGGAGTGGAGAGGAGCAGAGAGGAGCAGAGAGGAGCAGAGGAGGGGAGCAGAGGGGAGCAGAGGAGAGGAGAGGAGAGCAGAGGAGAGGAGAGGAGAGCAGAGGAGAGGAGAGGAGCAGAGGAGAGGAGCAGAGAGGAGCAGAGGAGAGTACAGGAGCAGAGCAGAGGAGAGGAGAGGATAGGAGAGGAGTGGAGAGGAGAGGAGCAGAGCAGAGGAGAGGAGCAGAGAGGAGCAGAGAAGAGGACAGGAGCAGAACAGAGGATAGGAGAGGAGAGGAGTGGAGAGGAGAGGAGAGGAGAGCAGAGCAGAGCAGAGGAGCAGAGCAGAGGAGAGGAGAGGAGTGGAGAGGAGAGGAGCAGAGCAGAGGAGCAGAGAGGAGCAGAGAAGAGGACAGGAGCAGAACAGAGGATAGGAGAGGAGAGGAGTGGAGAGGAGAGGAGAGCAGAGCAGAGCAGAGCAGAGGAGCAGAGCAGAGGAGAGGAGAGGAGAGGATAGGAGAGGAGTGGAGAGGAGAGGAGCAGAGCAGAGGAGAGGAGCAGAGGAGAGGAGAGGAGAGGAGAGGATAGGAGAGGAGTGGAGAGGAGAGGAGCAGAGCAGAGGAGAGGAGCAGAGGAGAGGAGCAGAGAGGAGCAGAGGAGAGGAGCAGAGGAGATGAGAGGAGCAGAGGGGAGCTGAGGAGAGGTGAGGAGCAGAGTAGAGGAGCAGAGAGGAGCAGAGGAGAGGAGAGGAGCAGAGGAGAGGAGCAGAGAGGAGCAGAGGAGAGGACAGGAGCAGAGGAGAGGAGCAGAGAGGAGCAGAGGAGAGGACAGGAGCAGAGCAGAGGAGAGGATAGGAAAGGAGTGGAGAGGAGCAGAGAGGAGCAGAGGAGAGGAGAGGAGCAGAGAGGAGCAGAGGAGAGGACAGGAGCAGAGCAGAGGAGAGGATAGGAAAGGAGTGGAGAGGAGCAGAGAGGAGCAGAGAGGAGCAGAGGAGGGGAGCAGAGGGGAGCAGAGGAGAGGAGAGGAGAGCAGAGGAGAGGAGAGGAGAGCAGAGGAGAGGAGAGGAGCAGAGGAGAGGAGCAGAGAGGAGCAGAGGAGAGTACAGGAGCAGAGCAGAGGAGAGGAGAGGAGAGGATAGGAGAGGAGTGGAGAGGAGAGGAGCAGAGCAGAGGAGAGGAGCAGAGAGGAGCAGAGAAGAGGACAGGAGCAGAACAGAGGATAGGAGAGGAGAGGAGAGGAGTGGAGAGGAGAGGAGAGGAGAGCAGAGCAGAGCAGAGCAGAGGAGCAGAGCAGAGGAGAGGAGAGGAGTGGAGAGGAGAGGAGCAGAGCAGAGGAGCAGAGAGGAGCAGAGAAGAGGACAGGAGCAGAACAGAGGATAGGAGAGGAGAGGAGTGGAGAGGAGAGGAGAGCAGAGCAGAGCAGAGCAGAGGAGCAGAGCAGAGGAGAGGAGAGGAGAGGATAGGAGAGGAGTGGAGAGGAGAGGAGCAGAGCAGAGGAGAGGAGCAGAGGAGAGGAGAGGAGAGGAGAGGAGAGGAGAGGATAGGAGAGGAGTGGAGAGGAGAGGAGCAGAGCAGAGGAGAGGAGCAGAGGAGAGGAGCAGAGAGGAGCAGAGGAGAGGACAGGAGCAGAGCAGAGGATAGGAGAGGAGAGGAGAGGAGAGGAGAGGAGAGGAGAGGAGAGGAGAGGAGAGGAGAGGAGTGGAGAGGAGCAGAGCAGAGCAGAGCAGAGGAGAGGAGAGGAGAGGAGAGGAGAGGATAGGAGTGGAGAGGAGCAGAGCAGAGGAGAGGAGAGGAGCAGAGGAGAGGAGAGGAGAGGAGCAGAGCAGAGCAGAGCAGAGGAGAGGAGAGGAGAGGATAGGAGTGGAGAGGAGCAGAGCAGAGGAGAGGAGAGGAGCAGAGGAGAGGAGAGGAGAGGAGAGGAGAGGAGAGGAGAGGAGAGGAGAGGAGAGGAGAGGAGAGGAGAGGAGAGGAGAGGAGAGGAGAGGAGAGGAGAGGAGAGGAGAGGAGAGGAGAGGAGAGGAGAGGAGAGGAGCAGAGCAGAGGAGAGGAGAGGAGAGGAGAGGAGAGGATAGGAGAGGAGTGGAGAGGAGCAGAGCAGAGGAGAGGAGCAGAGGAGAGGAGCAGAGAGGAGCAGAGGAGAGGAGCAGAGAGGAGCAGAGGAGAGGACAGGAGCAGAGCAGAGGATAGGAGAGGAGAGGAGCAGAGAGGAGCAGAGGTGAGGAGCAGAGGAGAGGAGAGGAGAGGAGCAGAGGAGAGGAGAGGAGAGGAGAGGAGAGGAGAGGAGAGGAGAGGAGAGGAGAGGAGAGGAGAGGAGAGGAGAGGAGCAGAGGAGAGGAGAGGAGAGGAGAGGAGAGGAGAGGAGAGGAGAGGAGAGGAGAGGAGAGGAGCAGAGGGGAGCTGAGGAGAGGTGAGGAGAGGAGTGGAGAGGAGTGGAGAGGAGCAGAGGAGAGGACAGGAGCAGAGCAGAGGATAGGAGAGGAGAGGAGTGGAGAGGAGAGGAGCATAGCAGAGGAGAGGAGAGGATAGGAGAGGAGTGGAGAGGAGCAGAGCAGAGGAGAGGAGCAGAGGAGAGGAGCAGAGAGGAGCAGAGGAGAGGACAGGAGCAGAGCAGAGGATAGGAGAGGAGAGGAGCAGAGAGGAGCAGAGGTGAGGAGCAGAGGAGAGGAGAGGAGCAGAGGAGAGGAGAGGAGAGGAGCAGAGTAGAGGAGCAGAGGGGAGCTGAGGAGAGGTGAGGAGCTGAGGAGAGGAGATCGTTTGTCCCCCAAACATCACTTTTTTCCATTCTATTCTATGACATCCGTTATAAACCCCCTGCCCCCTCAAACTAAGCTTTCATCTGCACTACTTAAACTTTCAAGTCATGTTTAGGAGCAGATGGCACTTTTGCCTGATTTGGCCACTAACAGCTCAAATACGAGCTTATTTTCTCAGCTGTGCTCTGATTCCCCATCGATTCAGCTGAGGGAGCCTGTCACACATGCATCTATTAGACATCACCGATTATGAGACTGGAATGAGCTATTTTTAGCTCTGGTATATCTGCGGTAACATCTCCAGAAGCACTCCAGAGCATTCATTGATGTAAAAATTCTTTCGACAAGCAGCTGTTGCAGAATGGATTGAACAAGAGCTTGACAACAGCGCCAAGACGGCTGAATCGCTCTATTTTTTTATCGCTTCCCCGACCTCTCGCTCTCGATGTACATCCTGGCTGACGAAAGATTTGAGATGTCATGACGGTCGCTGAGACAGCCACATGACCGTGGCGTACCGTTTTTCTTGAAAGCGGTGTGTGGAAGGCCATTATTCATCTTTTTCGAAAGAATTTGAAAGCTCTGTGTCACAACGTTGCGGGGAGCGAGTCATGATTTCTGTGACCTAAAAGCTTAAAGTGAAGGAACAGAACGAAACCAATCTGAATAGAGAAATCAAGAAGGAAGACGAGCAAATGAAAAGTAGAAACGGGGACTCTCCTCCTTTAAAAAGACTAGGAAAACGTAAAGACGATATCTTATTGAATCCAACGCTGGATATGTATATGGTGTTTGTTTCCCATTTTAGGGACTAAACATATTGTCTTGATCAACAAAACATCTTTGGTTTTATTTATATTGACAGTCTTTACCAATCCAGATATCATCAAATCTAATCTAATGATTTAGAACAAATTTAAAGGAATATTAATATTAAAAATCACTATTAATTCCCTGTCTAATATGTTTTTATAATAATGAATAATCTGTTAACAGAATAAGGTCTATGTATGGAACATTATATCCATTGATAAATTATGTTAACAACCACTGTAAAAATAAATTTGATTAAAATAACAGATTGTTTTATGTATAATGTGGGAAAAAATTATAATTCTTGGTTTTGGTTTGTCACATATATTTTTTTTAAAACTTCCAAATTACAAGAAAAACAGGAACACTATGCAATTGTTTTTACTGTCTATTTTCATGGTGCCCCAGCTTCTGCAAAAAAAGCCATCCGGAGCATCCTAGTAACCACCTAGCAACGGCCTAAAAAACACTCCAGGCACATCTGACGAGAAATGCCCATGCAGCAACTATTCAATATGATAGCTTGGTTTACACATTTCACATTTGTCTCCTTTCTGTCCTGAAAACTTTTAGACTGTAAAACAGTCAAACAAAGTTTGTCTTGCAAAGTGCTGCAACATTCAGAAAAAATGCACAGTATATTGTTATTTGTGGAGAACTGAGCACAAATATATGTGTGATACGTGTGTTGTTTTCATCAGCAGAGAGGGGAGCACTGCTTATGCGCCGTTTCTGTTAAATAGCAACTGTTAAATCGTACCACACCGTGTGCTACGAAAACGCTAGTGTGCCTTTTGCTCCAACAAGAGAATTCAATTTCAACCGTCCATCGTGAAATAAAAGAAAATGTATTGTGCTCTAGTTACAACGCCGGAGACGGGGGCGATCAGAATAGCCATCAGCCCAAACAAACAGATCGGAGGTGAATGGGTTGATGGGAATTCGTGGAGGCAGAGTTTATAGATTTGACACGTTACATAAGCATCTTCCTCAAAAGGTGTGCGCTCGCCGCAGCTGTCGAGTCTGAGAGGCATTTGGGCGGAAGAGATTGCTGAGTAAATATCTCACATCACGCAATGAATTTTAACAACGTGAGGCGCACAGATTTGTGTCTTATCCATCCACACCAAAACTCCAGAGACGCGCAGGATTATTTCTCATACGTATATGATTGACTTCATTGAGCTCAAGCGTCAGGTATTATCTGAGATTTTCAAGATGTTGTATGAGATAGATCTGAATCACACGACTGAACGGATACAAGTGCTACAGTATATATGAGTGGTTTCTCCCGTTCATATTTCCTATAAGTTCTCCGTCTCCTCCTCACAGCCCTCTCACAGCCCTAAACTGAAAGAAAGTGAATTAACTTTCAGCGACAAATTACAATCCCATAAACAAATGTAAAGCGGCACCTCCGACAAAATAATTCAGTAATTTATGAAGCCAAGCTACACACTTTCAGAAAAGTTTCACGGTTATGAGGTTATGTTTGGCTTTTAACGCTCTAGGAGAGAACATTATAGTAAGAAATGATGTCGTTTCATGAAGGAGACACTTGGAAAGGAAAAAAGTGTGCGAGGTAAGAAATAGCTTAATATTCTAAACCTTGAGTTCGATTTACTATTAACAGCGTCTCATTGGTTATTGCCACCGTTAACACACACAAACACACACTCTCACACACACACACAATGGTTGGCATCTGTAATAATGGTTATAATATACTTTTTAATTAACAACAAATATCAACATGTCAATGCAAAATGGTTTGTGACCCATTAAAGGTACATTTCAGGTAAACTGCAACTAACTTTATCAACTGGGGTCATTTAGTTTCATCTAGCATTAACAGAAGGTGTGCGCGGTATTCTTGGAGCCCAATGTGTAAGGTGATAGCAACACAAAGGTTGTGGGTTTGATCCCCAATGGAACACACATTCACCATAAAACATTTTTAAAGTAAATTACATTTTCAAGCAATTTCAACTTATTATTTTAACATTTCAAATGCCTTTACGTCACTTCAACTCATCTTAATAAGTTAAGCAATTTCAACTTATTTTTAAAGGTAATATCAACTCGAGCACTTGAGAGAAATTTAAATAAATTAAAATAAAAGTTGAAATGACTGCTAAAGCAATCTGGTTGTACTTGAAAACTTGAGTAAGCAAATACTATTTTACAGTGTGTATAAAGTACATGTACAGTACTGTAGGTTGCCCTTTGATAAAAAGGTTTATTTCTAAACTTCTTTATTACTTTCTTGGAAGGTCTATCAATATGATGCCAGCACAGTACTGTCGATAGTTTACTATGTAAAATATAAAACTTAAGTATAACTAAAATGATATTAAGAAAGAGTCTGTGAAAGTGTTATGTAACATTTCAAATAAACGTTTTCTTTCGGGTCCAGTGTGTCATTTTTTGAAGAGAAATGCAATATAATATACATTACAATGTCTTAAGAGGTGTATAAAGATCTTACATGATGAAGCATTATGTTTTTCTTATCTTAGAATGACCTTTTTCGATCTACATACACCGCGGGTCCCCTTACAAGGAATTCACCATGTTGTTTCTACAGTAGCCTCAGTTGGACAAATTGTTCTACAGAGCGTGTTTTGTGAATACGTTATCTTCGTTCTGTGTGAGCCACCGTAGTGCTTCGAAAAGGAGGGGTGGATCGAGCAGTTGGTTGTAATTCGCAGCCTTACCAGTAGATGCCACCACATTTCATAAACCTGCCTTTGGAACTTTGCAAAACTTAAAAATGTCTTGCTAAATCTGACCCGAGAGCTCAATAAAAAATATTACAAATCATATTGTTAGTCTTCTGTGTGACTACAGCAAGACAGTTACATAGATTTTTCTTGAACAAAAATGAGCTGTTGAGCAAGCACATTATTTTTAACCAAACAAGGTCATTTTTTTACAGCACCATGTAACAAGAATAACCCATCTGTTCAAAGCAGTTATGTTTATATTAAGAAAGCTGAAAAGACAAACAGAATTTGACAGCGGTTATACTTCTCCGCAAGCTCTGCTGACTCTTGCTCGACTCTCCGGACACAAGGGCCAGGAATTAATGAAAGATTAATTACACTGCCAGCAACCTTTATTTATTATGACAAATAGCCCTGAGAACGTGGCAGAGGAAGCGTTGGCCCTTTATGGAGGACAATGATGAATTTAATCAGCTGTGTAACTTTGTCAAAATTTATGCCACTTATGCCCTTCCTGAGTTCAGGACAAACACTATAAGAGTGGGCGCGGGGGGGTTATAGTGCCGGTGCAGAAGCGTTCAATAAAGTTAAAGACCTTTATTTTTATTTTGGGAATAACAGACCATTATAAATGGTAAATTGCGCCAGATATATGAGCTAAATTGGAGTTTTTCAAAGACTAAACGCCCTAGAGGAAGGACATACAGTAAAGCTTCAATACAGTTAAGAAATATAATAAATGTAGACGGATCACTTCAAGTTGACAAAGAAATTTAACATGACGGATGTAGGAAAGAAGTACCACCTTTCCATTAAAAAAAGCCAATCGTCTGTTTGGAAAAAGTCTCTGTAATCGCAATCTGATAGCATGGGAATTTGTCACAATTTTACGACGTGTTTAATATGAATTCTTACGTTGTGAATCGTACAAAACAGACGATTATTAGAAAAAAGCAGTTAAGGTCACCCCTAGGCATTGGGGCAAAAGCAAATTGTACAAAAATGTACCAAAGAGATTGTACGAATTCATTTGATGAATTAGAGAGAAAATGAATCCCATCATAAAATAGTTACGTTTTTGAGATTGTGTTGGTACTCAAGACAACCAAATTGCACAGAAAGACATCATGGTAGTCTGACTGGCGAAAAAATACCTGCCTATGCGTGTGAACAGAAACCTTTACGTGACATCTAACTCCGCTCCTCAGTCAGACTGGGATTCGGGAGTTTAATGCCTGGATAAATATCCCGTCGGCAATGTAAAGTGCAGCAGAAGAGACATCTCTAGCAACACAGGTCATTACCTCCCCAGCAGAGCACTAGACTCACAGTGACAGAGACCCACGACTGCTTTACCCCTGCGCGTCCCGTCCTGCCACTGTCTAAAATCAAATGAGTTTTTCTGAAAACTGGGGACGTAACCTCAGCGCTTTCAAATGGCGAACTCCATTTTCCCACCTCATTGCTCTCCATGTGATTGATTTTCCCATTACGCCAGAACACGCAGATGAAATTAAACATCGCTAATGGAGACGATCCCGGGCAGTGAGGATGAGAGCGTCACGTTCCGGCCCTGTTGGTAGGATATTGCTAAACTATGAAGGCATAACTGCAGAACACATCAGAGACGAGTTAAACTCTTGGGAATCGTATAAGTAGGTTGAATCTCATTAGCATAATTCGGGGGAATCTGACGAAAGGGCGGAGCTCATCGGCATTATATGAATATTATTTTGGCAACTGTGTGTATATGTCCCATGCTCTTATTATGTTATGAATCATATTTTGGGATTTATCAGCTACCCCTGGTTTCTGTATTCAGCCTCCGTATCAACATACACAAATCTACACAAGTCAATGACACTTTCTAGTGCTTCCCAAGGGAATAACCCACCTGTCCAGAATAACCCACCTAGCCCTCCAGAACCACATCCCTATCTGCTCTTCTCTCTCAACCTCTCAATATCCTCATTTTATCATCTTATCGGTTCTCACTGCACCAATCAGGCAGTCTCTCTCTCTCTCTCTCTCTATCTCTCTCTCTCATTCCCCCCACGGTTGCACTGCTGAAGTGAAATGCCTTCTCCTCTCCCTCCACAGCCCTCATTACGACTGTCCATTTCTCCTCCAATCTTTCTTTTCTGTTCTTTCAAGTAGCTCCCACCCCTCGCTTACCCTCGGGTGAAGTAGGCAAGCCAACATTTGTAGTAGATTCGAAAACCCATCGACTTCGGTCTGGTTGACTTGTACACACTGCGTGAGCCCGTGTCAAACGTAGCTTGATAGTAGTCGTGCATGCTAATGTATGCTATTGTAAAGCACCGCTTATTGAGATCGGAGTGTGAAAAATAACCACCGGAGGAAGCGATCATTAGAAATCTTCCTCTCGAATGCCCGAGCTGTTCCCATGGCAATGGCATCGCCTTTGAGAATGCTGGTGTGCCCGGGAGGTATTTATATGACTGAGCGAGGCGATTTGAAATGATCCATCAAAAATACATTTTGGATAAATAAAACGAAACTGGCACCAAATTTCAGATTTCGGTGTAAATTACGGTAAAGAACCGTAATGGGGTGCTTTGTTTTTTTGGTGTGACACACCTTTAACACAGAGCAACATGCATTTTTGTTTTACTTGCTGCATGGTGATGGTAAACTTGTATGAGAGAGAGAGAGAGAGAGAGAGAGAGAGAGAGAGAGAGATTATACCAGACACCAGGGATACTACCGACAACTGATGCCACTGAACCTCGAGGGCAAACTGTGATGCCCGTCTGGGGCTCAGGGCATCTCACACACACATGCACACACACACACGCTGTCAGTTTGTGTTGGCATAAGAGCCAATCGCTGTGAGAAAACAGAGCTGTAAACCCGTGTGTCGTGTTGTAAATGCTTATCGTCATGGTGATAACATCCTGCCATTATATGCATAAACATGCCGCGGCATCTCTTGACCTTCAGTGTTGCGACGAGGAACGTGTGTGTTTGAGGCGTGTGGTGTCACCGTAGGTCAAAGCAATTCACCCTCACGTACTGTAATCACAGGTAGATACACTTTTGACCTTTCTGTGTGTGTGTGTGTGTGTGTGTGTGTGTGTGTGTGTGTGCGTGCGTGCGTGTTTACATGCATGTGCGGCCTTACACCAGTAACAGCTAGAAGAGAAAACGCAACCGCACATACATGCAGATAAACACTTTATGTCCATTTCTGTGCACCAGAGTATTAAACACATTATACGACTGCCCGTCATCAGATCTCTGTGTTTTAACAACAGCGTATACTGTATGTTGTGTGTGTTTTACATCAATGAGTCAGGCCTGCTCTCAAGGAGACAACATCGAGCTCTTGAGACTACAGATCTATACATTATACATGAGAGCAGATGAGACGCATACGAGGATACGAGATGTGCAGCTACATCACTTAATCCGCACAAACACACACGTTTCCGCAGGCGAAAATGTATATTCATCATTAATTAGAAACTCGTTCAAGAGAACTTTGGCTGAGAAAAATGGTCACATTAACTTAGAAGCTATAAACTTATTTAACTGATGGTATTATTTACTTTTGCATTTATTCATTTAGCAGATTATTTTATTCCATAATACTCACAAAGACCTGTTGACATTATTAGATAAAAAGCAAAAGTTTTATCAGATTCCCAGTATATTTATGAAACATACAGCCGAACCTGTACACACACGTCACTTTACAACACAAGTAACTAAAAGCCTACTTTTTGCCGTTATAAATAACTACGCTGCTCGTACAATTGAGGGCGTCTCCTGGTTTACAAAGGGAATAAAGGTTTTGTTTGATTTGTCTCACTTCTGGGGCCCCAAGGTACAGCCGAGTAAGCCTCACATGCACTAATGACTTTAAAACTTGCATGCGAAAAAAACACATGGGAAGGTGAAACAAATGAATATGTTTGATTATAAAATGACCTTTAAAAGCCATACAGATATACTCTCTCAGACATACTCTCAGCATCATTTGAAGACTATTTATTTGTGTCCAATTAAATTGAGCGTAACATAAATTAAGAAACTAGGTATATTTCTAAAAAAGAAAACAACCTTTATGCACTCAATTACTATTCGCTGTCGGGCAAAAACCTCACATCTCCAAAACCGCCAATTCTTATAAAAACATGTTCTTTTTAAAGAGGTAACCGTGCGTTGTCAAAGTTGACAAGCTCTTTGTAGTTTAACTTTATAGGTTAAATACTTGCAAAACCCACAGACAATCGTTGAAGGAGACCAATAGTAATGATTTGAGAATAAATATACATCATAGAAATGTACATTTCCACCAGTATTATGCAATTTTAATACACTTTCTTTGAAACCTTACAATGCTCTAGTGGATGTTGTCAAATGGAAAGTTTAACATACAAGTATAGATCTTTGCAACTATCCATTTTATTATTATTATTACTTTAATTATTTTCATTAGTCTGTTTTTTCTTGGCTCTTCTGGAGCAATATCCGTCCCATAAAATACGTCGATCAAAACACCAAAATGTCTTTTAATAAAAGTTACAATCACACATATTGACTTCACAGTGTTACCACCCGTGTATATTATTATTCGTTTACTATTATTTGTGTGATGTAGTTTAGGTAGAAGCTGATGGTGTTATAGAGATGCATTTACTGTAGCGATGCAGGCAGCATTAGCTTGAAAAATCTATACACGAGTCCATTTAGCGCACTGCTAAATAAATCAACCCTCCCTCTGAGGAGTCTGGCGTGACCGCTAAAGAGCAAACATCAGGACATCTGCTAGCGTGATGAAACCATCAGTACGAAACCGGTCCACTTTTCCACTTGCCTTTACGGACAAATCGAATCACCCCCATATCACTGACCGACCGCGGATCATCGATGACGGTGGCCACATTAAAAAACACACGAACACAGGCGGGCAGGTGCACGTCCTTTTGTCTCCAGGGCAACTTTTACACAGTGTGTCTTCTGATGGAGAGACATACTTCTTGTGTAGTAGCACTAAATGTGAATCCATTACAGATGGGGATGTGTGACCTACTTATCTTCTCTCCTCTCTATCTCTCTCTATCTCTCTCTCGACTTGGGAAGGTAGTGCTCCTGGGTTCTGCTCTGACATCAAAGGTCTGCTTGCCACCCACTTCTTTTAGAGCTCGGCAGGAAACAAAAAAGTAAAATGCGAGTGTTGGTGCGGTACAGCGAGTTAAAAGAAAAAGTTCTCCCAAAAGTAAAAACTTACGTATTTAGCAGCTGCTTTTATCTAAAGCGACTCGAAGGGAACTTCTTTGCCATTTCTCGAAATATCTACTTTTGTGCTTCGCTGAAGAAAGAGTCATATACAGGTTTTGAACAACATGAGGGTGAATAAATGATGACAGCATATATCCCTTTATTCTTTTATAAACAAGATTTGGCTAAACATGGTTTCACAACGGTGCATTTATGAACAGAGAGACATTCCCCATCTGCTTTCTCTATTGCGAAGCAGGTTATGTAATCTTGGAAGACAAAGAATGCAAAGAGAAACATACTTGGCAGTGAGAAAATGTTTTGCCCATGAAGATAATGAAATAAACTGGTTTACAGACTGAAGAATGTGTTTCTCCCTCACAGATGGAACAATATGGCACCCTGGGACACCAACATATTCCATCTGTTTCTTTAAGATTGAAAGATGTGATTAACATCATCATCAAATTTTGAGAGAATCTTAAAAAGTCAGGTAAAATCCTGAAAAGGAAATTATTTCATCATTCACTCCCCCTCCAACCCGACTTTCATTTGAAGAATGTTGGTAAACAAACAACATTGAGCTCCATTGACTTCCATTGTATGTACGCAAATATTTCTCAAATTGTCTTCTTTTGTGTTCCACGCCTCAAAGTGTCAGCACCGGTACAGGTTGTCAGACATCATATACAGAATTTGTATCCGACATCTGATCGGACAGACATCACCATTGCTCCATTTGCTTTTCATTTATGGGTGGACTCCACCTTTAAATGTTTAAATGCTTTTTGGGGCCGTGTACAGAATGTATCCAGGGTGTACTGATGGCAGTGGCCTGTCCGTGTGCTTTTTAAAGTCTCTTCTCTAAAATCTAGAATCTGAAGTTTGACCTTCTGATGGTCAGATATACAGCGTGTGTGTGTCGGGAAAGCATTGGAAGCAGGGCATAATGACACCAATGAAATGGGACAGACAGCTGAGAATAGCTCATTGGTGTCTCTGTGCTCTGCCTTCAAAAGCTTGTCTGGTGGCAGTGCTGATTTTCTCCGAGTCCCCTTTAAACCACCAGCAGGGAATAGAGTCTAACACAAGCAGCCGCTGAGAATATCAATCGAAAGCTCACTGATGTCGCGGCTCCCTCGCTATCGGTCTCTCTCTCTCTCTCGCCCGCTCGCTCTTCCACCCCTCCGCATGCATGTGAATGATTAAACCCTCTGCTGTTTCGGGCACTTCCATTGTCAGCAGCATATCTAATTAAAGTTAAATCACAGTTTAATCACGGCAGCTTTTAAATCACACACCCCATTAGTTTAAACCTTGACCGGTCGTGTGGGCTCGCGAGCAGACAGGAAAACAACGCAGGGGGTCCACTTCCCACTTAAAGAAGTGCAACCTGAGTTCCACAGTTTGGTCTTCATTTAAAGTGACATTTTTTCAATGAGCGCGATAACTATAACTACAATAAAAGGTTTCTTTATTGGAGAGACCACAACTATAACAATACGGAGGAGCGATATACTTGGGATCACTTTTAGAGAGATTTTATGCAGCTAAAGAACATGAAAATATTGAGGCCTTCAAATTTGATTTACAATTTCAGCGTGCAAGCTTAGAATAAACAAAACATTATTGTCCTTTGCTATGGATGCTAATATAGTAATTCATTGGTGTGAATGGTCCTTAATAAATGAGATAAATGAGCCAATGTGATATTTTAAAGTCCCCGTGAACCGGAAGTTGCGATCGTTATTCCGTATTCTGACGCATTTCCGAGTGAAACAGAATGTCCAATGAGAAAAAAGTAGGGGCCGTGGTTTGTTTTTCACTGAGATTTGATGAATAAAAGAGGCATTGCATTTTAAAAAGGAAACTGGCAGCAGACACTTGAAGGGGAGGAGTTAACAGATGCTCCGCCCAAGCCGTCTAACTTACATCATTTGAGATGGATACTCACTAGAGGGCGGCATTTTCAGATTTAACTGAAGATAATGGAGGCACAAAGAGAATGACCTACGCTGATAAGATATTTACAATAAACGCTGCAATGTTTCTTGAAAAAATTTGAATTTTCACTTTTAATTTCCCTGGGACTTTAAATAAGTTTACTAAACATATATAGAATACACAAGTATTGGGTCAACTTTGAATTATATGAACATTTATTCATTTAGCGGACACTTTTATTATAAAGCAACTTAAAACAGGAGAGAAAATTAAATAATTAATGAATTAAGGAAATCTATTAATAATTAGCATTTATCGCAACTTTGTTTACTTAATTCATTGCTTTGTTTTCACGAATTGCCTTACTGTAAAGGATATGTGCAATTATGCCTTATAAGTTGCCTAAAACGAGAGCTAAATCGTCTATTTTGGCTATAACATTATCGCCCATTTATATACGACTTCAAGCCAAAATGGAAAACAACAGAGCTATTAGTATTTAATGATGGATTATTTGAACAAAGTTTTTAAACAAGTGTACTGAAGGTTCATGCCAACAAAAAGCATTCACTTAAATATACACGATATCCAACGGTCCATATTAACATACAACACACGCTCACCAGCATATACTGTACGTGCCCGAGATCCGCCTCACTGATTTGATTTGTGGTACATGCCAGAGTCACAGCTCATGCCGGGTTACTTCACATCTGTTTGTGCCGATCACACACTGCATATGAATTATTTAAATCATTGGTAATGATTCCGCAAAAACATGCATCAGCATGGCACCGCACAGCCTTTAGAGTTTGATTAGATGCCAGCTGTGCCAGGACAACGGGGCAACATTCACATCTTGCCTTATTCATCACAAAACTCATGCATGCTACGTACGCGCATGAAAACAAGCTCCGTATCCCCCTGAATCTCATCCGTCACTCAAGTCATCCTTATCATTTCGCTTTATCCACGTGCCAGAGGAGAGGTTATATCTCCTCCTATAGAGCCGCCCCAGATTAATACTCGCGCTTTGAGCGCAGAGGAAAGACACAGATAACAGGCGTTTTCAAATCCCACATCGGAATTTGCAATTCAGGACTGAAAGAGAAGCGGGAGACGTGGAATGATGGAACACATCTCAAAGGAAGAAGCGTGCGAATTACAAAGACCCGCTGACTTCAATTGTACGCTCTCTCAGATGAGCCTCATTAGGTGAGGTGCATGCTGGGAAAAAATGTCGCGGGTGGATAAAATCTGGTTTTAATGACAGATATAAAACAGGTAAGTGACGTGCGCAAGAATCGGATACAAATATTGACATTTGCTCTCATGTCATTCCAAACCTGCATGACTTTTTTCTGCAGAAGACAAAGGAAGATATTTTGAAGAATGTTGGTAACCAAACAACACTGGTTCCCATTGACTTCCATTGTATAAACACAAACCATAGAGACATTTCTCAAGATATTTTCTACAACAAAAAAGAGTCATATACAGGTTTTGAATGACATGAGATTAGATAAATGATCTTAAGAATTGTATAGTGTACAGTGAAAAATGGATTAACATTTTTAAGCTTAAATGCACCACAAAGTAACGAAATAGCATTTATTTTTAGTACCAGGTCACACTGTTTTCTAAATGAAATTTAAAGCTACAGTACATCATGTTTGCCAGGTTTATAAATCAAATGAATAACCTTTCAAATTCAATTAACCAAGAACCACCAAACTGTAGTCTGTATTCATCAAAGCGATATGGGTATTTGTTGGTCATCCTCACTTAATCCAGAGATTTCCATTTTCCACGGCTCAGCTCCTCCCGAGACTTTGAGGTAATGAAAACGCTGGCGTGAAACGGCTGAGTATCGCAGCGCTTGTGTAATTACAGAGCAAAATCAAACTTCCCCCGGTCTCAGTGGACTTGAAAAAATCCAGCAAACTTTGAAGTAATATGAGGGAAAGAAATTTCGGCTGAGGACTCTTATAACGTCCCAACGTGCCGCTATTTAAGGCCGCAACGTGTAATGTGCAATAATTCCCGAAGGCCCCTCGGTTCAGAGTCGGCCAGTTAATGCGTTAAAAAGAGAAAGTCAAAATTTTACCATCATCACACATAAGAGGAGTAGGTTACATAGAAGCTTTTAGATTTTTACATTTTCTGAAGATGGTTCAGTGTTGCTATGCGGTTGCTAGGGTGATATGAGTGGTTTTAATGAGATGCCATATGGCTGCCCATAAGAACGAAAAATCACAGAGATCTCTTTAATATTTCCTTTTTTCTCTCAGACATAAATAGGATTAAATTGCACCCAAAAATGAAAATCTGTCATTATTTACTCACCCTCAGATTCTTCCAAACCTGTACAAATGTCTTTGTTCTCCTAAACACAAAGGAAGAAATTTGTAAGAATGTCAGCAACCAAACCGCTCTCATCCTGCGTTGACTCCCATGGTATTTATTTTCCCTACTATGGCAGTAAATGAGGGACGAGATCCGCTTGGTTACTGACATTCTTCTAAATATCTTCCTTTGTGTTTAGCAAAACAACTAAAAAACTTGCAGGTTCGGAACAACCTGAGTTAATGATGACAGAATTTCATTTTTGGGTGAACTGTCCCTTTAAGTCTCATCTACGTCTCAGATATTTCTCATGAGAAAAAGAATAAACGAGGACAGAATTTCATTTTTGGGTGAACTGTCCCTTTAAGTCTCATCTACGTCTCAGATATTTCTCATGAGAAAAAGAATAAATGAGGATAGAATTTCATTTTTGGGTGAACTGTCCCTTTAAGTCTCATCTATGTTTCAGATATTTCTCATGAGAAAAAGAATAAATGAGGACAGAATTTCATTTTTGGGTGAACTGTCCCTTTAAGTCTCATCTACGTCTCAGATATTTCTCATGAGAAAAAGAATAAATGAGGATAGAATTTCATTTTTGGGTGAACTGTCCCTTTAAGTCTCATCTATGTTTCAGATATTTCTCATGAGAAAAAGAATAAATGAGGATAGAATTTCATTTTTGGGTGAACTGTCCCTTTAAGTCTCATCTATGTTTCAGATATTTCTCATGAGAAAAAGAATAAATGAGGACAGAATTTCATTATTGGGTGAACTGTCCCTTTAAGTCTCATCTATGTTTCAGATATTTCTCATGAGAAAAAGAGTAAATGAGGACAGAATTTCATTTTTGGGTGAACTGTCCTTTAAATCTCATCTACGTCTCAGATATTTCTCATGAGAAAAAGAGTAAATGAGGATAGAATTTCATTTTTGGGTGAACTGTCCCTTTAAGTCTCATCTATGTTTCAGATATTTCTCATGAGAAAAAGAATAAATGAGGACAGAATTTCATTTTTGGGTGAACTGTCCCTTTAAGTCTCATCTACGTCTCAGATATTTCTCATGAGAAAAAGAATAAATGAGGATAGAATTTCATTTTTGGGTGAACTGTCCCTTTAAGTCTCATCTATGTTTCAGATATTTCTCATGAGAAAAAGAATAAATGAGGACAGAATTTCATTTTTGGGTGAACTGTCCCTTTAAGTCTCATCTACGTCTCAGATATTTCTCATGAGAAAAAGAATAAATGAGGATAGAATTTCATTTTTGGGTGAACTGTCCCTTTAAGTCTCATCTATGTTTCAGATATTTCTCATGAGAAAAAGAATAAATGAGGATAGAATTTCATTTTTGGGTGAACTGTCCCTTTAAGTCTCATCTATGTTTCAGATATTTCTCATGAGAAAAAGAATAAATGAGGACAGAATTTCATTATTGGGTGAACTGTCCCTTTAAGTCTCATCTATGTTTCAGATATTTCTCATGAGAAAAAGAGTAAATGAGGACAGAATTTCATTTTTGGGTGAACTGTCCTTTAAATCTCATCTACGTCTCAGATATTTCTCATGAGAAAAAGAGTAAATGAGGATAGAATTTCATTTTTGGGTGAACTGTCCCTTTAAGTCTCATCTATGTTTCAGATATTTCTCATGAGAAAAAGAATAAATGAGGACAGAATTTCATTTTTGGGTGAACTGTCCCTTTAAGTCTCATCTACGTCTCAGATATTTCTCATGAGAAAAAGAATAAATGAGGATAGAATTTCATTTTTGGGTGAACTGTCCCTTTAAGTCTCATCTATGTTTCAGATATTTCTCATGAGAAAAAGAATAAATGAGGATAGAATTTCATTTTTGGGTGAACTGTCCCTTTAAGTCTCATCTATGTTTCAGATATTTCTCATGAGAAAAAGAATAAATGAGGATAGAATTTCATTTTTGGGTGAACTGTCCCTTTAAGTCTCATCTATGTTTCAGATATTTCTCATGAGAAAAAGAATAAATGAGGACAGAATTTCATTATTGGGTGAACTGTCCCTTTAAGTCTCATCTATGTTTCAGATATTTCTCATGAGAAAAAGAGTAAATGAGGACAGAATTTCATTTTTGGGTGAACTGTTCCTTTAAGTCTCATCTATGTTTCAGATATTTCTCATGAGAAAAAGAATAAATGAGGACAGAATTTCATTTTTGGGTGAACTGTCCCTTTAAGTCTCATCTATGTTTCAGATATTTCTCATGAGAAAAAGAGTAAATGAGGACAGAATTTCATTTTTGGGTGAACTGTCCCTTTAAGTCTCATCTACGTCTCAGATATTTCTCATGAGAAAAAGAGTAAATGGTGACAGAATTAAATTTTTGGGTGAACTTTCCCTTTAAGTCTCATCTACGTCTCAGATATTTCTCATGAGAAAAAGAGTAAATGGTGACAGAATTAAATTTTTGGGTGAACTGTCCCTTTAAGACTCATCTACGTCTCAGATATTTCTCATGAGAAAAAGAGTAAATGGTGACAGAATTTCATTTTTGGGTGAACTGTCCCTTTAAGTCTCATCTACGTCTCGGATTTTTCTCATGAGAAATATTAAGATCCTGATATGAGCTCAATCATTTCTCATCACATTTACCCAAATCCAGATCACTTTACACCTCTAAACATGTATTTAAACAATAGTCTTCATTTTAGCAGAAACATCCGAAACCAAGTTGTATTTGTCACGACCGTGAACGAGTGAATAAAACAGATCTAAAATCATTCAACCTTCAACCCTGGTGCTGAACAGCCATGAATTTCGTCTCAAAAATTCACACGTCGAACCTGAAACAAGCAACAAATACCAGCGGTGGTGACAGTGTGGGAAACATATGGCCTGTGGCACGACGCTTCTAGACTTTCATCTCTCCTCTATCCTTTTACTCCTCCACACAGCTACAGTATAGATCGTCCTTGACGACAGTATAAATCAAGCATCGTGCCGTAAGCCGGGGTTTATGTGCCAGCAAATGCATAAACTTAATTAAGTTGCACCTTACAAGGTGTGTGAGCGCGCATGAAAGCGTAATGAAAGCATAACCTGAGAGGAGAATTACCCAGATGAGTTGATGTAAGAGATGCATTAACGATGATAAAGAGAAAAAACATGAAGGTGGGTTTGTCAGAGAGGTACAGAGACATTGTCAAACGTTATTCATAGAGCTGTAGCTCAACGCCGGAGATTCGATCCCGAATGGAAGAGGCATTTTTCACAAGCAGCGAGAGACAAGTAAAGCACTAAGCTATGAGAGGCCATTCTTTACGATGATTTCAATACGGTTAAGAGACTTTGTTAGGCCTGCCCGGAGGTCAATTTCATGCTCTTTCATAGCTCAGGGGATTTCATTCTCAGTTGTTTCATTTCGTTCATTTTCGCTTTAGTCTCAGATATTTTTTCCCCTAAATTGCTTAAGGATGCACGAAAAATAGGAATTAATGAGACGAATCCACAAAGAGCATGCACTGTAAAACACCTACATAAAAACCTAAGTAAAATAACTGAAGTCAATTAAACCTAAAAATATGTATGTTTGTATTTTACAACCAGATTTTTTGAAGTCAATCCAAGATCATTTAAGTTCAATGGACCCATAAAGCTCATTTAATCTCTCAGCTAAAATAAGGCCATTTTTACAGTCAGATGTAAAGTCATCTGGATTTGGCTAAATGTAATGAGAAATGTTTGAGTTCCTAATGAGATATTCAATAATATTGACTTGTGATTACAGACTTGACAAATCTGAGCTTGGTTTGTGATCATTTGTGAGATTTCTGCCTCTCTTTTACGAGTGATTTGTCATCCTTCTGTCTGAAAACAAATCAAACAACATGCAGTTCTGTCTTGCTCTGAAATTCATGAAACATTTCATTACAGTAATGATTCACATCTACATTACAATAGGATTTCATTCCACCAGTTCACGGCAAAGACCTTAACTGCAACAAATGTAAAGAAAAGACAAACATCTCATGCAAAAGAAAGGAAAACAGTACATTTGCTCAAGGTCACGAGATGCTTATGTTCAGAGGAAGCAACCGAAAAGACGGCCGAGGAAAACTCCAGCTGCCTCCTTTTTATTCTTTCTTTAAAAAACATCTACAAAGGAAACGTCTGCGCATAACAGCTTCACAATTATTCTCAGCGCTGATTGTAGGATATATTTATCTCGATTCTTTGCGGGCCGGATCATTAATTTAGGACACTCTTTGGCATTGTGTCGGAAATAAGCCGTTTGTCCTCTGTAATCTCGGTTCGTCCTTTAGGGGTGACTTCCGCTGGATTTGACACACATCATCGCCCCGCGGTTCTGTGTTCCTGTGTATGGATAGCGAGAGTCAGAAAGATGAGTCTTCAACAGTGGCATAAATACTACTGAGGGCATTTCAGCTGCTTAAATTGATCTTTCATCGGTTCCCATGATGCTGCATGATGCACTAAACTCAATATATTTTCAATCACAAATTTGAACTAATGCACAAACAACAGCGGACTATTTAAAGGGATAGTTGACACAAAAAATGTTGGTAATCGAACAATGGCAGAACCCATTAACTTCTTATGTATGGACACAAAACCAGTCAATGGGTACCGGCGTGGTACCAACATTCTTCAAAATATCTTCTTTAGTGTTCTGCGGAAGAAAGAAAGCAATGCAGGTTTGAAATGACATGAGTGCGAGTAAATAATGACAGAACGTTCATTTTTGGGTGAACTTTCCCTTTAAATTATTTTTATTGTATTATTATAGACAAATATGTATGCAACAAGGTTTACTTATGTTAAACATCATCATGCAGTGTCTCTGGGTTTTCAATATTATCCTATCAATTCATATTACTGTAGCATGAGTGCAATAACGTCTATCCCAGAATTCAGTCTACAGTATTCCGCTCTGATGGTATACCCTCTCTAACACCTTTTTCTAAAATCCTCTACACATTTTTAAGCATTTTATTTCCACCTAGAGAAACATTTGCACAGCGAGAGGACGGCTCAATGAAGCCACAAATGAAAGATTCACAACATGTCCCAATTAACGCTATTAATTATATCTCAAAAAGACAGATGAGCTTTATGAGATGAAGTTTAGCCTTCCCACGCAAGCGGCTGAATTAGAAAGAAGAGGCCGAGGGCCAGTTTAGAGCCCACAGATGATAAACTTAAGCAAATGAACCTAAAGTAAAAGGAAAAAAGTGAAGCATTTTCGTACTCTTAACCAATTAAACTAGCCAACATAAGTTAAAGGATCAGTTCACACCCCAAAAAATACTTTCACCACGTATTTGCACATGCAAAACATTTGAAAAAGGAGATGAAATGAAAAACAGGATGGGCAGCCTCAGTCACCATTCACTTTCATGGCATTTTTTCTATATAATGAAAGTGAATAGTGACCGAGGCTGTAAATCTCATAACATTCTGCTTAACATCTCTTTGTGTGTTCCACAGCAGAAATTAGGTCACCTACATTTAAAGAGGAAATATAATGAAAAGCACGATGTGCAGACTCGGTCACCATTCACTTTCATCGCATTTTTTCTTTATAATGAAAGTGAACGGTGACTGAGGCTGTAAATCTCATAACATTCTGCTTAACATCTCTTTGTGTGTTCCACAGCAGAAATGAAGTCACCTACATTTAAAAAAGGAAATAAAATGAAAAGCACGATGTGCAGCCTCGGTTACCATTCACTTTCATCGCATTTTTCTATATAATGAAGCTGAATGCTGACTAGTCCCATAACATTCTGCTTAACATCTCTGTTTGTGTTCCACGGCAGAAATTAAGTTACTATGTTAATGATGGCAGGTGAACTATCGCTATACTGGAGCTGTGAGAGATTTCAGCGTTCTATATGATTGATCTCGGCCCACATGCGGAAATAATGAAAAAATGACGCATGGAAAACCATGTCAGATGTTGTCAGCATTCCGAGCGCATATGATTCATGCATTGATAAGCGTTCATCTTGTTCATGATATTGCAACTTCCATCTCCTGAATGTTCTTTCAACATACACCGTCAAAACAAATCCATCCATCCATCTTATTTCTCAATGTTAAGAAGCGATGGCCAGTTGCACGACTCGGTGACGTTCGGCGCCAAAATGTCTCCGTGTGAATAGGATTTAAAGTTCTCAAGGACTTTCTCGATTTTACCAACTTCAGTTTCAATAAAAACTTACCGCCCATGTAAAAATGCTTTTACTTTTATGAAAAGAAATATTTCACTCTCTCTGTTCCGTGAACGCAGCCCAAAAGCGATGGGATGAAAAGCCAAGCAAGGGAAGATGGCCTTCAGTTCGTAGCGGCGAGTGGAAAGCGCTTTGCATGTTGGATCAAGTGATTGGCGTCGGTAAACGCTTTCCAGCTCTGTAATTGGTAAATGATTACGCTCAGCCGTGCGCACCGGCGTGGTGACAGGTGCCTATTGGAGATGAAAAGAAATGAGGGAGGGGTAAACGAAAGAGGTAAGAGCCGACAAGAGTGCATCTCATTTACCACGGATGAGTGTGAAATTGCGTTTGTGGGGTGTCGGGGTGCGTTATCGCCTTAATCTAATAATGACTCAGATGCAGTTAAACGACTCTGGCACACTAAACGACCTGAGTGTGACTTTCAGAGAGAGGAGAGGAAAATTAAAGTGATGTATGTTAGTATACTTTGACAGGACAACAACAGGGATAGATGAGGAGAGTAATGTCGGGGCGGTTTTGACGGGGGAGGAAGGAATAATGCATTTGCCTATTACTGTCCTGCCAAATCATGCAAACAAACGCGAGAAAATAAATAAACGCGAGACTGAATAACAAGACGAGAGGAATAAAGCGCTTACTCATTATTCTATTGCCAAACTGTAAAAACGAAGGTGCAAGCAAAACTCACAATCGTAGACCGCCGACATAAATAAAGGAAATGAACGAGCAAAAGAAGGATTCGCAATGTAGTTTTCAACCGGAATCATGCATTTCCATACAAAAGCCACAGGACAGTAATGTTTTACTTTTGTGCTGTGAGAAAACAAATTCGATAAATGCGTTTTTTCAAAACATCCTTTAAAATCAAACCGCTGTTGGAAGGGACACAACTTCTCATTCCAGTCACCACAACCTAAAGCAAAGCAAAGAACATGAACATTACAGTTAAAGATTCCACTCACTTCAATATCTTTTTAAACAGACTTTGAGTGAACAAATCTCTTGGGTATTGAATCTGCTGAAGTAAACAGTACCCCTGTGTTCCTATAGAGTGATTGAAGATTCATTCTGATTTATTGTAGGCCATCATAAAGTCAGTGAAAACCGCAACATGAAATCAAAACAGACCACAATTTCACACAATATTTCACACATTAGTTCATTGCAAACACGTTGAACATTCAACCGAAATGAGCGGTGCTATACATTCAAGCTATACATTCTTCCTATCAGCGTGTGTTCTCTGAATCACCATCTGGCAATCACCAACAAACTTCAAGACCTCCTTCGGATACACACATCATAATATAAAGGAATTTCATGACATTGCACAGTTAAAGTGATAAAATCATCTGTCATCATTTATTCAACCATGATTTCTTTCTTCCGCAGGACACAAAATAAGATGTTTGGAAAAATGTGGGTATCCGAACAAGATGGCACCCATTCACTTGCATGGCTTTTGTGTCCATACAATAGAAGTGAATGGGTGCCGGCCCTGTTCGGTCACCAACTTTCTTCAAAATATCTTCTTTTGTGTCCTGCGAAAGAAAGAAAGTCATACAGGTTTGAAATGACATGGGAGTGAGTAAATGACGACAGAATTGTCATTTTTGGGTAAACTCGCGCTGCTCTCCAAACATAAACGGTGTGATAATCGCAAAAATCACACCAAAACAGCTGTGCGAACACACAACAGATACATGTCACTGGATTCTTGGAAGAGACGTTTCATTGTCTTTGGAACCACAGGATTCCGACAGCAAACAAGGAATGCTGGGAAGTGCTTGTGTTGGGTCTTCGGTAGGATAATAAGATTACGTGGAGCTCCTGGCGAATCTACCGCCTCGAAAGATAAGACCAATTACCCTGCCGTCTGCAACCGGAGACAAGAGAAAGAGAGGACAGGGACTTGTGCGTATCTTACGTGCAACGGGAGGAAAAGTCCATTTGCGTTTCAAGGCTGGAGTTTTATAGAAAACTGTGTTTTGTTTGTGACAAAGCTTCTTAGTACAGGCAAGGTTAAGACGGTAAAATAATAAACCTCCTGTTTACTCAGAGAGACGAACAGAAGAGAGTGAAAATGTAAAAACTACAAGCTGCTTAGATGACAAAAGCAGCAGCCGAATAGACACAAAGCCACGTAAAGCGCATTAAAACATTACAACAAACTTCGCCCAAACACAAGTGAGCAAAAAACAAGCCGAAAATAGAGTATTTTTTATATATATCAAACACAATCCTATTAGGAATTTCAGAACGAACCTATTAAAAAAAAATGTGTACTCATTAAGCACAAATGCATACTAAAATGAGATCACATGGAAACTAGACACTTCAGATTTAAGGGTGCACTTTACTCACAAACACCTATGAATACTAAACAAGATCTGTAAAAACAATACACTCACGCTGGAAGACACCTGAGAATATCAATGAGATCATGTAGAATAACATATACACAAACATTGCGTCCACCTGCGTCCGTCTCCTGCGATGGAAAGACACAGAACGCGGGGTGAAAATAATGACCATGTCCTCTCTCTCTTTTTCAATCAATGCAAGACAAATATCTGATTCTACCAGATTAACATCCACGGTTCCAACAATTTCCACGGCGTTCCTTGGGGGGATTTACTACATTGACTGCGTCACACTGTGCCAATTCCATATGTCAAGCCAATTTGGTTGCATTACAAGCCTCCCGTGGTAGAGAGAGCAACAAAACACACTTGATGAGAAAGCATTCAGAGGTCTATAAATTATCCGGCCGAAACGTGGTCATCTCCGCTGGTGACCTCATCACGACAAGACGAGAAGTCTTGGCTCCAAAGCCGACTGGGATTGGTAACGACTCCCTCCCGCATTACAGACACAATCGATAACCTAGTCTGAGCATGCATAATTATTACCACGGGGGACTGGAAGCAACACACAAGTCAAAAAGGGATGCTCAATTACATGCAGGCAGTGGCGCGGGCATCATGCCGTCAAATGATTGGTTTGCTCGGCTGTATCGTGAATTGTGCTGATCGACTGGGAACCCAGGGGTATCTCAGCATTGAATATGAAAGCAGGTTCAAGGTGACACTGGTCTGTATACATTGCTACACACACATATACATACTTTTATCTTACAAAAAAACACAACATATTGTACATAATGTAATATAATATATTAAGTCAAGACCACTTCGATGACGTAAACAATGCTGGTTCAACACTGGTCCTGAAGAACCATAAATAAAATAAAATCGACAGAATATTTATAAGTGATTTAATATGTTAAACAAATCTTCAAGATGTAGTTATATTCAAGATGAATAATAATCATCATAATAAATAAAAACTGAAACCGGAATTGCTTCTGTACCAGTGTTAACATCTTGCAAAGTGGTCTATGATATAAAATAATGTAATTTAATATAATATGATATCATGTAACGTAATGTAATGTAATATTATGTATTATGCCAATAAAAAACTACATGTACACGTAAAAAATCACCATATTACCACAATTTCGGATCAATTTTTATAAGAAAACATGCAATTGGTCCTTAATATCTTTAACAGGGGTATAAGGATACTCTCTCAGCTCACGATTCCATGTGATACACGATACTGGGTTTACTATTGCGGTTACATCGCGGTAAACTGAGCCGAAACATTAACCATTTTTTTTAACATTTGTTATGTTTTTAAA
>NC_136770.1:23170938-23260938 GCF_947034865.1 Barbatula barbatula | reverse complement strand
AACAAACCAAGCAACCCTTAGCCATCAATGACCCTTTTACAAAAAGCATCCGGTCTTACGGCTCTAAAAACATCCTTTATTTTAACATACAGCTGCCAAAGCTAATACAAACTCAAATCGATTACCTATATGGATTATTGAATTATTCAACTAAGAATTCTTCAATTCAGTGTAAAGGACTTTGAGATGTAGCTTTTAAAGGCACATTATAAAATACAAATTAATATTATTATAAACACGATTAATATTATTATCTTCATTCATTCATTATCTAACATGACTTAACAATGACACACATACAGTATCTTACCACAATTATTAACCTTGGCTAATATTTGGTATAGTACAAACACAATTGTTCATCGTTCGTCCGTGTTTGCTCAATGTACATTAACCGGTGTTACCTGATACAACTGTTGACTTCTCAAATGTACCAGCACATAAAATGAAAGGAATAATTCACCCAAACATGTTTAAATAAACAAATAAATAATAAGTGAATTGAAACTAAAACATATATATCTAATATGGCAAACATTGATATTCCTACATCACTTTACTGCACATACATTTATAGGTCCCAAATTTTCATTTGTGCTCGTGTGTCTCTGGAAAAATGTCCTCCAACTGCTCACAAGACACGTGAGAACCAATTTTGGTTATAAAATGACTGATATTTTAATAAAAAAAACGTTGCATTAGCTGAATAAGTCATACAGACTTATATTTAGTCATTTGCTAAATCACTAAATGTAATATAGGCCTACATCTGGGATATGGCACGAGTGTGAGTAAATTTGATTCATTTATGCCTTTGCATTTCTTTTACATTAACTATGATATTAAATGAAGTAGATGTATTGTTCATTGTAAGTTTATATTCACAAACTAATGTTAACAATACAAAAACATATCGCAAGTGTTACTGTACATTCAAACAAAGACACAAGAACCGTGAAACGTAAACAAGTGATCAAACCTATAGATATTTTACCCAAGCTGAGCCGAACGCCCTCAATGTCGCCCAAATAACCGAATGATGTTGAATTACATGGTTAATTAATGAATGCCCGTGCTAGAGCTCCATACAACAGCGTTTAAATCACACGGCTAAATGTGCTCGCTACCAGAGACTGTGTCACTGTGATTACTGTGCTGCAAACTAGAAACGCTTTCCCGCTGTCACCCACAAGCTTCGATCGCCCGCTGTAAGCAACCACTCCAACACAGCCTTCATACATACTATGCTACTATTAACTGATCTGTATGTGGGAAAGAAAACAACATCATGCTATATGGGAGCCTATCCGACATGCTAAACCGTTTGCACTAATACAAAGCTCTGATTGGTTCGTCAGTAAATGAGAGCACCGCGGGCAGCTCGAGAATTTTTCCGGCTTGCTAATGTGTTGCATCCACTTGACTGACCATCACGGGTGAGTCATTTGCAACAAATAGCCGTCTCAACATCAGACCTCATGTCACAGAGAGACATTTAGACATTTACGACCTTTCTGGTTACATTGCAGCTGGTTTTTAACCAGACTCCCATGAGCACAGGTTGAATTGAACCGTCGCTTTGCTGTCGATATGCGCAAACAAATCGATGTGGCTCTAAAGGACTCCGTGGGGTGGACGGGGGAGACGGAGACGCTAAGTATTCGAGCTGCAAGGCAAATTGTTTGCTTTTTAGTTCCATGAGTGAGATTTACTACATGGCACGATCTGCTCAAACCTGATTTTCCCAAAAGCACATCGTACATTGTTATTACCGTTGAGGTTTTGACCAAATGTATACGTGCATCTTTTTTTGATGGTGGTGGTGACCAACAATAGTACTAGTTGGTATTTATGGTGGAAATTATAAATAATTTGGTGACGCCACGTGAAAAATGTACTATATTGTATGTTTCCTTAGTATTTACCATAGTATACTCAAATATATGAGAGCACAGTTTAGAGATACAGTAACTATATGAATTGTTATAGTAATTTTACTGTGGTAAAGTATAATTGCTATAGTAAACTGTGGTATACTGTTTTATACTATATACTTCACTTTAGTATACTTGCTATGATACTCTGCAGTATACCACAGTTTACTAAAGTATTTTCTCATTTGAGAGCAAAGCCAATATGAAGAGAAATATTAGAGAATCTGTTTAAAAAAAATTGAATATCATTATATTAAAGATGACATTACAGAAAAGCTTATACAAAAACAAGTTTTTAGCAGTTAAATCAATATGTTCAAATTGTTAAAATAATTATATATAACTGATTAGTTGACAAATATATCGTAAATGTGCAGAAATTAAGAAAACACCATAACAATGAAGATAAATCTCACTTTTAAATATGAATCATATAAAATAATACATAAACATTTCTTTCTCTAAATGTTCGAAATGTCACAAACCACCTATACTGTTTAAAATCAAATCAAATATGATAATAAAATAATGTCGAAACAACCGTATTTACATCAGTGAGCCCCTTTTCTAATGCTTGTAAATAATGCTTGTAACCATAGGAACTATAACTAAAATACCCCCAAATGTCTTATAATTGACAACATTATTTAACGAACATATCTATTTGTCAAATCTTTTAATGTTTTTCAAACGTACTTAATTATTTACAGTATAACAGTGTAAGATTCCAGTACAGCTCCTGAAGGGCTATTATTCTGACTGCCCTATAGTCGAACAGATAATGGAGGCCGTCAGGATGACTACAAAACCTTATGGAGATGTGTCTAATCAAGGAGGTACCACAGGAGCAGGGCTAGAGACCCCTAGTGTAGTGCCTTTCATTTGGATTCTGGTCACACAACATGTTAACCAAAACAAAACTGACAACCGTATTCTGCCGCTGCGCCAACACATGTGGAACAAAAGCCCGAATACAGAGACAAGCACATGAAGGTATTTTCTTTTGGTTTACAGTTATCTCACAAAGAAGCGGAAATTCCAAAATGTTTTACATAAGAATTAGTCTTGCCAACACATAGTCTCTGGATTTATGTGGAACGAGAAACACCCACAAAACACACAGATCCAGGAACAGGCCGAGCCGGTTTTCCTGAGCAGACCACGCACAAACGCACACAGATGTAAAGCCATTGTGTCTTGTAGCAGACGTACTCGCTTCCTACAAGAAATGAACACAAACACACCTGCAACCTACGGATATGTTTGGAATGCAAACTACTGCATAGTATTAACTAAAAAAAGTAAGCGAAGCCTTCGTATCATGCATTGAAGCATGCAACACAGTAGTATGCTAGTATTCAAGAAAAGTAAAAAAAAAATACCCTGATCGCAAAAAGAGCAAAACTGTTGCATTAAACATTTACATGCATTCGTGAACACACAGACGCACACACACTATGAGCATTCTGGGAAATGAAAAAAAACTTACAGTATACCACATACACACTGACAACAACAAAATAAAGAATACATCAAATCATTAACAACCCTGTTACAGATGCACACAAAGGATTATAAACACACGTTACGAGTATCATGAAATGAGCCTCCCATCATTTCAGCACCACTGGCCTCTGACTCACCCGGAGGGGACGTAACCCATAGCAACACCCACAGTTAGAGGACCGCTTGACTCTGGGAAAGATGCGTTAAGCATTCCATACAACCACAGATACGTGAGAGGGTTTAGAAATCCTATACGTCTATAAAAGATGTGACTTTGATTAAATGAAAAAGAGACAGAGAGAGCACTTGAAGCAGAAAGCTCGCCCGCCGCTGTGGTCTGCCACTTTGGATCAGACAAGAGCATCTGATGGCTCAATGTGAACGCTGACCAATAATAGAAACAGTTTGGCGAGAAACCCAGAGGAAGAAGGGCAAAGGAGAGATAGAGAGAGCGGAGAAATGAGAGAGAAACCAGGCCGAGGAAGACCTCCGTCTGAAAGCCGATGGCCTTAGGGTTCATCATTTGCTCCTCCGCTCTCCTTCCTATTCTTCTGAGGGATGGAGGTTGAAATGCTAGCCTTTCTCACCCCAAGAATGAACCCAGCTGCTGGGGGTCCGTGTAGCTTTATGTCCTCTAAATCTCTTAAAAAAGTACAATTGAAACAGCTTTGACAGCTCATATGAACATGTGGTTGTCTCTTTACTGGGCTTTATACCAGACGCAGTCTAGACTTCAGGCCGACTAAACATTTTTTTATGTTACTTAAAGATAAAAGGCTGAATGAGAGCCACAGATTAGCCTGCTGTCCATCTTAACACATTGTTTAATATGATGAAAATAGATTAACCTTCTATGCATCCTCGTATGCTCATATTCTCATCTTCTGTTAAGTTCAGGTTTATCGGTGCACGTTTTTCATAAAGCCCACGTTAATGAGCGTTAATTGCCAAATGCCCTATCATGCTTTTTCCACAAATGGCTTTAATACAGGTGGGCAGCATTAGACGTCAAAACCTCAACAACATCAACCAAGAAAGCAGAAAGTTGCAATTCCACCGAAAATGGTCATTTACAAATCCATCATATGATGTATGATGCACTATTAAAGCACCTTTGTTTTTTTGGGGAACTTGACAGACTTTATCAAATGTAGTATTGTTTGCTTTATATAAAAAGGAGTCGCAACAATTTTTAAAGCTATAATCCATAACGTTATCTCTATTTGAAACAAAAAAGCAGATGTGGGTTCAAATTTAGAATAACAAAAAATCCACCAAAGGGGGTCGAGCTTTCGCCTACGTAGCATCTAAACTCTGGAATAGTCTTCCCGATACTATGGGACGATCAGACACACTCGCCTAATTTTAATCTAGATTAAAGACACATTTTTTCAGCCAAGCATTCACTTAATGCACAATATGCTAAATAAACCACCAGGAGACTGCTGACATTAGATATTATTTACTAGAATGATATAACTTGTTATATAAACACCATGCACTGTGCCGTGTTTGACCTTTTTTGTGTTTTTTTATTGATTTATTTTTCCTGTAAAGCTGTTTGGAACAATGCACATTGTGAAAAGCGCTATATAAATAAAATGAAATGAAATCGAATTGAATCAAACTCACATTTCTTGCAATTCCGACACTGTGAAAACATTGTTGCCGCCTTATACTTTTAAGTACGATCAAATTGGCTTAAGTTACTATTTCAAATGTCAATATTTTTAAGTTCAAATGTTTTACATGACTTCAAATCTTGTTAAAAAGTCCAAAACTACATTTGCAGCATTGACATTTAAAACAGTAAGTTGAACTGAGTAAAAAAACTCATATCAAACTATCTGACCGCTCGAATTATTATGTCATGTTGGCTTACATTATTGTTATGAGCTAACATACAATTTTAAATACAGATTTGTTCTACTTGCTCAATAGTTTTGTTCAAAGTATTTTTCTTTAAATTTGAGTTATCGTGACAGATTTGTCATTTTTGACAAACTACTCTTTTGATAGACTTAAAATGTTCCTGCAATTTGCTGACAAAGACACCTGACTGGAGTTCTAGTCGTCTCGCAGCTGAATGTGTTGGATGTTTCGCTGGCAATGGAGATCTGGCAGAGTGGATTGTGGGTTTGCTCAATCTCCATGTGAGGTGTGTGTGTGTGAAACAGCTCATCGATAAGACGAAGTATGTGATCCAGCAACAAATGCTTCTCGCATTGCTCATCTCTCATTCAGATCTAACCGGTTTTAGACAAAGAATGGACTGCGGGAATTCTTAACACGTTTATCAAACGAACTGGGTGTGAAAGCCCTTCTGATTCTAAATCATGCCTATAGTCATTGTAACTTGGAATACGAACAAACTGGTGGCTTGCCCTAAAGACAAGCTCACCTGACCCCAACCTTATTAAAGGCCCATTTACACCGGGGACAATAAGTATATAAGTATTCTAGATAAGTATGTACTCTAGTCTAGTATATAATCTAGATATTTATATACTCTGAAAAAGTTATTTTCAACCCAGCTTTGGGGTGAAAAACGGACAAACCCAACCGTTGGGTCATAAATAAGATAGGGCTGTCTACGCTATCGCGTTAACGCATGCGCAACATTTTTTCCAGGTTAACGCTTTAAAAATATTCAACGCATCCGTTTGTTTTGTCATTCTTTGTCTGCGTTACATTATATAATCACGCTCTTATTCATGTAAAGGTTGTTAAACCACTTGAGCACGATTTGAAACAGTTCAAATGCAATTAATTCAAGTTAAAATGCATCCAATCACACGTGGAGAGACGTGACAGACTGCAAGTTCAGATGAGTCTCAGATGCCGTCCGTCTGGTGTCTCCCGTGACCGTGTAAGATTGGATTCTGTTGAGATTTAAGGCGAGAGTATCTGATTTCCTGCAAAACCGCATTACATCAGCATGTCAATGCGTGTTTACATCAGACGCTCAGTGAATCTTGTGCATCCGTGTCACGTTCTAGATCTTTCTTGTAAAGACAGCACTGGATTTCTATCGGTGGTTCAGAGCTGATATATTTGAATAGATTGATTTTTAACAGTTTCCCTGAACACTTTTATCGTTTACCATTGTTAGAACAAACAGATCACTATTCTAGAAACTCCATTTGCGTCACCTTCACCCAACTACATTCAAGCAAAGCGCGGATCTATTAAAATGCACTGGAGACTTCCGAAAGTAAAGTTTGGAAGAGTATGAGTCTATAGTTCCTGATGGAGACAGTCCTGCATTTACAGTATCTCTCCTTATTGCAGGAACTGTAATAATAGCACAAACACATCATCAGCTACAAAACATTACAGAAAAGTGCTGGAGCATCTATACGATATACGCTAATGGTCTATGGCCGTTGCAAACTTCCATAAAGTGAATTGATTATTAAGATGCATATAGAACAACAGTGGGATGCATCATTTATCACAACGTAAGGCCGATTTCTGCTGAGGTCTGTAATTGTTTGGGAAGACGCTCGGATCGAATGCGAACCGATGGTGTGGATCTCGGCCGCCATCTGCCTTGTCTAAACGGAGACGAGGTCACACAGATGAATATTTCTAAGCTAACCATATTACACACTAAAAACGGCACGGATGGCTAAAATATGTCTCAAATCTAGAAAATGTTCATATTTGACCCAACCGTGTAGGTGTCATGGTCCCGTAAACATATCTTTAAAACCGTACCGGCTTAAGTATCATGATACCCAGTACTATCACGATACTGTGCCGTGTTCATAGTTTAAATCTACAAACCAAATTAGTTTAATACACAGATCTAAATGAAAACATTTTGTATTTACTATAGTAAACCGTATTATGTTGTACACTACACAATATTTTGTAGTATTTACTACAGTAATGGGATAAATTGTAGCAGATACTGTAGTATACTTCCATATTTACTTTGTAAGACTCAAAAACACTAGGAATGTTAATAAATACTAAAGTACGGAAGAACATTTTTACGTGGGAACAAAATGTGAGACCGTAATGTTTATAAAGGAAAACGTTACGCTTACTTTAAATGTGAAACTCAGGGTCCATTCACAAACTGCGCGGAGAAGTCGAGCCGCGGTACTTGCTTCCAAAGCGTTTTGGAGCTCACCCTCATCTGGCGTCTGCCGTTGCTAAGCAACGGTTGAACATGCTTGTCGTTAAGACAAGGTATTAACAAAGGATTTATGGATTATATCATACGCACTGAAAAGACCTTGTGATAACTTTGCAACTAGATTTATTTTTGCTGTGATCATCTGCGTCTCCATCTTCGCTGAACTTGTCCACATCGTGCGAGATTCTGAAAAGTTCAAATGCGGCGCCAAGAAAAACGAGCGTTTCGCCCCGTATGCATGTCTCTGATCATTCGCGCACGCTTTCCGTACGTCGAGATTTAAAATAATATATAATAATAATATATGCTACATAACATACAGTTCAACAAAAATAGCGTAAAAAAATGTTGCGCCATCGCAGGTATTTGGATGCTTTAGCATCGCAACGCTACCGTAGCACCAATACACCAAGCAACCCTTGACATAATTCAGCATAAGTTATTAACACCCAATAGTTGGGTTTATCCATATTTTATTCAACCGTGGGTTACAACCCATCAGTTTAAAGACCGTAGTTTGATTGCTTTCGCATATTCTGACTCATTTTGAGGTATCATTCGTGCCTGTACAGCTTTGGGGGAGATATGTTTTTATCTAAACAGCTATGCTATTAATCACATTCATAAGCATGGGGAGATCCCATCTGCTCACAGCATAAATGATATAATCAAGAACTCGAGTCGGTATTTTGTAGCTGTAAGTATGTGCTTTGACTTCGTGGATAAACTGAAAATGATGCAACACTGTATACGGGGAGATGGTCTCCGCAGCCCGTGTACCATTTAACTAACAGACTGTCTGTCAGTCCTACAAGAGCCTGAACGTTTATGACCTCCGCTGCCCTTCCTCATCATTTCGGTCTCTGCTGCATTTACGGCTGTGCTGGATTACTGCAGGCAGGCAGGCAGAAATCCCCGTCCTCATGTGGACGTTTGCACGGGGAGGTTACATAATACTCTATAATCCCCAGATAGTCCGTAATGTGTGTGTGAGAAAGAGGAATATAGAGAGAAAAAATGTCAGATCCACCCAAAAACCATCTCTCTCTTTGTGCAAGTGTCGTATCTTTCAATGTGCACACATCTAACCATCCAACGTTCGGTCTCGCTGATGGCACAGAAATTTCACACGTCGACTTGAAATCACGGCTGTCAGGATAAACAAGGTCGCTGTGGCATGTGTGAAGGACAGGGATTGAATGCTGACTCCATCTATACGTCTATGTGTGTGTTCTCTGCTACAACACGGAGAGCTGTAAACACACACACACAATAAATGTTTGAAGTGAATGTGCCAAGACTGTATAACTTCGTTCTTTATTACGTCATTATTATTTACACACACGTGTTACCACACACTTGGCTCTTGTCAGCTGTTAAGCAACTGTTTACACGGCCGACTGTTGTTCATCTCCTGCAGCGTGAATGCAGCACAGCGCTGTGGGAAAGAAATGTTACGCCATTCAAATCAACCTGCTTCTGTTTCTGTGTTACCCACAACAGTGACTAAACTCGGAGTGCCTCACAATCTTCAGTTTAGATGTATTCATCTCAATATGTCAAGGGCCGTCATTAGATATGCCCCTGCCGGTCAATAGTTTGGACACACTTGAGAATATTTCTTTGTTTCTTTGATCTATTTGTTTCTCAAGAAAATGTTTATATAAACTCATTCGTTGCATTCAGTTCTTTGCATTTAGTTCATTTCAAGGAAAATACTAAATATGTCAAAAAAGCGGTAAACTCGTATTCTGGAAAAAAAATGAATGAATGAATAAAAAAGTGATGAGTCCGTCATCGGGTTGTAAAATAACCGACGCTGCAGTTGTTTTAAACCTTTTCTGGGTTTTAACCATTCCAATAGCTGCGTTTGTGCCTTTATTACCCATCGAGGGGTTGAAAAAGCTCAGCGACAACTTTTAGCGTGTACAAACACTCTGATCTCACAGTCATTTCTAACTATTTTACAAGGTGGCTAATTCATAGAAATGTGATGTAAATCATACAAAAACACACGTGACCCTGAACAACATAACCAGTCTTAAGGGTTTATAAATTACGATTTTTACATAATCTGAAAGCTGAATAAATAAGCTTTCCAGTTATTTTTGCTTTTGTTAGGATAGAACGATATTTGATTGAATCTGAAATCTGAGGATCTTTTGTTTTACATATCTACGGTGAAATTTCCAAAATATCCTCATGGAACAATGATTTTGGCATAAAGGAATGCCAAATGTTACATACAATGTTATGGCTCAAAACAAAACAAACCAACTGCAGTTCGATTGATGAGATATTTCATTTTGGAATCAAACTTTTCAAATGTTCCCGTGCTAGCTAAAGGGTAACTCCGACGAAAAATGAAAATGCTGCCATTAGTTACTCACCCTCAAGTACTTTCACATCTGTGCGACCTCCATTTTCTCCAAAAGTGCAAATGAATGTAGTTTTGGAAGCTTTCTGACTAGATTGCAATTGCGTTTTTGGGAAACAAGGAAGTCATACAGCTTTTAAACTACTTGTGGGTGAGTAACTAATGGCAGAATTTTTGTTGGAGATGACCTTTAATTTAGCCTTTTTGTGGTGATTCTTAAAAAAGAGCAATACTTAACCCCCCAACCCTAACTCGTACGAAAACGAGTAAGTTCATACAAATGAGTTAAGCTTATAATAGATTACAATTACAAACTGCCACAAGATTGTGTTTGTACAAACAACGGCCATTTGAAGTTAATTTAACATACAGTCCGGATCTTAATGCATTTACTTTGGTAGCAAATAAAATACTGTACATCTTAAAACCGCTGCATTTGCTGTACCCGGATCCATACCTGGATATTCATTTACGGTTCAAACATAAGAAAAAACAACACCTCAACACATTCCATTTCCCCATCGATCAGTCAATCCAACGTCATTTTCCTACCGTTAGATCTCCTACAAACATCTAACGCCGCAAAGATGCCTGCATTACCTAGAGACGTTTCTTCTCATTTCCAGCTATTGTACCATTCATGTCAATGTCATCTACATCTGTTTATCTCTCTTCTGATTGTGTGCTGTGTGGATTCATTATCATGCTTCTCCAGAACACACACGTTTTCGCAGATTTGTAACGCGGCTCCACAATATGTCTGATTGTTTTACAGCTGGTGACACATAAGATGTAAAAGATGAGTTGTCTTGGTCAAAATGAAATCGAGTGCTTCTGGCAACTGAAATGCAAGTCGAAGTTTTGCACACACACACAGACGTTACGTGCAGAAACTGTAGGAATCTCTTTTACGCTGGACCCTCCCATATTCTTTCATTTCGTTCTTGTTCTGTCACTTGTTAAACAGCCACACCCCCAAACCACACCCACCGTAAATGATTCTCAAAATACTAACCTGTTTGATTCAATTGGTAGAGCGTTGTGTAAGCACAAGATCACAAAGGTCAAAGGGTCAAATTCCCAAAGAACGACACGCATACTGATAAAAGGTACAGCTGCACGTCGCTTTGGAATAAATGTAAAATGTGTTCCCTTAACGCTGCCAAACATCAATTTCAGAGACTCGAGAAACCCGGGCAATGATCTGAACTGCAGAACACATGCAGAACATTTTCCCATTTTGCCTCCTCTTTATGGGTACAATCCATCAGTCTCTTCCACTTTAATGCTGGTATTTACCAACAGGGTGAAACGGGCACGCTGGTGCCATTTGGAGGTGAAACTCTATAATCCTTTACGCTATTAACACAGCTGGTGGTGCGGGTTTACACTTGTACATCCAAAAACCTAAATGGGGATAGAAGAAGAGCTCAGTTTGATACGGTTTCATCGGGTCATCTGTTTGGCTAGTACCTATTAATATAGTTTTATTTTAGATTCAATTGATACTCATATTAGTTTCATTTATATTGATATTTTATTGTATATTCATTGTATTAAATGAAATTCAAACTACTGAACAGTTATTGATTCTTTCTACTATAACGTCTGTTTATGTTGTTGCGCTGAAACAGTCTATATGGCATTAGTTAGAGGACGCTGTATATTTTATAGCACCAATTTTGAATATTATGTACACCTATATGATTAAGGGTCATTTACTCACTTATATGTAGTTACATCGCTGTCCTTCTGAAAGTCTGGATGTTGAAATTAGCTGTTATGTTAAATATGACTAACATAGACAGTGACAAAGATAAACGGCGACTTATAATGATGAATGAGTGAATGAATGAAATCACGAAATGTGGATATACGAGCTTTCAGAAGCGGTATCAAAACAGTCAAATAAACATGTAACTATGGAAGTATGTTGTAACCAAAAGAAGTTGCATTTTAGCATCTTCATCGTAGAATTTGTATAAAGGTTTTCTTGTTATTTTATCAAAGCATCTTCATGAGGCCCACCCTGAGACAAACACCATTGGAGGAGATCTTATGGGCTGGTTTTTCTTCGTTATGTAGTCCGAGTCACCCATTTTACAAACATTTGTTTAAGACAGAGTTTTGGAATGAAAGAAAGCATCCGGACATTTTTTTTGTCTAATGCAAGCCGGATCCGACTCCGGAATGACATCATCAACATTGTAATGCACTTATTTTTAACCGCCAGACATTTGACAAGCTACTGTGCTCGACCGTTCCATTTAATACGCCCCTGCCAACAAGATGAAATACTTCCATCTTCTAAAAGACAGAAACAGGACGTTACGAGCAGAAAGCGTGATTCGTGCAAGAAGCTATCGGGTCATGTTTTTACTCCACATTGCTGAACTTTTGATGCTCTTACGTCAATACTTCTGATCGCAGAGAGCTGGCGGCGGTTAAATGAAGCTTATTTCTGCATGCATGACATTCATTTTATTGATAGCCTGTACACAAAACCACAAGGTCCTTTCGTCCAATCGCAACCCCAGCCCGCCATGATAATGAGAGGCTGGCGAGATATTCTGTACAAAAGGGACAAATATTCTGTGCCACAGAGCTTCATCACCATCTGAGTTGTTTACGTAGACACAATTCCCCACCGCCACCTTCACCTGTCCTTTATTAACTAAATAAGCTGGCACACTGCCCTTATATTGTTCATTAGCATGAAATATAGCTCAGCGTTGACAGCAGGATAGGATGTGCGACGGTTAACACCTTTACAGTAACTGCTGATTCACGTTTTCGATATGCAACAGAAGCATTTCTCAAAATGAACCGACACCCGGAGGAATATTTGATAAAACCTTTAAATAAACCTTCAATAATCTCATTACAGTCAGAATGCCACAAAGCCCCACTATGCCCTGCCACACCATCGTTTTAAAACAGTCGAGGCGGTTATTGCTTGGGTTGTGAGTGACGGAGCTGTTAGACGTCCATCACGTCTTTATACGGCTGGAAGGCCCTCGGGAGGCGATGTGGCATGCGAGGAGAGACTTATTTGGGATAGATGAAAGGCTGAATTAACCTTTCATATGTTCTAATCAAAGGTTGGGTGTTTGGACAATGCGTCCCAGTTTCTCATTATGTGAACTGTGGAATTGAAACCTCTGGGTGATTTCCATATCAAAGCGCTGAAAATTTTACTGGAATTACAGTCAATGCTGCTCTCCAAACTATGACAAGTTTCATAAGCACGATTCGTCAGAATTGCTACAATCCTCACAGTGGCATCGGCTCTGGAAAAAATAAAGTCCTGCGAACAAACATAAAGATAAAAGATCATCTGTAATAATTAAAAAATTGCATACAATGAACAGCGCAAACAGTTACCAGAAACAATAGCAGGTTATAAAAACTGTGCTGTTGAAAACACATCAATACAGAAAATAATTGTAGTAATAAAAAAATAATTATAATTGCAGTGAGAAAAAATTACAAATAGTTCTAATAAAAACCAGTCCAAATGCATCCATAACAAAAAAGTCATTACTTGTCACAACATAGTCAAGTTTACCAAATGAACAACAAAACTAAATAATTGTTGTTGGTTTATTAAAAATAAACACATTTATTTGTCTTTTTCTACATTTGGAGGTGATTCTGCCTCAAACAGACCAAACCGTTGATCAATTAACTGTCAAACGGTTCGTGATCAGAGCGTTTACACCGGTTTTGGTTGCATCGGACACTTGCAACTCAACATTGAACACCCAAACCTCAACCGTGGTAACAACCGTCATTCATCAAAAACACTCTAAATCCAACAGATAACTTACAGTAACAACCATATTAGAGCATAAATGAAGCCAGCAAGAACTTAAACCCTAATCTTTCAAAGATAAAACAAACAAGAAACACAGAATTGAATGGTAACTTTCAAACTCTTGCAATATTGTTTGTTCAGAATACACTGTTGGGCAAACCTTCTGACGCATTTTAGCCAAACTCGAGTTCAGTCATCAAAATAATCTTTGTTAGAAAAATGTTTAGGCTACTGTTCTTTAGTATATGCAAAACAATCATTTATTTGGCTCCTTCAACTAAAAATTCTATGCTCAAGTGATTTATGTATCATTGTAGGGAGCAAGTTGGATTTTTTCACAGTGTAGCATCTCACAAATGAGAGTTTCAGAAGAGATGTCAACAATGTCTCAAACTGAGCTCATTTGTCCAGTCTGCCATAAAACAAATCGATATTATTGAAAATAACACTGTATATGCCTCTTCAAATTAAGCCAAATCCAGATTACTTTACCTCTACAATCTACATTCATTTTATACATGAAAAGTGTAAGCGATTTCCTCTTCAATTTCATAAATGTAAAAACATGTTGCCATGACATAAATGATATCCTATTTTAAGGTATATAGTAAAGCAAAAGGCAGTACAGGTAGAGATGAAGCATGTGGTGGAGTGAGCACGGATGGGTTTTGCCTGTGGCAATACTGCAACATCATTTCCGTTTTCATCTATATTCTCCTTGCGTATATACTGTAGCCACTTCACTTCTCTATCTATTATTCACACGCTTTGAATTTCATATGAGCACTGTGCATGAGACATGTCCAAAAACCCATCCACACATGCACACACCGAGCCTTCTGAGGTAAACAAAGAGATTCTTTTTTGTTCAATTGTGACATTGTATAGAAAAAAGGGTTCCTGTATGTCAAACAAGAACCTAGATTCTAGCGCCCGGTTCGATCAAACTCCCTAAGATAAGATAACCAAGACTTATATCGTAAAGGGAGATGTTGCAACTAACCGGCGGTCCTCGGCTGCCTCTGATGTAATTCCTTGCACAATCCCAGAATCTGCTCATTTATTCAACAATCAAGCATCCTGTTAATGTTATCCTCCTGTACCCCTTCACCATGGCAACGACTCTCGCATCTACATGCTAATAACATTCTCCCATCTCCATAACAACTCTCTGACATATTGTGCATCTCCCCTCCTTCTGCTAAGAATACACTTGTTCGGCCTATCAATAACACCAAGATATTCCGTGTCCATGGTAACAACCTCTTCCATCATGGCCTTGCAAAAGCACGGTGCAGTCACCTCGCCGTGGTGACAAGAGTGTCCTGCGGAAAGGTGACTCCCTCTCTGTGATCGATACAAGCTTTAATATCACAGCGGTGATCTTACATTTATATGCTATGTGCAGCACGTTTGCAACCCACCAGCCCTCGGGCCAACCCTGAACTTCTGACATGAAAGCACTTTAAGCTCAAGTCAAGGTACAGGGCATGTGATGAAACCACTAGGGGCAAGAAAACAACAGATCTTGTGAATGATGTTCGGCAAAGTACTCCCGCATGTTCCCGGGGTGTTTTATGAAGCATTTTAACAAGAAATTACATTTGGGTCTTAGTGGAATTGATGAACTTTCGGTAACTCTCACGTGATTCCAAAACCGTGATTTAAAACATAAAATGTCAATGGATTAAAATGAATGGGAACAGGGGATTTCAAAATGTAATAAATGCATGGTTTCATAAGGAGCCTTTAACATCCAAAGAACCTTTCTGTGCACAAAAGGTTCTACAGAATTGTAAAAAGAAAGGGTACTTTTACAAACCTTTGACTAAAAGGTCCTTTGGGGAATCAAAAAATGCCTTTTTATCCTTATTTTTAAGAGTGTAGGCTTTTCAAGTGGATAGCAAATTATATTTAAATCATTCCTCATGTCAAACTAACGCACAGCTTTAGAAAACTTGGAATATGCATTAATATTCAAGTAGGTCCCATCCGCTTTAATTGAAAAAAAGGACAGCTTGTAGATTCAGGATGGATATAACACAAGAAACAAAAAAGTAGTTTGGAAGTAGGCTTCATGAGGGAACAGTGAGGTCACATCATGAGAAATGATTCATTATGGGGCAACTATTCCTCTAAATGTGCGCATTTACGCGCCTGGTGATGTGTTCTGTCACAGCCAGATGCGCGCTCTCGTGCGCACTAGTTCACTTTTCAGAATTCTCTCCACACGGAGAAAATACTGTTTTAATCCGCGTTATTACGGCCAAGAAACAAAGTTTGCTCCTCTCACCTGGTTTGACAGTCTTGATGCGTATCGGCTCCCGAAAGTGTCGGATCACAGCGTGTGTGTCCCGGTTCGTCAGCCCGCTCACAGGTGTCCCGTTCACCTCTAGTAACACGTCTCCGTAGTACGGTAGTCTCCCGACGTGACACACCAGCACGTCCAGGTTCATCTGGCCCAGGAACGGGAACTCCCCGAGCTCGGCGCCTCCGAGGATCTCCACGACATCGCCGAACTCCCCGACGCTTCCCCACGACACGGCGCACTCTTGCACTTTAGTGGACCAGTGTTTTTTCCTCTTTAAGGTTTTAGACATCATTTATCCTTTCGGGTTCGACGCAGTTTATGAGGAAAACCGGGCTTGTGCGCGTTCTTTCCCGGTCCGTTGGTCACTTAACCGGGTGTGGAGATGTTGCGTGGACGTTGAGCAGCATGTTATCACATTTCCTTAGCGTGAAAACAGTTTCTTCAGAAAACCAGCGGGTACGGCTCTCAATCAAACACATTTATGTGCCACCACTTTAAAATCATTACACGCGATAATATCAAAGCTACATAATACAAATTGATAGTAAACTATAATATCAGAAGTAAACGACGAGTGGACAGTAGGAATGAAGTCAAATTGTTTACCTATAAAGTTCACCGAGGTTTGTTTCCACGCACAGCATCCCCAAGCGCACCAGACAAGCGCGCGCACTCTCTTCTGAGATGCGCGTCTGTCGCCACGGCGCGATAAAACCACGACAGTTTGTCTCTACAAACAGAATGACCAGCAAAACTGTGCTTCGCGGAAATAAAGAGCCGCCGTATCGCGTATGTACAATCTCGCTTTCCTCGCTGCAACGCCCGGTCGGTGCGTGGACGCGGCTGACACGTCTATATTCCCGGCTGTGGCTGACCCGTCGGGCTGAACGCGCCTTATAATAGAGAATTCAACCTGTCGAGCGTTTATTGACGATTATATGGTAGGTCTCTGTCTTCTCTGATGGTCGCTGGCGGATATCAGGTCTCCCAGCGCGCCTGCCACTGTTGCGCGCAGCGTGTGTTTGCCAAATGAAGCGAAAGTGTGTGTGTGTGTGTGTACAACGCGCGCACACGCGGAGCAGACGGCGCGTCCCGCGACACGGTCTGCTTTAAGGTGGAGGTTTATATATTTATATATACTGGACAGTAAACGTCTTTGGAAAAACGCATGAGTTTTGAAATGAAACACATCAGTGAGAGAGACTGTAACACGGGATCATTATAAAGCGGTTAATACACGCGCACCTGTGATGCTTGCATCCGTAATACGTTGTTACGTTGCCTGGCAACCCCAAAACTATTGGCTAATAAACTGTGTTAATTATAATCGTTGTTTTTGGACTATTGCCTTCAATTTATAGTTAATTAGAAATAATAAATGGGTATGTAAATAATAATAACAATATTGTTGTGTTAACACTTTACTTTAAAGTACCCTTTATGAAGCATAAATGTGTTCATTGATGATAAATAAGTCATTTACAAATGCGTCATGAAGCAGTTATAACTGCATGAATAGAAAGAGGCATTCTAACGAAACACCTGCCGAATAAGTGAGCCGACATGTTATAAATGCTTAATGCATTTATTTATTTATCATTTACATTTAGTCATATTTTACTCGAAAGCAGATTCGTTATATCTTGATGTCAGACTGGACACAATGTTGTTTTTCTCATACCTGCTCACTATTTGCCAGGTATTTCGTTAGAATCCCCCTTTATTCAGGCAGTTGTCACCGCTTTATATGCATTTGTAAATTACTTCATTAAATCATTAATACACACATTTATAAATGCTTCATAATTTAGCACTATGGTAAATAGCTGACATTAATACTGCTATAATAATAAAACTGTTTATGTTTGTTTACACTGCTCGAAATCTAATTAAAGTAATGACTTCTTTATTAGTTTTTCTAGGCCTATTGGAGGTTATGGTTCAGGCTTACAAAAATGACCCAACAGACTTGCTTAATATGCTCTGTAACCTTCTCACATCCTAAAATAGAAAAAAACAGTGTTAGTATTTGATCATTTCCTCTCTCATTATATTATAAACTTGTAATTTAATGTCTCTGTGAAGATATTACAAGCAATCAGAGAATATCTCTTCTTCTAATCACATTACAGGGCCAATTATCTAAACAGCCATGTAAAAAAACTCAAACTGTCACTCCAAGCTGCCACCTTCTGGTTGTAGTCATAACTGCACCAGACTGAAGTCTTCATCCCATCAATGGATCTTTCCTGGTAAGACAAACGTGTTGATCAGATTCATTATTAATTAAAAGACAAGTCATGACAATACAAAGCTGCGCCTTGAAATGAATCCAATTTAATTCCCAATCACTCCTCAAAACACTTGTGTTCCCCTCCGAGTATTGAGATCAAACGCAATAAATGCAGAACAAATTCCACAGAGTCCTTAATTATACTGTGACACGAGAGCAGACATGAAACTAATTTCATTGTGTTAAGTGGATTCAACCCCTGAGCTATTTACAAACCAGACCATTCAACACAACACCGATGCGTATCGAATACCTACAGCTAAAACCCAGACCTGCTGATGCTTCATACGCCCCAGGTCATTATACTTTTATACCTTGTCTGGGAATCGAGACTCAAGTTGCGTAACAACGGACACCTGAGAGTTTGTAGGATTGAATGGAGTCGTGCAAGAGGAAAAATCACGAACTCTAAAACAGACATCAAAGGTGGTTTGTGCATGAGAAATACAATGACAGTTTAAACAAAAATACCTGGAGTATGATGCAAGCGAGACTTGTGCCAGGGGTTCATCTTCCGGCATCACCAAGAACAATACAGTTTGTTTCGGGGCAAGTTGTCACACCTGCTTGGAAAAGATCAAGCGGTAATTCGTTTTATTATTTTTGTTTGGAAGAGAAACCCACAAAAACTCAATCTAAGACAACCCCTATAAGAAAACAAGCATCTGTGCAACTAGACAGTCATGTGACATTTCTCAGTTTATTGAGTAAAGTGAAATACTTCGCCAAAAGTTGAGTAAACTCAAAAAAAAAACTGTGCATTGAGTTGACTTGACATTTTAAGTCAAGTCAACTTTTTATTTTTTACAGTGAGCGCCCTTGTGCCCACCAGCATCCGTCGTCTCCTTTATATTAAACCACACGGATCTAAAATGCAGAAGGCTCTTGAAACTAATACACTAGGTGTGGATGTGAATGTAAATGGAGGCAATAGGCTGAGATTTCACACGATGTGGGCAGGGCGAGGCGCTTTCCCATTTGATGAGTTTAATAATCCACAGCGAGTCTAGTGTTCGAATGAATTATAGATAAAGCTCACAAAAGAGGGTTGGCGGGGGACAGAGGTACATGCTTTGATCTGGCAACTGTAATATCTCTCTCAGCTCTTCTCGAGGAGGACGGGAATAAAAATTGTCAGTTCAAATGTTAAGTGTGATACCGACGTGTCTGCGCTCTTTGAAAACTTGGATTGAAGTTGTGCATCTCGCTAATTTATCAGCACTTTAATGAAACTGCCAACACTTATGGTTACATCTAAAACACAACCACCAAAAAATAGCACAATACAAGTACAATATCCCAACTCGATATCAAACTATGTTGCTATGTGGTTGCTAGGAAGTCACAAAATCAAATTTTCGAACCTCTATTCTAGATAAGGCCTGAGTGGCCTCTTTAATGCAAGGTTTATCCTCCGCCAGCTGAAACTCACAATTCATATTGCTAAGGAAAGCAATGTCACAACCTCAGCCATGTGATTTAAAGTATTACTCATGCTAGTAGGCAAAGAAAGCCCAAAATGAACCCCAAGTATTAACAAACAGTCAGCTTAGTTTATTTGAATAACATAAATCGGTGCATCTAAATGATCATTTTATTGTTTAAATGTCAGCTAAATGTTGGCATTTTCCGAAACATAATATTCTTTATACATGCTTTACAGAATGTACAGGTACATACAAAAAATACAAGTGACAAAATATTGAACGAAACAATAAAACAAAAGCAGCATTTAAATATTAAAGCAATAACGCTGAACTTTGGTTTCAGGACACGTTGGCGAACAGTGGACCGTTTGATGCACATGGCTTATTCTTTGGTCTAAACGCAACGGAATTGTAATTCAACAACATTACAGATGGTGATAAAACAGTTAATTTCCAAATACGACACGGTATTATTCTGAATAAATGGATCCCCTGAGAGCAGAACTGAAACAAAACAAAAAAGAGATTCAAAATGAGCATTAACAGTAATTTTACGTCTAAGTTTAGAGATCTTTAATGTCGGTGGAAGCCACTGATGACACTGTGAAATTGACTCGGCACGGGGTCAGTTTCATCATTTGGCATTATGGTCTGATTAGTATAATTGCACAACTGCAAGGCAAGAAAATGTGCAAAACGCTACGAACGAAATATGCAAATGCATTGGTCTTCATCACAGCTGGAGAATCTTTGAAAGTAACTGGAAAATAAATATTCTCCTCAAAAAATGAGAACAGTGGACACAGTTATCTGCAGTATTAACAAAAATCTGCTTTTGCAAAAGTGCATTATGAATAAAGGATAATTCAGACCTCGAAGCAGCGATTGATGATGCGGGACCAACAAGCAATAACGTGAACTGGCTTAGCTTAATGTCCACAACCTAAACCCCTCAGATGGTGTCCAAAGGTAAAAAAGCATCAAAGCACGTCTCTAAAAAACGCTGGGAAAATATGGACAAACCCAACCATTGGTTGAAATAAACCTAGAAGTGTCTATATTTCACCAAACCATGAGTTTAAACAATCCAGCATTCTGCCATTGATATCCCACAATCCAGTGCATGGTTCTGGCGGCCGTTTAAAGGAACAAAACATCGAATGAACTGATGTAACACAGTAAATTAATTCATAAATGCATTTTCTCGTGAAAATCTCAACCGAGATATAAGCCCTGTGGTTATTAAACACTCCCTTGGATCTCTAGCTCAATTACCTTATCTCACTTATCTTAAGCTCACTTCAATTTGTTCTAGACCATTAAACGTGGCATTAGGGTGCCTGTGAAATTCAGGCTGAAACCGTTTTCACGAAGACACTGAGGGAACCAGACAGTAAAGTTGACCTTGACACCTCTGATAAGATAAAGCTTAATGACAAGAAGGTCAAAATCCAGCTTTGCTTTAAGGCCAATAAAGTACAAAATAATAATGCTAAGCATGAACGTGCCCAATACAGTCACAGGATATTTAACATTTTGCCAAGAATTCAAAATGAGTTTAGGCGAGTTTCCAGCATATATTGAATAGCTGAGGATTTAGACTGATCTGTAGTAATGTATATGTAGTAATACATACGTTTTAACAGCCTACAGACACACAGTAAGGTCAAGCGTGAATTTCTTGGTCCGACAGCAGCACCAACGAAAAAATGATCCACCTTCGAGCAGATCGACCGAGACGACAGTGCCATGTCTGACAGCAATTCTGTTTCACTAAACCACACGTAGCAGGGTTAGACACATACAATGATAACCCTTCGAACTTTTGTCCATTAAGGACAAATAAATACTACATGAAGCTTAATGGGGGAAGAATTAAAACAACTTAAATATTACAGTTCATATAAAGCTGTCCTGGGCAGATTGTCAAATGTGCACTATAGCTTGTCTTTCTGACAATCTAATATAGTGCCACACTAAAAACAAAAAGAGGAAAGGAATCATCTGGAATACTTTAGAAACTGCGAAAAGCATTACACATAAAAAATGCATGACAAAAAACAGTAACATCGACATACAATAACAGTAATAACCAACAGAGTGGTCAACTCCGTTGCTCGCGCAATAATGGTCAGCGGTCAGTGAGGACCATTACCAAACAGGAATGAGAAATAGGTAACACCCTCTGATGTCACTCAGAGAACATCACTCCGGTTCTTACCAATATAGCATCACATTTCACAGTCAATATTCGTACGACTCTGCGAAGGAAGTTACGGGTCAAGCTTTGGCATATGCAAAAGGCTCAATGCTTTGAAGTAGGCGGGGACAATGTACCACAGCCAACTCGTACGTCACGGCTTACAGCAGAGCTACTGGAGCTCTTGGAAATGTTACATTCAGAGTCACGGCTCGAACCAGTTGTAGAGAAAATGGGGAAAGCATTAATTCTGCTTCTTGTTTTGGAGAGTTCTCCTCAAAACGCAATAATCCCAGTGGGCTTCAAACGAACATGGTAAGGTGGGGGGCATGAAAGGCAGTGTAAACCACTAGGATTGAGGAATTTTATTTGGCAGACGATGAGGCTTCTCAGTGGAGGTAGTGGGCTGAGGGCACTGGAAGTCGACGGCGGGGCTGACTGTGTTTATGTGGGCGCAGAGGTGTTTTCCTGTGGCTTAGTCCTGTATGAGTCTTCCTCCAATGCCCCCCTCCACTCCTCCCGGTCTTCTCCGGCAGAGAGCGCCATCGGTGGATTGTGTACAGTCACTGACCCCTGGGTGAGGATGGAGGAGTGGGGTTCTTCACCAACCCAAAATGAGCTGCCTGGCACATCTACAGCATTGGGAAAACGGAAAATGGGTATATCACATCAAACAATTTTGGTTTAATTATAACTTGACAAAAGTTGGAGCACAGGCACATGTATGTCTGGTTGCTCAGTTTGGCCATAACCTCAGCAACATCATCCGCACATTAGATTCTGGAAACATTAGTGTGAAATTATGGATATGACAACATAAGTCTCACCAGCGCTATACTGTTGTGAGGCCAGCAGTCCGGGTTCGTGATTGGTGAGGAACCCTGAGGTGTTCTGCTGACTTATTAAATCATCCTGCGGTGCTTCTGCGTGTTCGGTGTGTCCATCCTGTTCTTGAAGGCCGTTCAGATGTCCGTCTCGAGAGATCTGAGCCACCAGCGGTTCATCCTCTGCCAGGTAAGCGTACGGGCAGTACTCTCGAGTGCGAGAGTAGATGTTGGCGTTGTCATAGCAGTCCGAGCAGATGACCAGAGGACCCGTTCCACCTGAAAAAAGGCAGACGTTAAAAGCCAGAGAGTTGGTTTAGACAGTTAAATGAACTGGTTAGTTTGAAAGATCCACAAATTTGTTTGTTAGTGGTTGTGATTCGAAGAGGTTGTTAGAAAAACATTTGTTAGCAGGTTCTGTCAGCAAGCTAAAACCCTCTCTGACAGCTTTAGTTTGTAAACTGTTTAAAACACTACCAACAGAGCCATCAAAACACCACATTTGCAACAAATTCAACGCCTTCGAGAGTAAACTCAAGACAACGACAGCCGGACTCTAAACCGCCTGCTGTGAGCAATATTCCTTGGGTTTGCGACAATAACAGTTTCAAGCCGAACATCTGTTAGTTACGCAATAAAGAGGCTTTGCTCAGGATCCAAATGACGCCAAGAAAAGAGGACATGACCCTAAACCAGCCTACATTACACAAAACAAGCAGTAAACCTCAATGTGTAGTTTTACACATTCCATAAATCTTTCATACCACATGAATACAACATAATAGCCTGAGAATTTAGGTCTCAACTGAAATGACTGTTCCCAAATTTAACCTCATTACATATTCATGCATGCAGCCCACAGCTGGTACAGACCATTGGGTAAATTTGCCTGTCCCTCTCTGGGTTCGCCTCTGTGGAAGCTGCTACGACCGGCGAAGAACGAACCCATGCGATTACCCAGCATTCCATTGGCTTCCGGATCCACATCGCTGCCAGCTTCGCCATAACACACTCCTGTAAAACATGTTGATCTATTGACATTTCCTAGAGACATTCAGAACTGCTGTTGTATAATTTACATATAGCTTGTTTATGTTTAGGCATTGCATAGCAAGTAAATGTGCAGGGTGGTCTTACCGTCTGTGCCTTTGTGGATGTATCCGTTGGCATGAGATGGCATGAGTTGCTGGTGGCTTCCGTTCTCAGAATTGCTGTATCCCTCCTGAGGCTCAGACAGTGTACCCTGAGAGGACAGGTAACTGGGAATGTCTGCTGGCAGGTTCATCTCATCTGTACAAAACACAGACGTTTCTGAGTTTCAACTTCTCTCCACAAGTGCAAGCATTGGTGTGTTTGGTCGATTAAAAATGTCATCTTGAATTTTGAAATAATTACTTAAAACATATTTGTTTTCATGCCAGTGACTGACCTGTATTAGTTATGCTGTAATCCTCACTCTTGCGTCTCATGTGGTAGATGACTATGACCCACACAAGCGAGGTGCCCACCACACAGCAGACAACCACCATTACAACGATGCCCACCGTCGTCCATCCGTCCTGCCCGTACACGCTGACCACCGGGTCGCAGTTTGCCGAGGGGGAGACTGCAAGGTAGATGTGGCCACGTTCAGTGCCGAGTGTGTTAGACATAATGCACGTGTATTTCCCGGCGTCGGCCGGTCCAGTGTCTACAATAATGAGAAGCTGATTGGCCGCTGCAAAGAAGTGGCGTTCGGTCAGCACCAACGTGGCGTCGTCTTTGGTCCAGTTAAGCCGTGGGGCGGGGCTACCTCGAGCTATGCACTGGAGGACGGCAGTCTCGCCTCGTGTGACGCTACGATCCTCTAGAGGGCGCTGAAAGGATGGTGTTTCTGTCAACAAAACAGAATAAATGATCACATGTTACATATCAAAACAAAATCAAACATATAACTTTGTGTTTGTGATTATTTAACAAGGCAAAATTGTTTAATATTGTTGAGGACATAAATGCTAGTGATTTACCCAACACTGTAAGAGTGGCATTGGCCGACAGGCTGCCAGCCTCGTTTTTAGCCGTACAGCTGTACATGCCCATGTCTTCAGTCTTCACGTTGGCGATGAAAAACGTGTCATCGTCTGGCATGACATGCATCCTTCTTTCGCGGGCAGCGGGAAAATTTATACCCCCATCTTTTTGCCAGGCGATCTGGGGTGTCGGGTGGCCCTCCGCAGCACACTCCAACCTAGCAACCGTACCGGTGCGGATGGTCAGGTCCATGGGTGTCTTCAGAAAGGTAGGGAGCTCTGGAAAAGGCCATTGATGAGTTTAGTGAAAACAAACGCTTTCAATACAAAATAATTTTCCTCGCATAACGGAAAGGGAATTCGATTAACTAAACAAAAGTACCAAGGTGTTACCATGTTTTTGTGGACATGGTATCTCAGAACATAAACAATAAATCATACCATTGCCATTTTTGTAGTTGTCGGTTTGAATCTTTAAAGAGGCATAGCACAGTACATGAATATGGAAATCATTCCGTACCATATCTCACTGTAACAGAATACTGCCACACTACATCTTTTGGAAATGTGGTTTGAAAAAGCTAACATAATAACAACCCACCTGCATATAAAACTCTTTAACAGTGCCATTCCCATTAACAGCATTTTGAAATATTAATTAGTTTCTCAATCACGTTTTTGTTATGCTATTAGCGTGCAGAACCATTCCAACATCTGTATTATAAACTCGTATAAGCAGAATAATTATACTGCAGAGGTCGGGATCCCAGAGGGCTTTTGAGTCTTTGAGAAATTGAATATGAAACAGACTTGAAAACCACAGTGGAATGAAGGAAAATAAGGGTAGAATTTGAACATAGGCCAAAATGCTTATCAAAACAGTGACACCAATTCATAGGCCGTGCGGGCGCTGATTAATTCCTCTTAATGCGTGTAATAAATACTTCAAACGACAATGAGACACCAGCAAACAAGCTTTTCCCTTGCCTGGTTTCATGTCTTCTGAAAAGAACCTATGTGGTGCATCGGTGGCAATGCGTTGTACATCGGTGTGACTTTTTGTGAATGCCGTCCAGAAGTCAGTATACCTTCACATCACCAAAACTCATTTCAGTTTCAACACAACACTTCATTTCTACCCTGGTCAGCAAAGCAACGTCAAAATGTTTATAAATCACTGACCATTGACAGTGAGCTTGGCCAGGGTTGAGTAGTTGGAGCCAAACTGGTTGGAGACCACACACTGATACTGGCCTTCATCAGTGAAGTTGACGTTAAGCAGATGTAGTAGGGTGGTATACAGCAGGTAGTGGTCCTGGTACCGGGCGTAGTTCTGCACCTGAGCGTCATGCAGCACCTCTCCGTCTTTCCGCCAGGCGGTGCTCATGGGAGAATCACTGCTGCTGAAGGCAGAACAATTTAACGTGACGTTGGTCCCACGCAAGGCTATGGCGGTTTTGGGGTGAGCGTTGATCTGAGGTTTGGGGAAGTCATCTGCGCATAAAAAACAGGAGAGATTTTGTAGACAAAAATGTTGTTGCTATACTCAGCACTAAATGTACATGTGTGTATATGAGAGAGAGATAGAGAGAGATGCAGAGCATCAACTGTCGGGTCACTTACTGCAGATGAACTCCTCCCGTTTAATCACAATCACACTAGAACCTGCCAGGGAGGCGGGATGAGCGCAAACTACGATGCAGGATAGCTGGAAACGGTTGTCAATTAACCACTTGCCTAACCACTGCAACTGACAGTCACACAGGAGACTGCTGGTGTTCAGATCACTGACAAAAACAAATATACATTCAAATATATGTACCGTGCTGACATTATTTAACTAGCTTTATTCAGTGTTGAAATAAAGACAGATGATGTGTACAATCACTTACAGCGTTTTGAGTTTTAAATGCGAGAACGCATCCGGATGAATGGAAATGATGCCATTTTTGCTCAGGTCCCTGCAAAGGACACACAACATTGTTTTTTAATCACGTGGCACAGAATAGAAGATCTCTCAATCGTGACCCCACATAATTGCCAAACGAGAACAAAATATCAATAGGACAGCAATGTACCGGCAGAAATAGGCCTATAGAATTGGACAAAATAAGCAGTCCACACAACTTAAGGGCAAGTTATGGTCGTTGCCTGTGTAACCAAGACAAGACGCGAAGAAGCAGCTCATTGCGTACACTGTCTGAGAAGCATTAGCAGTTATAGCGGCAAGTAAACAGTTACTTTTGTTGCATCCTTATGGTCAATACAGAAATGCAATGAAATAATCCATTCAGAAATGCGTTTGAGTAAACTTGACGCTATTGCAGAGATTTTGACCTTAGGGAGGGGTTCAAACAGCGCTTGCGGTCCGCGTTGAGTTGACGTATTATACACAGAGGTGCACGGCAGGCTACCCAGTCCTAAGCACGACCATAAATCGCCCTTTAAGTGCTACATCCTGATGAACTGTTCGTTTCCCACAAAAAGCTTTCACATAGCTTTGAACAACTTGGTATGTAGCTTGCGGAAGTAAATACATTTTTGCCTTGTAAGCCCATCATCATCATCTCTTGTCGTTTTGCATGGCAACTCGTTTTTTTTGCAAAAATGACACAATCTGAGGGAACCCATTCCTTTTATAGGCAATAATGCTGGCAAAAGATATACAAAAAAGTCTTAAATGAAACTCACAAATGTTCCAGTTCCATCGGGCCCTCAAACGCTCTTTTAGTGATGGTCCTGATCTTATTATTCTGCAAAACCCTGGAAATCACAAACCGGCACGTCAAGCCGGTCTTAACAATTATATGCAGCAGATCAAACCACTCCTATCAGCAACAAACTTACAGCGAGTGCAGCCTCTTCAAACTGCCAAACATGGCAACGGAGTCTTCGATGGCAAGAGATATCTCATTATTACGGATGTCTCTGCAAAAACAAGAACCATCAGAATATTAACAAAGCCCCAAACTGCTAAGTACAAAGTGTCGTAAATAATTCATCTAAAATGTCAGAGCTCGTTTCTGCTGTTGGAATGTGGGTCTGCATATAAAAAGAGACTTGGGTTTCTAGGGCTTTACTGTAGCTCAAAGTAGATCTTTGCTTAAAAAGAGCTTTTGTGTGGACTGGCTGGCATTTGGAAGTATATTGTGAGATTGTCTTTACGCTACACCGGCTGCCAAAAGCCGACATCTTCTAACAACTGTGCCAAAGGGACGTGGCGGAGGTTAGGAGAGGTGGGCATATCTGAATGTGTTCTGAAAGTGTAGGATGGAATGTAGAAGGTGTAAACCTAAGTGAATCTACAGTTTCTGTTGCACTGTTTTATTTATAACTGTTCATTTCCAGATATAATGAAACATCATTACAGACAATGAAATGCATTTTTGAAGTTTCTATAAGAGGTAATAATCTAATATAAATACTAATTAATTATTATTAACTATTTAATATTTATAATATTAAATAACGTTTTTGTAAAGGGAAGTAAAAAGGTTGGCAGGAAAGTTCACACACAAAAAGGGTGACTAAATGATGACAGATTACGTTTCTTCCGTCTTTAAACACCAAAGAAAATATTTAGAAAAATGTCTCCGTGGTTTTGTGTCCACACGATGTAAGTCAATTTTTGGTTAGCATCGTTCTTCAAACGTGCTAGGCTACAGTCTTCCTATGTGTTTGAGATATAAGAGAACAGAGTAATCTTACAACGAGCGGACATTAGCCAGGCTGCTGAACACTCCTACTCCCAGATGTGTGATCTGATTGTCACCCAGGTAAAGACTTTGCAGGAGGCCGAGACCCGCAAACACCCAATCCTCCAGACGACTCAGATGGTTAAAGGACAAATCCCTGGAAACAAAACACAACAAGATCAAGCCTGGGGTGTTTTTCTGCACAGTTACATGATTTACACACACCATAGCATTTGGGGTTAAGGGTAAAGCTTAGGATCAAAGGCTCTCACAGCTCTTCCAAGCGGTGGCAAAACTCCCAGGCGTCAGCTCGGATGAGTCCGATGTTGTTCTGATTGACACGCAAAACCCGGAGCATGTGCAGTCCATACAGCCAGCCTTTGTTCAGTTCTGTTAGATTATTATACTCCAACTCCCTTGAGCCACAACAAAGAACAAATGAAACCATAATCAAATTCATAGATAACAAGTTCATTGGGGAATGCTGGTATTTCTCAAGCTTGTATCAAACTTGTTTCGCCCACATTAGCATCAGCGCTTGACGTGTTTTTAAAAGCCATGGCTCCAACATAAATATGTATTTGTTAAATTATGTTATTCAGGAAAATTAGGGCTATCACAAATAATCGATTATGTGATGCATTACGGCATCAATGCATTAAACCAAATATGTATTATTAAAACATGCAATTAAACATTCCATGTGCCAGTGGTTACTCTTTTATTGTAAAAAGAAAGTTGTTATTATGTCTAATGTCTAAATGAAAACTTAGCTTTTTACAAAAAGCATATAAATACATCTTTAAGACTGTTTAAGGTTGTTTGAGATGTAAAACACTTGTTCGACATGTTTAAGATGCCACACTGCGTCTACGCACGTTATCAAAGAAGACTGTGCCAGTGGGGTGTGTATTCGGATCTTTGACAAGAAAGATGAGAAAGAGCCGCAACAGTTACGGCTTGTCTATTGTGTACGCTAGAGGCACGACATGACAAAGGACAATATAACCTATTATACAGTATACCACCCCACTGGATGCGGCGCGCCAAAATGTCTTGTCACATCGCACCACTCGCGTGAAGGGTAGAGAGAGTGTAAAAAAGTGTAAGGGAGACAGACTGAGGCAGTCATATTATATTGATGATGTAACACATCGTGATGCATCGGAATATCAAATCAAAGACATAATAATCGCAATCAAATCGTGGGCTCGCGAAATACCAGCACACCCCTACAGGAAATGTTAATAGAAAGACCCAAGAGAATGAATGAAGTCCCAATACATTTACTTACAGCTCCTCCATGTTGTCCAGACCAAACAGAGCTCCATCCATCATCTTAGTGATGCCGTTCCGCTGCATCTTCAATGACTTAAGAGCCTTAAGTTCTTTAAAAATTAGGCTTTCAACCACACGGATCCTGTTGCGTCTCAACTCCCTGAAAAATATGACACACATTTCAAGAGCGACACATTACAACAAGTAAATGGAAAGAGCAGCCCCAACAATACCAGAGAGACGAGACAACAATGAAAATAAAGTCCCCGTCTGATAATATCTGTGCGTTTAGCATGCAGTTATCCGGTAAAATCAGATCTAATTGAGCGCTGCAATAACATCAAACTCATTAGTTGTGAATACGCACAAGACTTGGAGCTGAGAGAGGGTGAAGACTTTATCAGGAAGCACAGAGAGTCTGTTCTGGTTGATCTTCAACACCAGCAGAGAGCTGACGTTGCCAAAACAGCCGGGCTCCAGGGAACTTATCTTGTTTTTGCTCAGGTTGCTGTAACGATCAAGAAGGGAAACAATAAGAAGTTTGAGAACATCAAAAGCGATCAGAAAACATTTAATGTCGTCCATCAAACGACGAAACAAAGATTAAAGCAAGGATTGTGTTGTCTTAAGTCGTTTTAAAACACGGTGGTTTAATAAAGACATCCTTATGGATTAAGTTTAACTAAAGATGTCCGCTACTTCAATCACAAGCATACAACTTAAATGAGTCCAAATAATGGAAAACATACAGATATTTTAGCTGCATGGGAGGGAAGGATCCCGCTTTAAGCTCAGATATAGAGTTAGAGCTTAAATCCAGACTTTCTAGAGATGAATACGGCAACAGCTGCTCCGCCACAACCTCTGAGATTCGGTTCTGAACACTGTAAATGATCAACAGATGGAAGATGAGTTATGCACGTACCTGTCTGATTTCATATTCCTCAGTCTTAATAAAACATGAAATGTAATACGTTTACTGTTAGACTTCCGCTTTATTAATGGGAGTGAATATTTTAATCAAATCAATTCTGACAGCACGAGAGTTTCACTTACAGTGATAGCACAGTGATGTTGGAGGAGGCATCTCCAAAGAAAGGCACAGCTGTAAGTTCATTTTGATTCATAGACCTAAATTAATATAAAGCAAAGGATTAAAAACACAAAAGTACACAAAAATATAAGACACTTATCCCCAGTCCACACAAAACGATATAGGATAATATAGCCTATTTATTATAAAGCCCAAATATACATAGCCATATATTATTGCTTGAAGGAATCAACTGCAAAAGGTTTACAAATAGATAAACTCTATAAAACAAACACTATAGATTCACTAATTTTACTAATCTGGGAGTGTAGTAATTTACTTAATAATCCCCGTCATCCACTTTTCATTATCCAACTGTCATTTGTTACAACTGTCTATTCGTGTATTTCTGTCCAGATCTGCTTTAAAAAACATTCAACCAAACCTAAATATCACAAATCGAAACCGACCTAACAGAAAGACAGATGGGTAATCTCAGATTACTCAAAATAGGTGAAGCTGTCACTGTTTTACTAATACAGGCATATTGTAAATGCCGACTATATGATATTGTTTTATACAAAGGGTATATATATATATATAAAGCAAGAATATCAAAAGCACATGTATAGCAATGAGCACTGAGTACGTCTATTCCAGATGTTGTCCCTTTATAAACAGCAGGAGACTGATCACATGGTATGTAAACAACATTTCCTATACAGGTCCCGTTACTTACGCATGGGTGATCCATGCTGGAGCATCCAAAAGTCCACTGGTCAGTCTTTTTCTACTACAGTCCAGTAGCTGAGGGGCACCTGGACCGCTGGAACACACACAAGGAGATGGGCAAGCGTCCAGACCCACGACATTCACTATTAGCAGAAGCAGGGCCTGGGGGATGGGCCAGCCCGCCGCCATTTTGAATTTCTTGAAGGCGAATTATTAGTCCAAAATATGGCATTAATTAAACAGAGGAACTAATATTAGGCTTAAACACGTCTCCGCTTTAATGTCGATCCAAAACAAATGAAAACTCGTTGCAACGATGGCATAAAATCAATCCGAAGAAACTCGGAGCCATTGCTTGGTCCGTCCTTTCGCAATTCCCGTCTTCCGCCTCGCAATCTCGGCAGCTCTGAGATTTCCCAAACGAGCGTCAAACAAGCTTCAGGCGGCTAGAATATAGTTTAGTTGTCTCAAAGGGACCCATGTCCTATATTACACCGCGGGTTTGCGCTTGGCGTTGATATTAAGCGCTGTGGACATTTTTGTTTTGCAAACATTCTTCCTCGACTTTTTTTTTCCAAGGAAAAACAAAAGCATCTTCCTCCGTTTGCACGTAATCCCGCCTTCCGTTCTGTCACGTGATGCACGTTCCTCACTTGATTGGCCTGTCAACTAGTCACTCAAACTTCACTTTTCCTTGTTTTCAATGTTGATGTAACACGTTTTTTATTATGAATTGGGGAACTTCTTTTGTACTTTTGAGTTCTTTCGAGACTTTTACAGACATAATAAGTGGGTGTAATTTTTTTATAAATAAAAAAAATCAAATAAAATAATCTCATATTTTAGATTACATTTGCCCCTCTATAATATCGTTGTCAATTCTATGAAGATAATTAGTATTACAATCAGGGAAAATAAACTTTGCTTGAAACAATCAACTTGCTACACCAGATTTGCCCTGACTGGTTATTTATATGCTTAATGATTTGATGTTTACAGTATAAATCGTGTTTGCTGAATTACCAGACAATATGAGACTTTTACCAAATTTATTTATTCGCAATTAAAGGCTCCCATGATCAATTGATCAATTTATTATTTCAAAAACATAAAAATGTAAACAAATACATTTTAATTGAAAAATTAATAGGTTTGTTTTAATTGTTTTACCAAACACATTTACCAAATGCTTTTCTCTCTCTATTTGACAACTGCTTTTCTTAATTCATTTGTCAATCGAGTCAAAAAATACCATTGGACAATAAACACGTGCGTGCAACCAATCAGCTTTCGGCTCAGTTTTAGGATACACCCCTTCTCCCATATGTCTTACGAAGTAGATGTATAATATTTATTTGTTTACATTTTTATGTTTTAATTATTAAATTGATCAATTGAGTTTTCTTTTTATGTCTATCCGGCACTCTCTGTCCTCCATACCAGAAAGGTGAGTGCGTTGTTGTTCATGTACAGATGCAAGTTCTATGAATGAGTCTCACTAAATCAACTTTTGTCATAATATAAATCACAAGATTTCTAACATAGCGTTATCCCCAAGAGGCCTCTGGGCAGTAGACATTTGTCAGGTAATGTCTGGGTGTAGCTTGGGAGTGGTGGTCCCAACCCCTGTCACGAAAAGGAAAAATTTTGTTTATTTGGTATTTCACAAGTACATATACAAGTACCGTCCCATGTGATTCCCAGCTAAATACATGTGGGTTGACCTCCAGTTTTTCCTGTGAACCGAATTGAATCAAGTCCCCACCTAAGACTTTTTTTGGGGAGTGGGGGTTCGTGTCGAAAATATACAATTTATACAAAATACACAATATAATTGATCATAATATGCATAACTATATTTATTCAAACAGGCTTACATAAAAGAACAGGCCTATTTTGGATCAAATCAATAAAGGCTTGGTGGACAGAAATGACATTTGAACAGTTGTTTGGCGTTTCAAATTTAAAGTCACATGACAACTAGCCCATAAACAAACTTAATATCAATTATTGTAAATAATTAATTCACAATATGTATCAAATCCATTGTATGAATTTAATCACATTTGTCAATATGATTTTTACTCAAATAAAAATATCTGAGGGACCCCCTTAGTCTATTTTGTACTTGTTATGGCGGGGGTCCCTAATGCCTAATGGGGGGCCCCAGGACACCCCCAGTCACCCTTCAATTCGAGCACTGCCTTTAGGGAAGCTGTATAGAAAATGCACTTGTTTTGTAGCTGTGAATGATGTGTTTTCTATGTGTCCTGTGTACCTTTGGTTAATAATCGACTTCATGAGTCTCTTTTCAAATTAATTCTAAGAAATGGTTTGAAATGTAGCCTTGGGCGCGTTCTTGGGCAGGCGACGACATGTTCTTTATATTCTGTAGGTTATACGCCCCTGTTTCAAACGGGGAAACTAAAGAACACGTTAGCTGACGTCGGTTTACGTGTAAATGTATAACAATGGATTTGCGACAAAAACAAATACGACCAACCAGTTCACCGCGGAAGAAGAGGAAGCGCGCGGAATCGGACAAGGTGACGATGTATCAGCGAAACTGTCGACTGGATATCGGTGAAGCCACACAAGTCGTGTATGTCGTCGGTACGGAATTAAAAGCGAACCTGGTCAGGTGTGGTGAATATATTGCTCTTTCACATTTAACTGCAACCATTTTGCTTATGGTTAAGTTGGTTTTAATGGAAACACGCTAAGACCAAAATATCGTTCAATGGAAACTCAGCAGAATAGTTGCGTAAACAAATTCACGGTTATGCAATTCGCGTTAATTTAAACGGCGACCCCCAGGACGCGGGTGTGGTCGTCTACAGTTTACTAAGGATAATTTCCCTAAAAATCCACCTGTTATCGGTCAACCAATAGGCTCGAGAACTGCGCTGGACTGCGCAGCGCAAACCGTTGCGTCCTCGAAATACCGCGAGAGCGACTCTAAAACGCGGCTTCCTACTCGCTCTCGCGGTGCTTTGGTGTGTCCATGCTGCGCAGCGTCGCGTAAAGTGCGTGATGTCACATCCCGATGGGTCTCCGCAGCCCATCACTCGAGCACACACCTCATGGGCGAACGGTGATCGTCGGAGTCACTTTGAAAGAAGGACTCGTGTCGAAGCATCATGGTGGTCCCTCGAACGATCAGAATTGAAATTGAAAAGGCAACGCACACGACGTACGTGCTCGGGACGGAGCTGACAGTCAATTTATACAGGTGGGCACGTTTATTCTCTCCGTGGACTCATAGGACTTTGTCTTAATATGAAACCAACTCAGTGGTTTTGAGTCTTTTGTTATGCGCTTTCGAAGAGTTGCCTTTGGCTGGCCAACCAACTTGACTCGGTGAACTTGAAATGAGTCTTGTTTACTAACAAGGGCTATCAAATGTTTACAGGACACTCTTTGTGTGCCCTAATTACTCATAAAGAACCACAGCAGTCGTGTTGGAAGAAAACTGGTAATGCAATCGACCAAGAACTAAATAAAATAAACCCTAAGTGTCAATTAATATATTAAATAACTGCATCAAATTCTTAGAGAAAATGGACCATAGTTATATAGTACTACTAAACGTATATTATCATGTTTGACAGATTTTGCCAGTGAAAGAAAACATGTAGTGTGTTTTGGGTCTTATCCCAGAAGGGTTGAATGTAGGGCTGTGCTGTTAAATCGAAAATTAATCGTAATCGTCAGTTTTGGCCTTCATCAATTACAAAAACCAATTAAATCGAGGTAAACGATTATTGTGCCGCATTCCATTTAGCAAGGATCCTCTCTTGTCTTGTAGTATAGATCCACAGCGCACCCTTTTCTTTACACTTCATCGCGAGTAGTGTTCAGTTAAATTCAGAGTTTAAACGTTTTTTATTTTCTATGTTGTTTTATAGGTTAATGAGTAACCGTGTTAAATAATCGGGATCTCAATATTGTCCATAATAATGGCGATTATGATTTTTGTCCCCCTAGAATGGGGTTCTTATGGTTCCCATCTGTTCCCAGTAGAGACTCACAAAGACCATTACCCTGGAGTTTCCTTTACAACCATTAAACCCAATAAAGCCCGTGAAGGTTTCTTTTTAGCGGAGATGCTTTTGTAAGCACTTGTATTTGTGCTCTACTGGATGTTGCAAAATTTTCGAGACGACTGTTGGCGGAATAATAATTTTCTGCTTTCAGATCCATATGAATGAGGTCGTTGTGCTGTGACATTATTCACATTCATCAGCGCCGTCTCAATGCGTCTGTTTATATCACCCACTGTCAGCTATGAAATCCAAGTGTGACTGAAAGTAGAGACATCGTATTAGGCCGTATACTAAAGGCAATACCTTAATGACCTCAGCGTGACTGTTGCCGGAGGTCTTTAAAACCATAAATAGAAGTGAATCTTAACTGTATGAATCATAATGACTGTGTTATATCTTTGGTTATATTTGGCGTGGTGATGTGGCCATTCAGCATAGTTCCTCGTGTTTATCGAAAAGCCTTATAGAGATCCTCTTTGACAAAACACGTGACCTTTAACGTCAAGAGTGCATACGTGTAAGCGGTTACCTACAATTCATGTGTGTGTTTTGCAGGTGTGCACCACCCGAGTCCAAGTTCTGCTCTATAAGATGCTCCTCCAACGTGCATTACAAGCTGACGCCCGCAGCGAAAGACAGGAATGTCGCCGCCCACCCGCTCACCCCGAACTCTGTTCTTTCTATCACTATGGACACAGTCAGCGAGGTTTCAAATGACAGGAAGGTAATTCCCTCCAGTCACAACAGTGCTCCAAAACCAATACAAAATACAACGGGCGAGCCCAGACTGGATCTGCTGCGAGCGCTACTTTGAGTTCTTGTGTAAATGATGAGATCTTCAAGAAACCAGAAGTTGAAATGTCTGTGGTTGTCTGTGAAGGAAACTGTGTTTTAAGAGCCGACACCGAAACAAGACACTTCCTGTTTACCCTCAGTGGTTTGTGCCCAGCCGTACAATGAAAAAACCTTTTTAACGTACTAAGAAGTGTGGCGCAATGCCATAGAAGAACCATTTTGGTTCCTTCATTCAAAAGTTCTTAAAGGGACGGTTCACCCAATAAAGATTTTTTTGGGTCAAGACAGAATTTCATTATTGGGGGAACTGTTCCTTTAACAGAGCCGTTTCTCTCTTACCATTTATAATACGTCGAATATTTTTCCACTACAGAAAAACCTTTATGGAACCATACAGCCAGACCTAAGAACCTTTTAGCAGCTTGCAACAGAAAATTATTTTCAGGACATCGATATGAGGTATATCCCAAAATAATTTGCCTAAGAATTCACGTTTCTGTTTCAGTTATCTGTAAGGTACTATGGGGAAACAAAGAATACGATCGGGAACGCTGTGTTGCACCTTACAGCTGTTGGTAAGTTCTCCGTCCTCTCTCATCATCAACACAAAGCATTAGTTGTCATTCAAGACAAAATGCCAGTAAATAGCTTTCACTTATGTAAATGAAAGATATTTTATTATAAATGTACGCGTGTGTAGCAACAGATGATCTGTTCTTTGTTCTTTTGCAGAGATGTCTCTGGATGTGGATGCAGACCGGGACGGAACTGTTGAGAAAAACAATCCAAACAAGGTGTGCTTTGTCTCTTTATGGTGATCTGTTCTGTGTGGACGTCAGGGGATTTGTTTCAGATTGACTGCTGCTGGCTTGAAGGTTAAAAGTCTTAGATAAAACCTAGAAAATGTGTCAAATTAATAATATTCGAACACATACTTGAATAATATCATTTATTATTCGGGGATGAAGTGACATAAAAAATACATTCAATTAAATAAGAGAATACACTAAAGAAATCAAATTAAATGATATATCCAAAAGCATTTGATCACAGTTTGAACGTCGACGCACAACAGACTGGTATCCAAATAATGTAGCACTTTATTAATTTATTGAAAGTATTTCTAACAGGATTTTCTTCTCAGGCATCATGGAAGTGGGGTCCTAATGGTCATGGTGCTATTCTTCTGGTCAACTGTGATTCCGAGTCCGAATACTATAAGACGATGGACTCTGAAAAAGATGAGATAAGTAAAGTCTCAGGTAAGTTTTTACGAGGGTATAAAACATATTTCATGTTCAATTTCGATCTATTTTTAATGTGGGATTCTGGCCTACTTGGATTTCAAAAGTGCTACCCAGCATGAAACAACATGTGTAAAGACCAAGTGGCAAATTTTGTGACGCTTGTCACAGACGTTTTCTTACGTAAACATAAACGATTGACCTCTTCTGTCATGGTAGATTTGCAGGACATGTCTAAGATGGTGTTGCGCATCAACGGGCCGCCTGAACTTCCCGAGGGCTATAAACTGATCATGAACATCTCAAAGACAGCATCTGAGAGCGTCAGGGTCTTCAGTCCTCGAAGCGACAAAGGTGGACAATCTAAAACATGGAGTGAGTTAATACACGGACGTCAACAAAATGATGAGAATGATAACCAGTGGGAAATGTTGTACTGAGTGACATGTGGTCTTTATTGTAGAGCACAAACTTCTGAAGCTTTTTCTGAAGGATCATGTCATGGTGGTGGGAAAGGACTGTTTGGCTGATGAAGTGCCCTATCTAGGTGGCAAAAGTGAACTGCAGTTCTTCGTAGAGGGTCTTCGATTCCCTGATAAAGACTTTGATGGTCTCATCACCATTAACCTCAGTCTAACAGAACCCAGTGCTAAGGTAAGAGCGAGAGAAAATGACATGATGATGATCTCTGATACAACTGTACATGTTTCTCATTTTAACAGCGTTTCAGCTTTTCAATAAATTGGACTTCTCGTTTTATCTTTCCAACACTATTTCTTTAAATATCTATGATATTTGTTTTTAAACAGGGTTGTCCCGAAACGCCCATCTTTACAGACACGGTCCTGTTCCATGTGTCCCCGTGGATCATGACCCCCAACACCCTTAAACCCATAGAGGTGTTTGTGTGCAGGTGAGAATCTAAAGCTCTACTCAAGGACTTCATGTCATTACAAATATTGATTTCATTTCATTTCTAGCACAAATGATAACTACGCATTCCTGAAGAGCATCAGGAACATGGTGGAGATTTGCGGCTGCAAACTGAAAGTGTGTCATGAGTACATGAACCGAGGGGATCGCTGGATGCAGGTGAGAAATCTTTAAATAATCTCTCTCGATGACACATTGACTATCAAGGTTATTATTAAGCATCTTCAGCAATGGTTTCAATGAGTTTTTAGACACATTTCATACGACATATTTGGTTCTAGTTTGCATCGATGCTAATTGGATCATCTGAATTAAAACTTGCACTAGAGAAAGAGGTTGAATGTGACTTGCGCTTATGCTTATAGTGTGTGATGTGTGAAGCTAATCATTACACGTTTATTGCCCTCTTAATCATTAAACTCTTATCAGTTATCTTGCTGGCGTCACGCAGCAAACGTTCGAGCACACATACACACATAACACTCTTTCACCACACATCAAAACTATTTACCTTTATAGATTTAGTTTTGCATTGACTCAATAATGTCGATCCATCATTTAGGTCTAAATCAATAGTTTTGTATTAGTTGATAAATGATGACTTACGATGAGTAATCCTTACTATAACTCTGTCCACAGGATGAGATTGAGTTTGGATACATTGATTCCCCCCATCATAGTTTTCCTGTCGTTCTGGATTCCCCTCGTGATGGAGAACTTCAGGATTTCCCATACGATGTCCTTCTGGTAAGTCCCAGAGGCGGTTTATTATTATATCTTCACATGAAAGCATCATATTATGTTTATACAGTAAACACTACAACTTGTCACAGGGGCCGGACTTTGGTTACGTGACACGGCAAGTTGTGGATGAGAATGTGAGCAGTCTGGATTCTTTTGGGAATTTGGAGGTTAGCCCACCGGTCACAGTGAATGGAAAGAGTTATCCGCTCGGCAGGATTATCATTGGAGTTGCGTTTCCTACGTAAGTAACACCGAGGAGTGATTTTATTGGCGAACCGTTCAATATAATGTATCACGAGAACCCATTTTCTTTGTTTTAGTTCAACGCAGGGACGCAACATGACCAAAGTCGTCCAGGACTTCCTGTGGGCACAGAAGGTTCAGACGCCGATCGCTCTCTACTCGGATTGGTTGGTTGTGGGTCATGTGGACGAGTTCATGACCTTTGTTCCCGCCCCTGACCGAAAGGTTAACGCGTTACTTTTAAGAATAGCGTACTACTGTATCTATGTATGCACTGTTTAACAGATGTAGTATGCATACAATAATATAATTTTTGGTATGCATGGCATGCATGACTTCCAGAGCGCGGTATAACATATTGTATCCCACAACGCAATTAACTTGAACTAAAATTATAAAACGACAACATTCTTAAGTTCCTCTATGGTTTTATAGAAATTCCGGTTGCTTCTTGCCAGCCCTGATGCTGGATACAAAGTGTTTAAGAGGCTGCAGAACGACGGAGACGGAAAAGCCAAAATGTTTCCAGGTAAACGCTCGCCAATTTTACTTCACCAAACCTCCCCAGTTGACTATTCCAGCTAATCCGTTTGACTTGCGCAGGACTAGAAGAGGCCATCTCAGTAGACGACCTCCTAAATGACAAACAGCTACAGGTGGAAAACATCTACGTGCAGGTCAGTGAGATTTTCAACAAATGTCAGCCTGTAACGATCAGAGATACAGATGCTGAGAGCGTGTTTACTCTCCCACAGAACTGTATCGATTGGAACAGAGATGTGCTGAAGAAAGAACTTGGTTTGGACGAGGAAGACATCATCGATTTGCCCATCTTGTTTAAAGTGAAAGAAGACGATGGACAACACAGAGCTGTGGCCTATTACCCAGATATGGTGCAGTATCGTATCCAAAACAAATATTCTTATTGTTTGTCTTGACGTTTTATAGCCAGATTGTTGTTTGTTTTGATCATAATACCTGTATTTACAGGTAAACATGCTGGTGTTGGGTAACCAACTGGGCGTCCCCAAACCGTTTGGGCCCCAGGTGAAAGGGAGATGTGCTTTGGAGACGGAGATGTGTTCTCTTATGGAACCTCTGGGTCTTCAGTGTACCTTCATTGATGACTTCGCCCCCTACCACAAACTTCTGGGTGAAGTTCACTGCGGATCCAATGTGCTCCGAGAATCATCGACGTTCAGATGGTGGAACCTAGAGCTGTGAGAGACGAGAGAATCTAGACGGATAGTCATTTCAGAAGTGTGATTTATTCTTTAACAATCTGGTTTAAAATAAAAACATTCGTGCCTTAACCTACAAGCAGAGCAATAGAAAATGACAGCAGCTACCGTATAATAAAGTTAGCAGAGGTTGTTAAAAAAAGTCATACTCGCCTTCATACTATGATTTCAATCATGTTATAATAGAATTGTGATTTTTGGTTCCTTTAAAACGTTACTGTGATGGCGAGATAAACTCACCATTTGGATCTTCTGTGCTTTACTTTCTACAATTGATCTTACTGATGCTGTACTGAGCTTTACAGATGACTGATGTTGTGACTTCACTACAATGCCATGCTTCTCTTTCAGTGACGGTATTTCTCTGGCTGCGGGATAAATCTCTCTTATACATCATGGCAACAAATAAATATTTCACGAACCCTCTGACCTTTATTAAACATCATTGATCACTTTTGGATTACAAAAAGAAGAACATGTTGTATATACAGTGAAACATTTCTTAAAGTACAGTAAGCACTTGTTGTAAAAGAACACAATCACTCGCAGTAAGCAGACATCTTGAAATAAGTTTGCGCTTAAATGCGTCGTGTGTGCAATCGCAGTACGTCCAAGTGAAACAGAAAAGACACCACGAGCACATCCTGATGTCTGGATGAGAAGATGTTATTTAGCCACTCTCAAAAAGTGTTCGCACTGTCAGGTCCCAAGCGTCTGTAGGTTAACATTTAAAATCAGTGGTTTTGAGCCAGAATTTGCAGTTTAATTCTTTTGGAACAAACACCGCACCATCATTTTTGACACAAGCATTATGGCAGTGTAAATCTGATTTCATGCCCCATGGTACACTAAAAACAAACCGTAACAATGTTAAAAAGATGACATGATCTAAAACAAGCAGTTTTTATACAGCAACAAAAGTTAGATATTCAAAATGCGAATGTGTAAAGTAAGAGAGCAAGATAGTATATCAAATAAGTGTGCAGGGTTCCCACAGTCACGCAAAACCTAAAGGGACAGTTCACCCCAGAAATGTAAATTCTGTCAACCTATGTTCACCCTCGGGTTGTTCATAACCTTCATGAATTTCTTTGGAAGGAAGATGTTTGGAAGACTGTCAGTAAACCGGTTTCGTCCCCCATTTAGTCCCATAGTAGAAAAAATGAATACAAAGGGGATTAAGATCTGTGTGGTTATTGACATCCTTCCAAATCTCTTTCCTTGCGTTTAGCAGAACATAGAAATGTATACAGGTTTGGACCAGCCTGAGAGTGAATAAATGATGACAGGAATGTCATTTTTGGGCGAACTATGAACTAAAAGGTATTGAAACTAAACATCTTACAAGTCCAAAACTTTCTTTAATGAACATTTATCGATGACTAAATCTGAATGGTTAATTCAGTCCCGCAATCTCTAAAAATCCAATAACCCCAATGAACAAAATTCATCGTTGATATGTTGTGGGAACCCTGTATACATGTGTGTGCAATTCAACAGTTTTACATTCATATTGCTCACTTTCACCGTTATAAATGATAACAAACTTTCACTACACACGTTCACGTTTCATTTGTCAGTAGTCCGCACAGATCGCTTGAGTTACTGTCTTTAAAGAGCATTTACATTAGTGTATGTTTGGTTGTACAAAACATTTCCAACAGAAAGAACACAACGGCTACTCTTGCAATACAATAAATAATATTAAAGAGGATCCATCATCTCACTCCTGATCTATTCATTTTGTCGTATATGCTAATAGCTAAAGCTTCGCCTCCGGATGGGGTTTGAAATCACCAGAAAGATCGTCGACTACAGACAACACTTAACATTTATCAATAACGGCATCATTATTCATCACAGACAGAGAACGACATGGTCAGGTGTGTGCTAGAAGGTTGTGTGAGGAAGGGTTTAGGCCCAACCTTAATATTTCGAGAGATACACATGTCCCCAAAAGATCTACTTCAATAAATAAATAAATAAATAGAATGAATGAATAAAAAACGACAGTAGGTCAGAGAAAGGAAGAAGCTGATGATAAAAGCATTGATGTTTTCCAGATAACAGGAGTGTGACAGCAGACAGAGATCTTCTCTACTGTGAACTGTTGTCGTGGATATCTGACATCAGAGTCGGCCGCAGCCAAACACGACGTGTTCGGCAGGTTTGCCATTTCGCCTACAGGCCAACAGCCACGTGTTAGAGAATAAAAGGGCTTTGCCCTTAATAGTGTGCTGATATTCTGATCCACACCTGCCCGGCTCGAACAACTCAGTATTCAGTGTCTATAAGAACTCCCGTAAGCACACAGAGTTTCCACAGCAGGAGGGCCGCTCATGAAAATGCTGAGAACAAAATGAAAACGGACAGATGTTAAGATTGTGCAAATGTCCTGCTATAAGCTGTTACAGCAATTTAGATTTTGTACGTGGTTAACATTACATAAACAGAATGATGCAATGAACACTAAATGCACTTTAGAAAAACACTTTTTCTGACCTGCTGATGGACATCTGTGAAGTTATCTACAGCCTGCTGGACAGCTAGCAGTTCTGTGTAAAACACACGCACGCGCACAAACAAGAACAAGCCAAGTTAATGGAATTCATGATGTTTGGTTAAACATATGGTTAAAAGCTGAAATCCTTCATTTTACTACGATTCACACCAATAAACTTTTAATAAAGATTTGTTCTGGCGGATATCATTTTGCGGGTAGGGACCGTTTGACATCATCTGACTTGACCCAAAAGATAAGTACACAAAATAACCACCAATTTAGGTGATACAGAGTCAAACTATTATTAAACATACACCAAACAAAGTGGAAAATGCTCTCTGAGACAATTATTTTTAGTTTGTGTACAAAGATGTATGCTAATATATATAATTCTAGCATGTATTCTATGCTTATACAATGTATTTATCTTGTTTTCTATTGTTCGTTTTTTCCTATATTCTCCGTTTAGTTGTTTTGCAACAATGCAAGACTGTTAAAAGCACTATAAAACTACATCGGAATCCTCTAAAAAATGATACACAATTGTTTTGTTTCATATAACTTTCTTTGTATTATTGCATGATGCTTTAGGGAATTCACCATGTTGTTTCTACGGTGGCCCCAAACGGACAAACTGCCCTACGGAGCGCGTTTCCTAAATCTCCTTCGGCAAATAAGAGTAAACGTGACAGTATCTGAGTCCTGCGAGAGCCGGCGTAGTGCTTCGAGAAAAGAGTGCCGAGCGGTTGAGTGTGCCGTTGGTTGCAATTTGCAGCCTCGCCACTTGATGCCGCTAAAATCTCCACATTGCTCCTGTAAATTTGCTGCGAACAGTTCTTACCGAGTCTTGTCTCTCTGTTTTGGGACGGGGTTCAGACTGCTGTCGATGGGGACCTACAGACAAACATCAAAGTATGAGCGCAGTTACGCACTATACAGACCGACACACACTATAGAATCTGTGCAGTCCTACCAATTTTGTTTATGATAAACATAAAGGGTAAATATAAGCTTCGCAAGCATGTACAAGACCAAAAGTGAGTCAAGACCTGGAGGCAAAAACATTTTATGACATTAAAACCAATATTTTCTGACACCATGTAGTTTTCCTTCTGTTTCTCCTCCCATTTGATGTTTTAATTGAACCCAAGTGGGCATTAAAGTAAGTATTGCACAAATATTTCTTTTTATCACGTATGTGTTTTAGACTATTTGTTCTCACCATGTGAGCTGCTCTGGTTTGTAGGAGCCGAGCTGTCCTCTAGCCACACAGCGCTGTATGGAAATGAATCTCGCTTTTGTGGCGTACCGGCCGACGACAGACTCTCCTGCACACCAAAAACATTCAGCATGCAAATGACAGAACCCGTCAGCCAGCGTGCTCTCTTCAAGCAATTACATGCAAATACCAAAACCCATTACGTGTTCGTGTTCTTTTATCGTTGTTGGTATGTGTGAAAGAAACACAATGCAATGCATCACTAGAGAATGAGTAATTGTGCGTTTGTATTGATCACTGATTGGATGATGACTCATAGGTGGGTGTGGCCTCACCAGTCCGGTGTCGTACTCTTCTGCCGCTTCGAGTTGGTGCTCGTTCTCCTCCACCACGCTGGTGAAGCTGCTGGCGTTGGACGAGGAGCGAGAGAGGTCCTGAGACTCGGGGATGGAAGGAGCTCGACAGCACAGTGCGTATCTACAAAAACACGAAAAAACCAAATGGTCATTGGAAAACTGCTTGTTATGATCATTATTCTGAACTCTAAAGTTAAAGAAATGTCTGCGCTTGTACCCGATCTTGGTGGCGGACATCTCGGGTGAGCTGTGATTGGATGAGTTGTCTAATCGGAGTTCTTGAGTAAAGCTGCCGTCAGATCTCTGTGGAATGGGAGACACCTCTCTGCTGCTGGGACGAAAAGAAACACGCTTTAAGAAAACAAGGGATGTCCTCGATTAAGGATTTACATCGGCGAATCAGAAGTGTCACGTCCTGCATATAGTCGACTGACAGTCGAATCGCACGCGTGTGTGTGTGTGTGTGCGTGTGAGGACGAAATCAATTGCAATCAAACATCAGTTTACAGAACTTGTATAGAACAGAATATACCTTTATAATACATTATGAAAAACGAAATAAGCCATATTCAAGTCACAATGTGCAAAATAAATGTGTTTAGGCAAAATGTCGGAAATGCAAGGGAACATATTTCAAAACACAAGCCGCAAATAGTAAAATGAATGGATGTTTTCCTGAAGCATCACGTAACAATGCTGTGCCATACAATACAAGACCAAATTTCATGTATTTTTAAAACTACTCGATAATAATGAATTATTTTTTACAGACGGGAATACAAGCACGTTCATGACCAAAGAACTACCAATAAAGTGATGTTATTTAGCGCACACTCTCCGTCTTTCTGACAAGGCCATTGAACATTGAGTCCGAAATGTGTATTTAGAACTATGTGCATTTATAGAAGAGTTCATGCATGTATATATGGCCATTCAGTAAGTGACAAATGTTTGGTGACGGTGTACACATTCATTTGCGAGTCATCTGCGGGTGCGTGCGGCTCGGACTGCTACCGGTCTGACAGGACAGAAGATGCGGAGAGACGCGTCATAGCCGGACCTGGCGCTCATATGTGCCGTATATGTTCTCCTGCATTCAGGTTTCTGGTCCTACCTTCTCTCCTGAACCTCCTGTATGTTCTCGATCCCAATCGCGCTGCTCCTCCTGGAGGTGAACGGGCCAGATTTCTTCCGGGTTGGGCTTTTTCCAGGAATGATCAAAGACTGAGGAGATATAACAATGTCATCAGTGGTGCGGGATGTCATCGAGTTCATGTTCACAGTAACACTCCAGTAAAACTCCTGAACACGAAAAGTTGTTTTATGCAGTGTTTGGTAGTTAAGTGTTAGTTTGTCTAAAACTTCTGTCAAGTTTTCTTCCCTCATGCCGTTTAAAACCTGTCTATGAGTCTTTATGTGGAACACAAAAGAAGGTATTTTGAGAAATGTCTCGGTGGTTTCGTGTCCGTACAATGGACGTCAATGGGGTTCAGTGTTGTATGTCTACCAACATTCTTCAAAATATCTTCTTCTGTGTTCTGCAGAATATAAAGGTCATACAGGCTTGACATGAGAGTTTTTTCATTTTTTGTTTGAACTGTCCCTTCAGGCATGTTTTAAATCTCATTTAAATGTACGACGCATCTACTTTGTATAGTGAAAACGCAGCAACAAACACTCCCACAGTCCGGTTCGGTACCCGTACATGTGTATATGGATTTTGTGAGTCATGCGGTTATTAAAGTTATATCACCCGAGCCGATGTGTTGTGTTTGATACCGAAATGAATGTGACTTTAGTTTTGTTCGGTTTCTCTCCATACAGTGTAACAGCAATGACGATGATTTTGAGCTGAGGATGACTTAAAGGAACCACTCCTGAATATCGGAACGATTTTGTACAACGTATTATGCTGTATAACAAAAAAGACTTTTCCTGTAAGCTAAAAAGAATGTTGTGAAGGGAGGTGCTCGATAACACAAATGTGTCCCCGCCAAGGCAAATGGGACACAAAATACTACAACTCCACCCAAGGGAACGTCTTCGCTGTGACCGTGACGCAAGTTTATTAACATGTTTCATTCAAGGTCATGCTACTTTTATATTTCCTTATACGTAACTTTTTGCGCTTGATATTGACATTATGAAAGGTGCTACATTATATTGAAAATAAAATCGAATGAATAAAATTCAGTTAATTGAGTTTCTCGATGATTCCCGTAAACTGATGTCCTTTATGTCTCTTGAAGAGAGGCAAACACATCCCTGTTGTAAAAACAGCAAACGCTGGTTAGTGCTGGAGATTGAAGAACTATCTGAGATCGCTCTCCATTTATCAAGGAGAAATAATAGAGATATTAAAAAGATCTGACGTGTGATTTTTCTTTCGGTTGCATTGCATTGCCAGATTAAAAGAGGACAATGAGTCACGTGCGCAGAGCCCCATCTGTTCTACTGACCGCCATCCAAACACATCACATGAACGCATTACAGATCCGTTTCTATCTTTAAATGATGACGATCCGACATGGCAATAGAAGACCTGATCCAGAACCAGCCTGAACCTCACAGATGTGCCACCCTGACACATGTACCGAAGGGTCAAAGGCGTTCAGAGGGCGATGTGAGCACCAGCTGCGGCTCAGGGCAGAGAGTTTGGTATAAACTAAAGCTGGCACACGCGGTTTCCAGGCATCTCGTGGCAGATTGCTTTTTAGACTCTGGCGGACTGCGGCATTTATTTTTTATCATGTTGTGTATTGTTAACAATGTAAGATCTTTTGACAGCTGGAAGGCTGCGGTTACTCACGATGCCGGCTGTTTTGGGGGTTTCTGGAGGGTTGTGGGTAAAACTCCCGCTGTGGCTTGTGGAGACAGTGTGCGGCTTCTTGTTACTGAGGCCCATCGCGTCCATCGACTGACTTCTACTGCGGATCACACGCTGGAAAAAGGACATGATGAATTAGAGATGTAAGATGCATTACTGCAAAGCAACTCTAGGGGGCACTCCGAGACTGCGGCTTTAATAGCGTTAACATGACTAAAAGATGTTTGACATACGATTACCCACGATGCAGTGTACTTAAGTTATGGTTATTATAGTTAACTAAAAGTTTTAACACATATCTTTTCAATCAAACCAAATAAGAAATCGGTCTAAATATGATTTGAAAGACTAAGCAAAAATGAGAAATATAGCCTTGAGCAATAAAGTGAAATAGATTAAAGTTGAGGCACTAAAATTATTAAATCAAAATAAGTAAAAACTTAATTTAAACTAAAACTTAGTAATTAAATAGCAAATATTTCAAAAATAATTAAATGACAAAAAATAAAACATTGCTAAAATAAAGAAAATAAATATGTGTCAATTAAAAGATAAATTAAATAAATGGAATATTGCAATTCATTTATAAAAGCTATTTCAATACAAGAACTACCATCAAACAAACAGAGGTGATTATTTACAGAAGAAAGATTATAAAAATGTATGAATCTAAGGTTGATTTCTAAATTATTTTAATATTGCAAAAATGTTATGTAAACTTCAAGTTTTAGGTTGATGCAAATAGCACAGAATCTTGTAAGACAGATATATCTTTTTCCAGGTACAAAATGACAGATTATTATTAAATGACTATATATTTTGTCGGTTAGATCGGTTTTAAATTGTATTAAATAAACAAACAAAATTTAATTTGATTTACACACTTTGTATCACATTATTTAGCAAGTTATTGTGTATCACAACAAAAACTTAACTGAAATTTATAGCAAATTTTTAAGTGTTATTATAATAAAAATAATATAAAAACGGGAAACTATCAGTTTTCAGCTGGATGGTGTAACAGATTTAAACAGACTACCTTAAAAGATTCAAAGAAGCCTCCTCCGCCTCCTCCTCCATTCTCCAGTTTATCATCATCTCCACACAGACCCATCATAGACTGACTGTTGAGGTGAAGCTCCTCATATAAAGTCTCCAGAAGAGCAGAACGGGTTCTCTCCTAGAGAACAAATAACGGTTTTCAATGTGCAATCCACCAATGTGCGCCGTCAACCCAAATGTAAAGAGCATCCCATCCAGTTCTGTACCTCCAACTTGGCAAACTTTTCAGCTTTGTAGCAGGAATATTCAGCATTGATCAGTTTGGTCATGAGGAACTCGTGAAACTCAGGAGTCTGGACAACACACGAGGAAAAAAGAGGTTAAAAAGAGAACGAGTCATTATTATGCAAGAATAACTTCATTTTGAAACAGTGCACCTTTCTGAAGATGGCAGGGTCTGGGAGAGTTGGTCCAAAGAAAGACACATCATCTCTCGCTGTCACGGATACCTTTTCAAATCATAAGAGAAAACGCATAATAAATATTATAAAAACAAAAGTCCCAGGGACTCTAGACCAAGCAGACTCGTACTGGGACAGTTTCCAAAGTGAATAATCAACATTTAAGTTTCTGATAGATTCAAATAATCCTCATGATCCACATTTCATCCCACATGAAAAAATACATTAGGGTTTACTAACCTGTACACTTAGTAATGGTATAGTATATTACTCTATATTATTAGCTATGGTTAGACTAGGTTTATAAACTTTACTAAACTTTAATAATAACTCAAGTATTTTCTCAAGTAAATATTTAACAATGATGAATAATAAAATGACAAAAACATTTAAAACATTGCTTAAAATAAAGAATACACTCAATTAATTATAATTCAAATAAACATTAAAATATAAAATAAAAGCAATGACAAAAAAACAAATCTAACTTGATGAGAAATGTAATAAAATGATTCATAAATCTAATGCTTCAAGATATACAGGTATATAATTCGTTTATTGCTTAAAGTTATGTATACTTAAAGTTTTAGGTTGATGCAAATAGCACAGAAGGTTTTTCCAGAGAGAATTCAGTTTTCAAATAAATAAATATAATTGAATTACAAAACCGTATGAAACACTTTAGTAAACTTTAATATTAACTATAGTAAGTTCTAGTTGAAAAATATACATAAAACAAGTTTACTATAGTAAATACGAAGGTATTTCATATGCCACGGTCATAATCTTCTACCTTATACAGGACGTTATCCGTGCAGGCGTTCTCCACTTGAACCACCACGTAAGCGTGCAGAAAGTTGGACGCGATCATATCTGGAACAAACGGTGTGTTTTCCTCTTGAAAAACGATAGCCACGATGTCATTTCCTATGTGCCTTTTCCTCTGGAGCTGAAAAGAATTCATAGGACATTAGCATTGTGAAGTATTTTGAGAATCGCTTCTTTTAACAGACCGGCCTGAAAAGAAACATGAACTGAAAAATGAACTTTTGGCGTCAAACTTATTTCATCACTTTCATTAAAAGCATTAAGGTTAATCAGACTCATCTGATCCTCATCCGACGTGTACATGACAGCTTTGAATGGGATATCACGATTTTATCGTGATATGTATTATGAAATAAAACAATGCTTTTGATCAAATGCTTGTCTTATTTATTATAGGTTTATTATGATAATAATGTTGGAGTGTCACCAGGTTATTAAGCGCTAAATTATATCAATAATTATGTAGAATATTGATACAGATCACAATATCGCGACGACATTAAAGATTTTACAATTTATGTGTTTTAATACACCAACCTTATCAAAGCCATGAAACGCAAAGCAATAATTACATTCAAACCTTATTTAACATGCATTACAATAACGCACAATGACAATTTTATCTCCCATAAACCTTTCTCTGATTTGCTTCCCGCCCTTTACGCATTCACTTCACAGCTTGCTCATAAATATGTGGACAGTGAAACCTCGAAAAACTGAGCATGATATTGTAGGTCACGGACGGCTCTGTGGGTTCTTGGCAGATGTCTTGCCCAATTTTAGATAGAAGAAACGAATCATTTAAAGATAAAAATCAAAGTCTGTCCTGTGTCCATTAGCATAAGAATACACACGAGCGCTCATATCACCCATATGTTAGTCCTGGTTTTCATGGGCAGCATCATAAGAAACCAGTCTGTGCTGAAACCCTGAGGTGATGTTTTCTATCGGAGCGATGTGATATATGGATGGGAACAGATGGCTTTTCACGATCAGTGTTTTTTGGCACCGTGTGGCATCTCTAGGGGTGACCAACTGGTCATGTTTTTAGAAATGACACTACGTGCAACAGAAAACAACATTACAATTTACAGCACATGATGTTATGGGTTCGTCCAAAGGCTGGAGAAAATAGATGCCCAATGTACGAAACCAAAATACAAACATAAGAACGTAGAAATGTTGCATGCACATGGAGAAGATACTAAGAGGTTTTACCTGCTGAGAATCTCCTTCCGTGTACGGCAGTTTAGTGGACACGTGGAACATGATCTCTATATCGTGGAAGTTACAGTAGACCGATTCGGTTCCCGTTTGGCCGTGTGTCACATCCAGACCACCACGAAAACTGCAGAATGAAAGAAGAGAAAATGTATGTTAAAAGCAGCATCATAGATAATACATTTAAAGGCATACAAAATAAAAACAGTAAAGCACTATGATAAATGTGAATATATGGTCACCTAGTGGAAGCAAAAGTGTGACTAACCATATCAAGCACATTCGGTTGTTTTAGGATCAACATGTCTGTAGATCTAGAAATAAATGCTTCATGGGTAAATCTCAAGTACTGTAAGAGCACCATACCCTTTGAAGTCATGAAGTTCAATCTTCTCTCCTAAGAACTCTAAAAACTCAACAAAGGCCGGACTTTCCTCACTGTTCTCAAACAATTCCTCCTCTGTAGACTATGGAAGAGGAAACATTTTCAAACTTTATTTTTTAGAATATTAAGACACACGCACAAATAATAATAATAATAATAATAATAATATTGACTGTTTTAGTGTACAATATACAGTTTGGTTCCAAAATGAGATTAAAAAATTGTTTGTGTGTGTTCCCATTAATATCAATAAAACTGCAGTTGGTTTGTTTTGATTTAAGCCATAATAACTAAAAAAATACAGCTTACAAACATGATAACATCATAAAAAACATGATTTTGTAAAAACTGACTTCTCTTTTTGGAGCCAAACTCTTCATACATATGCGAGTACATTTTTTCTTACGATTACTTAATCAAATGAACTACATCAAATGTAGTTTGATTGATATTACTTGGAATACACAAAACAGTTTTTCTTTCTTTGCAAATATACTCATAAGTATATAAATATTCATATAGACAATATATATATAGCAGAAGCATGAGATACGTGAGGGCATGACATCTGACCTGGGCAAATTTCTGGTAAACGACTCCAAACTTGAAATTGTTACTGATGACATGCTCATCAAAGGTCACGATGAGTCTAGACGCCTTGAAGAAAAATGCAAATTAGGGTCGAGAATCAATCTGAATCAATTGTTCTTCATTGCAGCTTACCTTTGGGTACAAGACGGGGTAAAATCTGTCCACATTCACCTCTTCACAGATAAGCTTTGAACATAAACAAAAAACAGCCATTAAAAATTTCACAAATATTAAGATTATCTAATTATTTAATCTATTAAATACACAAAGCTGTAAATTCGACGTGTAAATATATGTAAATCAAATTGTATTTTACCTGATATTAATATTCAAATTGTCACTGTCATGCAAACTAACATTTTAAAAAAATAACCCCAATAATGACTTTCTGCTACAAACATGTACACTGATGTCCAACCTTTGCCATCTGGATCACATTGGGGAACTCGGTCAGACATGAAATGGGTATCACATCATGGTGGGTTTTAAACTTTGACCTAGAATAAAAGACAATGGAGGACAATAGATTCATAGAATGCTTGTTGTTATGCCGGACACATTGAAAGAGCTGTATAAAAACCATCTGGAGGACGCAACCTGATTATATCATCACAAACTGTGCAGAACGTGTCATGGTGTTTCTATTGCATATTTTGAACACTCAAGTCAGAAGCTTTGAAAGTGAAAAAGAAATGGACATTTTTGGTTGAACAGGATGTTTGGAGTTTTTGAGCAAGCAAATCAAATTAAGAGACAAAACATGGCAATACAGTAAATACTACAGCTCTTTCATTCTTACATGTTTTGACATTTTTATTTCAATTGTTTAGTTTTGTCTATTTAAACTCTACAAACTTATAACACACAGTACCGTTCATCCCTTAATTTATTTAAAGACTTTTGTTTTCTGATAAAAAAATGACAGCTTGCACGTGAAGATGGTACATTGTGTTCGAATTTGCCAGTTAAAAAAAACAAAATGTGTAAAAAAAAGCAAATTTTTGCTTCCGTTTCTAAAGGGTTAAGATAAAAGATTCTGGCGAACAGGGTTGTGCACCATTCAGAATTAAATCGAGTATGACATTTGCATTAAGGTATAATCACAAAGATGCTTTTAAAATATAGTATTTCAAAGGAATCGTTCATCAAATCGTTTTAATTCGGTCATCATTTGTGACCCTGAAAACAAAACCAGTCTTATGGGTCAGTTTTTAAGAGAATTATGCTTCACCTGAAAGCTGAATAAATAAGGATCCTACAATATTTGGTCGACATACAACTATTTTATTTATAAAAATATTAATACTGAGAAAACCGCCTTTAATGTTGTCCAAATGCAATCCTTAGCATAGCTTATTACTCACAAAAATAAAGTTTTGAAATATTTACGATAGGAAATGTACAAATTATCTTCATGGAACATCGTCTTTACTTAATATCCTAATGATTTTTGCCTTAAAAAGAAAAATCTAGAATATTCACCCATACAATCTTTTGCCCAAAAACTCCCTGTGCTTTTTATGACTGGTTTTGTGGTCCAGGGTCACATTTATTTACCATCATCGTTCCGTTCAAAACCCGTACATGACTTGATGGGGGTCTATGTTGGGGGCCGATAGAAAATGACAATCAGGGTGAATAATCATGAAAGAATTTTCAATTTTGGCTGAAGCTTTCTTTTAAAAACAACATACCAAAGGATGCAATCGAATGCAAGCTATTTCAATATCACACTTCTCATCAAATACTTCCCAAATGAAATGATCTGAGGTATGCCGTCCACATTCATTTTAAAGCTGTGTACCCATTTGTGTCTACTACATTTTCTCCAACGTATTTTAAGAAGAGCATCTAATACAAAACCCGAAACATAACTCAGTTTGAAAGGGAAACGTCTTGTGTTCGTGTGTAAAGCGGTACCTGAGCAACAGTTGAAGATGCTCCTGGTCTCCAATCACATCATATTTTACAGAGAAGACCAGGTGGCCCAAGACGCTGTCCACCGAGTAATAATTGAAGTGCTCCTGTGGAAAGATATACACACTATATTCATACTTCAACTATAAAAAAGTGCCCTGAGATGAGAGAAGACAAGTGTACGACTGACACAGAATAAAAGCTTCCTAACACAAAGCTCACATGGACTTCAGCGATTACTTTTTCATAGTGCTTCTGGGACAGATGTGTTCACTTGACCCTTGTATGAAAGAGCTGAGTGAATATTCTTTCTCTTATTATTTAGCATTATCACAAATTACGGTAATCTTTTGCTTTAATAGCAAATCTGACCTTTCCCAAAAAGTCCTTCCTGTAGATCGTGGCGATGCTGTTTGTCTCCAGTGTACAGTGCGATGCAGGACACGGGGGCGGTTCTTCCGGCGCAGAGGAGGAGCCTAAATCATGGTTGGTCCCCTCAATCCAATAACCACCAAACTGCGGCAGCAGAATCAGCGGTAAGGGCCCGGTTCGTCCCAATACCTGCCGGCACACCAATCCAAAATCAAAACACTTCTCCAAACAAACCGTATCTCAATATACAAAGCCGAACATGCTTGTCACCTCATGGACGCTGGGATAGGGGATGTAGTCTTCTTCTGTCTGTAAAGAAATACAGATCGATTAGATGTTGACATGTGAACCCTTCTGTGTAGTCACTCTAAGCTACAGAGGAAGAGAATAAATACGAAGAAATGAAACTTTAGACCTGCCGGGACTCATAATGCCTAACAAACCCCCTGAACTGTATACAATATTAATAAACCCGTAGCATGTGGTACAGATCACATGATCGGGTGTCTCTGTGTGGACCTTAAAAGGATAGTTCACCCCAAAAATAAAATCTTCAAATCTGTATGCATTTCTTTGTTGTGATGAACACAAGGATATTTGAAGGAACGCTTATAACCAGACAGATTCTCGATAAAGTAATATTTCCTACTATGGGAGTCAATGGGGGTCGAGATCTGTTTACATTTGCATTTAGCCGACGCTTTTATCCAAAGCAACTTACAAATGAGGTAAACAATTGAAAGCAATTGAAACAGCAATTGGTTATAAGCATTCTTCCAAATATCTTTCTCTGTGTTCGTCAGAATAAAGAAGTTTATACACATTTGGGACGCCTGGAAGGAAAGGAAAGCATGACTGAATTTTCATTTTGGGTCAAGTATCCCTTTAAAGGCTTTTAACTGCACAGTATTTACACTTAATATACACTTATTTTTGTCATATTGAATAAAAAAAGCATTATTTTGAGTGTGTAGGATATTTTCACAAATACTTAAGTGTTTAAAGGTGCGTTTCCAAACATATCATCACTAGTATAAACATTATAGTATATTTTTTACAATATAATATATTTGTTTATATATTATTATAGAGTATTCTGTGACATAATACAACTTTCTTGTTTTTGTGTCCTTTCATTTTGGCTCGATTAATATATGTACTGTACAGCGTCCTTGAGCCCTGGAAAGGCCCTATATAAATAAAACTTATTATTACAGCTGCTTAACAACAATACAAACTTGTGAAAAGAGCCACACTTCGACCTTGGTAGGGCGACCCTTCATAGGCCTTCATAGCCTTTTAAACTAGCATCGTAAATGAAATGGATCCTTATAATCGAATTATAAAGAATGCACGTTACATCTAATCCAAGCCGCATAAAAATACACGACACACACAAACATTGGATCACTAGTATGACGCCTTAAAATAACATTTGTCAGAAATGAAAGCGAAATTGTGTGTGTCTGTGTCCACGGAAAAACGAAACGGTGACAGCCGGGCTCGATGCGAGAACGTTACGTAATAGTTTGTTTACGTGCGAGTGATCATGTGTCTGAACACTATACATACACTTACTTTGAGAGGGGGTGGGAGAATGCATCTCTGTTCATCCATTCTGCTACTCTGTGATAGAAAATGTATTTCAGAACATCAGGGAAATCATCATCAGTATAACAAACACATTATGTTTTGCTTAATCAAAGGTGAAGTGTGTCACTTTTTAAGAAGAAAATATGCAACGTCGATTTGCAATGTCAAGGTCATACATTCTCGATTATTCTGTTGAAAAGATGACAAAGCTGAGCAGAGTTCGAACGATATGAGTGAAGTTGGCATTGTTCAAGCAAATGTCTACTGGCGACTAGAAGATGCTTTTATTTCATTTAAAGAAGATGCAGAATCAGACAGGGAACGTGTCACCGCACTGCGGGTTCACAGAGTTCAAAGGTCAAAAGGTCACATATTAAAATATCGGTCTGCAGGAAAAAACACAAAGACTAATATAAAAAACAGTCTCACCTGAATTCGCTCTATCATTGCAAATATATCTGATGTCTGAGAATCGGGGAATAGAGAGAGAGAGAGAGAGAGAGAGAGTGAGTGAGATGAACTGATAGGCTCATGAACAGATTTTATATCGCGTATGACTGCTGGATGTCGTCCAAGCATCTGCCACCGAGACGAATGGCAGCGCTAACAACGTTTCCTCCAGGTATTCTACACCTGCTTACATATGACAGCGTGTGAAACGGACTGAACCTTTTCTCGCTGAATGAATGTGTCGCTTCAGTAATGGAGACAGGCGCCTTTCGCCCACGTTCCAAAAACCAATAGCGCGTCAGATTCCGATGTCCTTCCCGACGTTCATCTCAATTGAACGTGAGCGGTGTGAAACAGTCATTTACCGCTTGGACGGAGCAGCTGTGAAAAATGTGACCTGTCTGCTTACAGCTGCGATGTCATATTGATGAACCCACGGTACAGAATAGACCAAAGGGTACGGATTTCTGAATCCTAAAGCAACGTCTCTCTAGTGAGTCTGGTAGCATCCTATATCTAGGAGTTTCCCATAAAAAAACAACTGCATTCAAAACAAGAACTAGAAACCAAAAGCATCTTTATAACTGCTGATACGCAGAATTTTCAAACACACACATTTGTTTTTATGTCATTGTGGAATAAATACATTATTATTCGCTTAATAAATATATTTTGCCTTTTTTATCTTATCTAAGACATTTTGTATCCGTCCATTGGACGTCTGAATGAATTCTGACAAGCTACAATACTTCTCATTTTCATTTCATTAATGGTTATAAATCCGTCAGAAGGACAAAGTAGTAAAAGTTTCCAAAACATCTTCCTCAAATTGTTTCCCAACTTAAACATCCCATATCACTGTTACATCACAATGTTAAACAGTACGTACTGTACTATGACAGATCTTACGCGAGCACAAATGATTCCTATGAGATGACAGAAATGTAAATCTGTTATTGTCTTTTCATTTCGCTATAAATAATAGAATGCATTCTTATGAAAAACCCCTCCAGCTATAAATACAATGCTGAGTCTTACAAAGCTACCAATATGAGATCATTTCGATGCAATTCGTCACATCTCTATTCTCATTATCATTACTTAAAACAAATAAAATCATCACATCATATTTGAAAAGCAAAGTGTTCGTACATGACCACGGCATTTGTCTATCAACTCACCAGACGTTCTTTTATGATTTTCATTACAATGACGTTACAGCATGAATCGTTCAGACCATAATCATCCAAAAACGTTTGAACACATCACACATACTGTATATGTATCTGTCAGGTTTCCTCTTTCAATTCAAGCACTTACGCTCTCTTGCACCATGATTGAGTTTCTCACACTAACTACTTTTCCTCTCTCATCCAGCATCTTGCTGTGTACTCACATCGCTGTGCCTCCGGCGCTGGCGCATAGCAACGAGGGCTGGACTGTGTAACCAGTACGTGCTCTTAGCCATGATGAAGTCGCAAATAAATTAAAGAAAACCTTGGAGATACAACTCTGACCCGCTCGCCTGTCTGTCTTTCTGTTTCTCTCTCTCGTATGTTCTGCTGGTGAGAAACGCCGCGGGGAGGGCAAGTACGAACCCATAGCTTCCTCAATCTCTTACAACTTCCCCAAATATGACCAGTAATGTACTAGAAAACTGGTAACTGACAAATGTTCTGTAGCTGCCAATGTGCATGCAGTTTGTGTGTTGGGTGATGTCACAGTAAAAGCAAGTGATGGTTAAACCAAAAATGAACATTTTGCATCTCTTCCTCATGTCATTCCAAACCCTTATGGCTGTGTGTCTTCTGCAAAAGAGAAAAGAAGATATTTTTAACATCCCCATTGAGTTTCACCGTATGGACCACGGAGGCGTTTCTCAAAATATCTTCTTTTGTGTTCTGCGGAAGAATGAAAGGTTTGGAATGACGCGAGGGTGAATAAACGAGGAAGGATTTTCATTTTGGGGTGAACTATTGCTTAAAGAAAACCAAAGCTTTGTGATGCTAGAAGGTTTGTGAGTAAACCTCAAGAGAGTTTTGTTTTCTAATATCATATCAAAATTGAGATCAAGCACCTCCGGGGGACCTCAGGAGACCAGTGCGAGAGAGGAAACAGGCCAGATGTTGTGTTTTATTGCAACGCTTCACACACAAAAAAGACAAAAAATTTAGATTCGTCAGTTGATGATGGATAAGACGATGATGTCACAATTCTTGAGAATAAAGGACTTCATGTAATGGTCACAGTTACAAAACTCAATAACTCAACACCAATATCATGAACAAATCCAGGCAACGATGGGAGGGAAGAAAAAAGTTTCAGGTTCGACTAATCCTATTCTGTAAAAGATTGCACAAGGTTTACAGTGTGGTGTTGGGTTAAAACCCCCTTGCTTTCTGCTGTTATTGCTCTTGGGATTCAGGAGAATCTATAGTAGCGACCATGTGTTTTCCACGATCAATGCGTTTACAAGCGAGATTCTCATAAGCCAGGTTTGTCTGTCAATTCTGGAGAGAGAAATGTTATTGCTCAATAATTTCTCTTTCATAACTCAAGACAGAGTTCACAGATATTTCATTTTGGTATCAACGTTATCCCTGATGTTTCTCCTGCGATTTCGGTTCGCAAGAGACAAATGTTGACCTTGAGTCTAAAAGAAAATGCAAATGGTCCAATCCAGATCATTTGTTATTTAAAATAAATGGAATAATTTAAGGGACAAGCAGAAAGCAAACCCCAACCATTATGACCCCGCTGTGCTTCAACGGAGACCCCTAAACAGATTGTGCAAACAGATCTTTGTTATGTCGTAGATTATGAGACACTCGGTACAATACATGAAAGCTTAACTACACATTGAATCGTTCGCAATGCCGTCCGGACGCTCTAATCATTCTAGGACATCCCTTAACACGGACACTTCTCTTCGCCAAATTCCCAATAGCCTTTGTGCTAATGCCTTTCAGACACGAATGAGTTCAATTAAAAAACACTCGGGAGGTAAAACAGGGTGTAAATGTCCCAGGGGCGAGCGGGCGCTGTGAAAACAGTGGTCTGTCTTTGGCTCATAAAAGTAAGTAAACCCAAAGTCGTATTCAACGACTGATACAATCAACCCAGTACAAAATATGTTGTACTCGAGATATATTTCATCAGTACGTGTTTCCATGACCTTCACTTGCAAAGCAATGCTTTACAAACTGAGATTTATTTAAATAATGTTTTAAAATATGTTTTAATATCTGGACCAAATTAGTATTCTGTTACTGAGCGAAAAACACTTTTTAGTTAGAGTTGGATGTAATTCTGGTGACACACTTCACCCGATGAAGCATGAACAACACAAACAAAGCAAGAAATGTATGGAGTCTTGAAAATTAAATATCGAAATAATAAAAGAATTCATTATAAATACACAAAGAGAGAAACGTGTTATTTACGATTTGAATAGACATTAAAGCTGCAATGTGTAACTTTTGCCTCTGTATCGCCATTAAACCATATAAGGTTGCTTTACATCTTTATCTAAATGTTATATATATATATATATATATATATATATATATATATATCTTACGTACGTACGTATGTTTAAGTTTACGTTATTAAAAAGATGTTGAAATTATATTTCCCATGAAATCGTAACCGACAGCTAAACAACATTCAACAAAGACCGTTTTTTTATTTACACGGTATTAAAGTCTATAAAAATGTAATCCATAAATGTACCGTAGAAAATAATTTTCAGTATTCATTTTTAACCGTATTAAGGATGTATTTTACATTTTGCACTGCATTTCCTAGTGCTTTCGCATTAAAAATAAATTAACAAAAAATATAATAGCAATACATTTCTCAATAACCGATTCGGTTTTAACCAAAATACGTTACGGATTGCAGCTTTAACATGTATAGATCGTTTTCAGAAGCAACAGTATAAACAAACGTCATGTTTCCCAAACTTAACTTAACTAATACAATAACATAAATTAATATAAATAAATATATATAACTAAACACAGATTGAAAGTTGAGTTTGGGCCAGGCTCATGCATCCGATGAAACCGTCTATACAGTGTAGATTTATTAATAATCTTACATTATGTTTAGGGCACTCCTAGTTTTCCATATAGAGTTCAATATGAAACAAATGAGGAAACCGTGTGTGCACAAACACAAAACAGATGCTCATCTAATTGTTTCAGATGATTTTTATGAGAAAAAAACAAGAACGGTAAAGTGGAAAAGTAGATAAATGAACAAAATGGTCTGTGATCCTGTTAGAATAAAGGTCAATAGAGGAGTGAGAAATTAAAATCCATCCCACCTTCACAAGAGCCAGACCAGGCGACGTTGTAAAAGGTTTGAACAGAACGGTCCGCTCTAGCGTGTCAGACATTCGTGGGGCTCTGCCATCTTGTTTCCTGTGGACACAACATAAATAACACATTAAATAAAAGCCAAATGTTCCTGATTGAAGGAAATCGTTTAAATGAGCGCGTAGGCATCCGCTGAAGATCAAATTAAAGCCGTGGCTCTGTCTCATCGATCGCTTCAACTGGGAAGGAATTGATCAGTTAGTATTCGATGCGGGCCGCCGAAAGCCCCACAGGTGTGCGTGAATGCAGACGGCAAAATAGCCAAACTTGAATGGAGAAACAAGCCCTGAAGTTTCCTTCACCAGCCGGCCTGTGATTTAACTCAAGCCATCAGCTCCGTTCAGACACATTATTTGACATCGATCGCTCTCGGTCTCGTACAGGTAGCTTTTAAATCAATTCAAACTCGCCATTTGGCACAGAATCTGTTCATGTGCATCCCGGTCTGTACAAATACAAACAATGTATAGCTTTTAGAGTTTATGATGTTCTCGACTCAAATGATCTGTATCAAAAATGAACATTTGGTCATTATTTCTTCACAACAAGAATGTTAACTAGCGTTCACACCACCGGATGATAACGTTATGTTTATTGTACGTTTATTGCATGCGTGAGCCCTTTAAATTAGAATGGATTTTATTGGTTGTGATGTAATGCTTGTTCTGTATTGTTATAGTTGTGGGCTCTGCCATTCTCTTGTGTCTATTTTTAACTTTATAGTTATCATCCTTGGCATCTCTGTATGTCCGTCTTTCTGCAGTTTATTGCCATTCGGCAGTAGATCGGATCCTGTCCAGCACACAAATCTATAAGATGGTTTCATAAGATATATATGTACCCAAGACAGTTGGACAAGAGGCAAAGGTTGACTGTACTTTATGAGCGACGTTACATCACTGAAGTATTTCATTAATTCTTTAGCACTTAAGGTCTCCCGGGGAAGACTGACTTCATTAGCCTGAAACCCCCTGAAGACCCCTGACAGTTCTGACAGCAGTACACGCTGTTGATATGTCAGCGCTCATAAGTAGAGCTTGACTGAGAGATGGCACAGAGAGGATGTCTTTTTTTTGTTCATGTTTTTATTTGTGTTTAGTTTCAAGACAAACTGTCACATCAAAACAATCCCAGAACTATTTCATATTGCATGTCTGTAAGTCTCAAATTGTAAAAAGCATCACGTCAATCTAAGACATCGAAACGTCCTCCCCGGCTCAACAGAACAGGACAGTGTTCTTCAGGCTCCGATTTCATGACTACCCTGAAAAATCACAGATGAGATCTATTTACTTCATTTGAAAAACAATTTGATTAAATGCAAACATTAATTCTGTTGCATCTCAGATATGTGTTCTGTGAAAAAGAGTCGGAAGAGACTGAGCTCAGATTTGTCAAGTCTGCCATCAAAAGTCAATATTATTGAAGATCTTAATGTGAATTCAAACACTTGCTGCCGATCATAAAAGAGAATAATTACATAGAAAGCACAGTCGCTTGCTTAAACTGAACGGGTCAATGAGAGTTTAAAGAACTGTCACGTAACCAAACCGCGTTTGGTGCAAAAAATATATTTATAAAACGATTTACAGTGGGTTAACAAAGACTCGTGAAAAACCGAAAGCAAAAAACAGGATTCATATAGAAAATGCAAAGCAGCGCTGCTCCCTGCTGTCAGGTGCACCTGCTAATACAAATGAATTTGACTGTGTTTACATGAATAAGCAATAAGCTATTTGACACTACACAAAACTACAACTCACAGTGTACGTGCGTGTGTAAAGAAAAAGACTAAATCAATGCATCACGGTTACATGTTTGTAGATAAAAAAATGAAGCAATGTTAGTAAACACAAGACAAAATATGAGCTGAAAAGATTCAGAGCATCAGTTCTTTTAAACGCACACAGAAGTAAAAAAACCTGCTTTGGAAACAATGACTTGATTTTGATGTCTAATACAAAAATGAACGTTGATAAACTTCATTTCTTTATTAGAGAACTTAATTTAAAGAAAACACGCTATATTTCTGTTGTGATTTAATATATATAAACGGACGTAATATGACGCGCTATGTTTTTATGATGTCCTGTAAAGAGATCAAGTTCACTCAAAAATAACATTTCTGCCGCATCATTTACTGTTATTAACTCGTGTTTGCTGAAAATCTGAAGAATCGTTTTTTATGGAACACAAAGATGATGTTATAACGTTAGTGACTCGCACCCCATTTACTTTCTTCCAGCAAAACGTAAGATGCTTAACAATCCATCAACAGAAGAGTGAAAGTGATACAGGTCTGCATCCACAACTTTTTGGCTAAACTAAGCCTTTACTAGCAGTTAACGGTTTACAAAAGTAGTAAACATGCTTTAACAACCGTGGTGCTAAACTAAAATTCACGTCAAAACAAACTATGCCAAACAATACGCCGGTCAAACACACACACAGGTCTCACTTATCGCCTATACCATCTCAACCGGCTTCAGTAATGCTGTCCGACATGCCTGAGCTCCAGGCATACAACCACCCGAGCTTTAACATCATCAAAAAGACAGCTGATCTTATCAAAGTGTGCGTGAGAGAGAGAGAGAGAGAGAGAGAGAGAGAGAGAGAGGGTACGTACATGCACAGAGGACGAATCCGCACCACGCAATCTGTTCCGCTGCTCCCAACCAAATGGGCAGGTGACAGACAGAGCGCATGTTCTCCCTATTGCTTGCTCATCCGCTCTCTCTCTCTTTCCCTCCCCCTGAATCCTCTCTCCGTTTTATGACTCACTCCTATTCTCGCTTCTTCAAATCTGTTCGGCCTCTCTTAAGTCACTTTTTTCGGATTTGATCTTTGCTTTGACATTCGTCCAAATTTTCCGTGATTTTTCTATTCCAGTCATGTAAACATTGGTTTCGAGCGTGGACAGGAATGTTATAGGTCGAGTCGATATCTATCGACGGCATCTGCGACATGCAGTCAATTACCATTAAAAAATAATTATTTCAACTCGCCCACAATCTGGAAAAACTGTTCATCCTAATGCACTTTTAATGGAAGGCGATGGACGACATTGGATCTTCAATATTAAAGCTGCTGCGTGTCATTTTTGTGTCACTATGTCTTCACAGGTCCAAAAAGTGAACCTGAACCTGAAGAGACCCGTGATTGTGCTACACAGACCCGACCCGGACCCGTCCAATAATTTGAAAGTTAGACCCGAGAAATGCCATGAATGTACTACCCGGACCAGACGCAGACCAGACTATTATTTGACCATTAGACCTGAAGCCGGCCGGAAAGACACAGATTCCACAACAAGTTGCAAAAATAAAAGTTTTTGTCTTACCTACTAACGTTACTCCCTCGTACCGGATTGTACCCGGGAATCGAAGTAATAGGATTTGGAGCCGACCCGGACCCGGCTAACCAGTTAAAATATAGACCCAAACCAGTACGGGTCCCGATTCGGGTCCCGGGGCCTCCGCGAAGACCTCTAGTCTGACATAATGAAGCGTTATGTTTGTATTACCTTACAATGAGCTCTTTCTATCTACATTCACCGCTGGGCCCCTTAAAAATCTTGTCCTGTGTCAGCCACCATAGTTCTTCAAAAAGGAGAAGGGAGGGTATGGAGTGAGCCATTGGTTGCAATTCATAACCTCACTGCTAGATGATGCTAAACTTCACACAGTTGAGTTGTGTGAACATATTAACCTTATATCTAAGCTGCAATTCAGCTTCGGATCAGATCTTTGTGCTTTTCTTTCATCTTGAGTAAACAGGTATATACTTTGTACAGGTACAGGTACGTGTGTGTAATTCAAGCCTCTTATTTAGTTGTAAAGGATGTTTCAGACCTACAATTAGCCCACCCAGACCTTTAAACTACTTCAAATGGACCCAAAACATTCCCACAACTTTAAACATACGAAGCCAAAGCATCATCTCAGACAGGAACATCTCTTACAAAGCCATAGCCGATAGAACGGAAAAAACCCCAGACATTCTTCATTTATACCAACAATATGGTTTCCCACATGAAGAACTAGAAAACAAGCTTTTTACAGGAAAAATCCACCTTTATCAAGACGAGAGAAAGAAGATTGCAAACCTTAAGACTTCCAATCGAATTCTTTCATGACAGAATTGCATCCAAGCATCCATCGTCTACACGTTTCTATACATCAAGACTGAGGATTTTGACAGATGTTTTCTTGCAAACCAAGAGGAAATTCGCTCTCTAACCTTACCATAAATGATGCACTTTACGTAGAACGGCCTCTGAAAGGCTCAATCTTCTGTCCTCTGAGCACCTCAGCATGCTTCTCTGTACCGTAGGTCCACGTGAACAAAAAAGAGCCACCTGAGATTTATCCTTGAAAGTCTTTTCTCCACACCCAAGCGGACAGGTTGAGGAACTAAAGAAGCCAAACCCGTTTGGTTTCACCGCCTCAATGATGTTAGCTCGGTCTGAGACAAACAGAATCAGCCACAGGGGCCATAAAAACTGACCATGGAAATGAACGGGCTCGGTTTCAGATTCAGGGTTTTATTTTTGGATCGTACAGTTTTAAGAAATGTAGCTTCTACTGTGGAAGGAGATCATAATATACACACTCATATCAAACACACCTAAAAACTCTTTTCAGAATTTATTCACGCAAAAAAGAAAATGTTATATTTGCTACTTTTGTAAAAAAGGATACAAATTTAAAGGCATTAAAACATTCAAATGCATGTAAAATAGTATACTGTTTTAGAAGAAATATACAAAAAAATATTTTGAATAAATATAAATGTATTTTGTGTGTGTGTTTGTGTGTAGGTGTGTTAAAGATAAATATAAAATACAACTATAAACAAGACAAAATATCAGCTGAAAAGATACGGAGAATACGGTTTTCATCAATTCTTTTAAACACACACACACACACACACACACACACACACACACAAAAGTCAGACACGTCTCTAAGTGTGAAACATGTGAGAAAAGAACAAAACAAGAATATTACAGTACGTCACAAAGGGTTAATGCAATGAGTACAAACCACACATTTATATTCATCCATTTCCAAAAATCATTTAAAAACTCTCTACTAGACAAATGATATATTTCTCTCGAACGCCTTTGCTATAATTGGAAATTTCAGAAATGCTTCTGTATCTCAATCTTTTGTAACAAACTGAATTAACGATCTTAACATCTCATTTCTGAAGATGAATGTAAATGCGTCCAACTAAACAAACAGTCAGAAAAGGCTAGACGAGTCAACACAATGGTCTAAATGCAATAATATTGTCGGCTTTGTCAAAGGTCTCCTCTTTCAGTTAAACACAGACTTTTTTGTTATTAGGTACCAACAACGGGTGGAGACCCTCATCTGGTTTCTCACCCGGCCAGTTTTCAACTATAAAGACAATCTAAACTTAAATAGCAGGGGACAAGGCACAACAAACCAAGCAACCCAAAATATTTGGCTTGATTTTCAAAGTTCTTAAAACTGTACTTGACGTTGTTACAACTATATTGGGTATCTGAAAAACGCACATTTCATTTATGCTTCAACGTTTAAGCTCCAGTCTATCAAAGCCCCTCATTAAGATAAGGACAGAAAGGTTATCCAAAGCATTCAACACTGAATCTAACACACCGGAGCACATTGACTAAAAGCAAAGAGTCATACGAGTTGACAGTAAATGTCGCCGGGAGACACGTCTTACTGGTGTCCCTAAACACCACTGCTGTCCTCACAGTATCCGAGCAAACCGGTGTCTAAAACAATATATATATAGAGAAACTGCCTTTCCACAACATCATCTTTTAATGACACTTGTTTAAAAATGTTGTACATATAAAACTTATTCTACAGTAATATTTTTTGGCAAAATATGTCCATGGTAAAGCAATTCATACGGTACCTTTAACTATTGCTCCCCCAACTCTTTGTAAGTTGCTTTGGATAAAAGCGTCTGCTAAATGACTAAATGTATAGTGACAAAGCAATTCAGTCATTCGGATTTATCAAGTTCTTAATAAATATGAGGGCTGTCTCTGCAATTTCTAGGCCCGCTGATGAAGACAAGAAAGCATCTTAAAGATGCCCACTCGAGCTGTGACGCAGCGACGACATTCACGCCACGCAGAAGAGAATACGGCCTGATGCGTAATACAAGTCTGAATGGATGGAAGGATAAAAGCATTGTGTCATGGGCTCTGAAGGAGGTGGTGGGCGTATCGGTGACATTTCAGGAAGTTTGGGACTCCATGCGACTGTGAAAGTCCAAACACGCTTTGTTATTTTTGTCTTAGATATTAAGCAAGTAGATGAAAAATCTATTAAAACTGGTCTCTTTCCTCACGTTGATTCACAACTGCAAGAGCATATTAATAATGATTTATACGTTAAACTGTTGGCTACAATTTCGCTGTAAATATTAGTTTAAAACATAAAGATAAGCATCTAAGCTGCAATTGTACGCTTCAAACTGAGAAAGTGCAGATTGCAACTTAAAATATTAATGTAATAAAATCACTGTTGATAGAAAGAATTAACACATATTGAGTATTGTTATGTAGAGCATCACTGAATGTACATAGTACAAATGTACGAAGGCTGAAAACAGATCCGTGCTTAAAAATCCCTGTGCAAGTAAACGCACAAAACTGACAATGAACTAGACTAAGCGAAAAATATATAAGAAAGATGGTTTTTCAAACACGCCGTCTCTGGTCGCATTATCATGCACCGCAGCGCTCATCTGGGACGATACACGTGGATTGAAACTCAGGTCCTGCCATAATTACATTTCACATTCTCTCTCTCTGTCTTTCTCGAGACACATGATCTTCACAGCCTTTATAAAGCATCCTTACGCATAACCAGCCCTCTCCTCTATAGTAATAATGTAGTCAGTCGAGCAGGTGGGTGATGCAAGGCAAAGAGAGCTTGCTTGAGTTTCCAGGGTGAGTGGATCAAATCTGATTTATCAAATCCAAACTTCAGAATCATACATACAACGATAGAAGTGTTTCAGGTGACCTTTGCGATTATTCAATGGTGAAGAAACCCTTTTAAACAAAAGTTGTATATAAACACGCGTGCCTGGCCCAATGTTAACTTCCGGTCTGTGTACTATTTATTTTAGACTTTGTTAACATCAATAATAATTTATATTAATATTTTATTGTTTATTAAATGTAATAAATTCAAATCAAACTACTTAACGGTTATCGATTCATTTTGCGGAGGTCATCCGGAATTAAGTTTGGGCCACATTTTGTTGTTGCCACTAAAACGGTATATAATAAATTCATAGTTTTTGCCGAACGGCACCGATAACAATAATCTGAATTAACGGTAATCGGCAATAATCCCAACCGATAGTTTGCGTTTTTTCCAGAAAGCTCTTCTGTGATATGCAGTATAGAGTATAGAGTAAAACAGCGAGCTCTAGTGGCGAATAAAACACTGACAGTCTGTGACGTGTCTTCAGAAACATGAGACCACACTCGGCACGGAGAGGAATACATCAGATGAGGATTTAAAAGCTTGACAGTGACAAAGTACAGCACATCGTAGTGCACATGACATGTTAAAAAGTAATTCATTCGTTGACTTTATATTTGCTGCACATACTTCGAAACAATATAGTATAATGCAATGTAGGTCGCTATGTATAAAAGCGTCTGCCAAATGCATAAATGCATAAATGCATAAATGTATAAATGTAACGTGAATGTATTAGTGTCGTGACGCTTGCGCAAAGCACTGCATGGGTGTTTTGGCCAGTACATCCTACAATATTCATATGTATTACAATGTTTTTTATGGGCACCAGGCAAGCCACATGACTTTAGAAAAGAGCCACGTGTGGAACGCAGTTCCTCCACAACATACCCCCCCCGGGCCGAATAAAATCAAGCTAAACCAATGATTTCATGAACAATTGAACAAATCCTATAAGTGCATTTGCCTTTTCAGACGGACTTTGAATGGACAGTCTTCTCTTACTCTCTACCGCTGAGCTCAGTACGTGAATAATAAATGTTGTGATGAAAATCTTTTTTCTAAAAAAAACTGGTTTTCCTTTAAACTACAGACATTTCTATAATGAGTAGCTGATTTATATGTTTTAAACATATTTTGTAACTTAAAAGTGCAATATTTGTACGTGAAGAGAATGACATGTATAAAGCACAGTCTCACAACATATTCATTTGGACATTTGTTTAAAGCCGTTGAAGCTGAAAGGAACTTTTTCAACACGTTAAATGAGAAGATTAGAAAGAGAAATAGCAAAGTGTGTGAGTCTAGTAGTCAGTAAAGAGAAAAGGAGTTACTTAGTACCTGATCTCTAGAGATCTGTCTCACATTTACACTTACAGAATATGCACACTATTATTACAAATATTTAATACAATTTACTGATTATTATACAATCTAGATTCCTCAATTATTTTAGTTTATACTGCTGAATAACTTATAGTTAGTTATAAAGTTATAAAATAGTTATTTGACCTGTGGTTTATTTTGAAAACAGATTATTTATGATATTATTTATGACACATTGAAATGACAATCGACATATTTTGTTTAGGTTTTTGTTATAGAAACAATAAACAATCAATAAATGTAAAAAGTGACAGCTTAGACGGGAGAAATAACTAAACGGGACAGATGGGTGTTAAAAACGTGAGACTCCCAGCGAGTGTTGACAGGGATGGGCTTATCTAAACATTTGTTTTAATGTTAACAAACAATGTAAACATGACAGTTGCCTATATATTTTAAAATATAACAATGGACCCTTCAGATGTCATGATTACATTTACATTTAGTCATTTAGCAGACGCCTTTATCCAAAGCGACTTGCAGAGAGTTCGGGGAGCAATAAGCGATACGTCATAAAAGAGCGATAGTACATTAGGTGCTAATACAAAGTTTCTAATTTCAACAAAAGCCAGACCACTACCTGTTGAGAGACGAGGGTTTTAAGTAGGTTTTTTAATGTTGTGAGAGATGTGGTTGACCGGACCGAGTTAGGATTTTGGTATTAAACAATAATTTAATAAATTATTAATATAAGATAATTACTATCTATGTAGAAATCACCCATTTATAATTTAGTTTAAACCATACAGTGGACTTAAATATGTATTAATATAGTTCATATTTATGTTTTATTTAAAAGTACAATACAGTTTAGTGGTTGTAGTGTTTATTGTTGTAATACACTTCATTGCAATTTCACTTTAAGTGCGGTGTTTTGATTTGGAATAAATGCAAAAACACGTTTAGCAAACGTTTGCAAAGCTTAAACATACATGCATACATGTACTGTACATACATGTATATACAGTTTACAATGTTACAAAAATAATAATTGTCTGTGATGGGTTCTGTCGTTTTTTCATCAGGGTTGGTAAAGATGTAAAAGAAAGACAAGTCCTTACCATATATGTCTCGCCCTCGAGAAGGATTTGTCCACTCTGCAAAGAAACAAAACACAACTGTTCATAAACCTTGACATTTAGTTCACATACTGTGTGTGCGACGACAAGAGTAACACATCAACAAACCTGAACTGAAACGAATTTATTTCACAGATTCAACACTTAAAGGGAACCCGGTGCATAGAGAGTTGTATGGCTTAATGCGTTGTAATAGCCTTACACTACTAGCATTTGTGGTTAGAAACACATCAAATATTTTCAATTCCTAAAAAAACTAAATGTAATACTCATTTTAACCTAAGGAGGCCGCCATTTTCTTTTTTCGATGACGTAAACTGGTTGCAAGCACAGCGAGGCAGCCAAACTGAACACAGACACACTAATCAGTTCTTTAGTAAATATACGGTTCTGTAGGATATATATAAATATATACATGCAAAAATAAGAAATAAAAAATAAAAACGCTATTTGGTGTATTTCATACATTTTAATATTGTTTGTCAAAAACAATACAAACATGCTAAAAATAACAAAAATCATTAAGAATTGATTATATACACAATGTTTAAGCCATCATACAATGCTTTTTATCCACATTTTGAAGTTGATTTATCAACATCACTAGCTTAATGTTATTGTCTTCTCTCCATCGGCCATTAGTTGACAGAGGCTAATATTCACGTGTGCTCTAATAAACAATAAATTACCAAACCGCAAGCATCTTAATATTGTGTTTATCAGTAAATTCTCATAATGTACAAAGTATACGATCATGGTGGATACTGATGTCTTAAATAGCTTTAAACTACCGCCTTTAAGACATTAAAGACTATGCACGCTTACCTTGAACAGACGCTTAATGATACTGAACGTGTTCTTCTTTTATGGCAGGCAGGCTGACTTGTGTCATGAGGACATACCGCCACCTACTGTCCCTGTGTGTTTATACTGTATATCTGATACGGTTACGGTCTACGGTTACATATGGAAAACGTATGTGCTTCGCTGTTGCGAAAGAGAACAGGTTTAGGTTGCAACCATTTGATATCACGGGTATCAAAATATTTTTTCAAAGTTTATGAATACTGTTTCTTTATTTCACAATTAAGTCAATGCCATTGTTCATATATTAAGCCATACGTCGCTTTATACCCACGGATACTTTAAAAAATCTTGACGAAGAACCATTAGCCTGCTAAACGCTAAAGTCTAATCTAGTCACCAATGTCAAACTCATTTTATGCACTCGACTCAATGTGCAAATCTATCTTGTTAAAAAACAACATATAGAATGATGAATGATGAGGAACCACTAAATCCCTCAATATTTCCGCTACAGATGTGTATGGTATATCAAACCTTTAACCTTTTAACCTTTAACCCTTCGGTTCATTCATTTGTACATGTTAATCATAAATCACGTGATAAAATCTGAAAAGTTTTAATCGAGAATCAATATTCATGATCAAACACTTTTAATGAAAAAATGCAAGTGTATTGGGATGAGGAACGTCAGGTGATATCGCCACCTGCTGCCTATAATGTGATTTGTAGGCTGCCAACAACAGCATTGGCATGTTATCTGACCTTCTGCTGACTTAAAGGAAAAAGTGTTGCTGTTGTGTCAACAATATGAAGTAACGCTTCAGGTCGGGAACAATAAGAAACAAATATTTCCATAACCTTGCAAAGCACAAAGGACACGTGGTAACATTGATCATTTAGTGGCTTGAGTTTGTATTTCAATACCAGAGAAATTACAAAAATGTAATTTGGTTTTCGCACCGGCAGCTTTGTTGAGCACTATTTTTTGAAAAGCTGCTTAGGAACAATATGTATTGTGAAATCACTATACAACATATATAACAATAAGAAAAGAGTGTGAAAATTGTTTTGTTTCGCCCGACCTTTTTATAGTTCAATTCTGTGGTAATATTGTATTTTCATATAGCATCAATATTTTGTCATATATTTCGCTCAGTACATTTTGAACTTATATCATTAGTTACAGTATATCGGTATATTGCAAATGTGTAGAGTACTGTATCAAATATTTTCCAATTATCACGATCATAAAATTCTAGACATTTCTGTAGCACATGGAAGGTGGGATGAAGCGATGATGGGTGACTACGTCTACGTAACTTGGTTCACGAGGACCGTATTAGTCATAAAAGAGAAAAACGATCAAATGTACACGTCTGAAGTTTTGGATGACTCATTATGTTGTTGTGCCAGTACTTTGTATTTCTGCGTACGAGTATTAAAACCAGAATGTATAAATGTGGGAAAATATTTAATTGTTCCGCCGATGGTAAAAAAATCTATTTTCGTATTCAACATGTTAAACTTCCCAAAGAAACTGTAATAATTCAAGCGAAGCCTTAAATGTACATTTGTGTAATCAAATAAATTGAATGTAATCTTTGCAAATTGACCCCCCAAAAGTTGACCTTTCCATTAACACAACATGACAGTAAACATCCGTGGGCCGTGTTGGATCTGTGTTTGTTTGTTTGTATACATGTGTGTTTTGAGATCTGATAACATCAAATCTGAACTGAACTAAAGCATTAATATTTTTCGGTTTACTTTTGCGAACCAAAATGTAAACAAGTTCAACCTGATAGATCTGTATTTATGTGTAAAATGATCAAGCGCTGCTCAAAATTTCCCATCATCAAAACTCCAAGCAAAAGTTTGAAAGCTTGTCTACAGAGAGATCAGATCATCTACGTTCTTACTGAACTGTTTAAACATAACAATCAGGTTTGTTAAGAAAGCTAACAATATCAGGACATGATGACAGAGCTTCTACAACACAAACTGTAAAGAAATACATCAAATAAAATGTCCATCTTTTCATTGACCAGAGCCCTTGGTCACAATCTACTTACATTAAATGTACTGTCTTTTATTTATGTGCGAACCGTCCCTTCAACCATGACGGCACACAAATGCCCGCCAGCTCTATGTTCGGTTACTCACGGAGAAAATGAGAACGCAAAGTCATCTGTCACACACGTACACGTCACAAACACCCAACGGTCTGTCTCTCTTACCCCCCATATGCTCCAAAAGTGAAGCTCCTCTTTCTGTGAGACATGATGTCGACAGATTTTCTCTCAACCTCCTGTCTGTTCTTCTCTAACAGAAGAGATTCTTGTCATGCGGGAAAGTGTTTTGGGTTTCTTTATGCCAGTCCGTCCGTCCCTCCCTCTCTCTCTCTCTCTCTCTCTCTTTGTCTCTTTACCTGAGAGATGCTCCACAGCTTTGAGTTTTCATTTTAATACATTTAAAGAAAACCATACAAAAATACACAAATGAGACGTGTAGTAAGAATAAAGAGCTGCAATGTCAGTGCCGATATAATGTAGTCGTGGCGAGAACGGTGATATATCATATGGAGTTCCTCAATACGAACATCATAAAAAGGTCAAATTATCAGAATTTATGAGACAGTTTGACCTTTCGATGAAAAGATTGTTCAAGATGTCTGATGTTAAAAACGCCAACAAGTTTCAAAACACTCGTGATTCAAAATATCGCGACAAAAAACACACGGGTCTTCTTTATGGTTTCATCTTTCAATAATAATTCATTTAAGCCAGAAATGATAAGTTCAGTAAGGACGCCACCGTCTCATCTTGAAGCATATAAAACACCTGAAGATTCAGACAGAATCTCCGTGTTCTCTGTAGTCTTTCAACAGTCTGTATAATAAAGACGCTCTATTTGTCGCTGATGGTTGGTTTTAAAGTCCTCTCCCAATGGTGCTGTATCACTGAATAATTCATGCAAACTATATGAACTAGAGTTTCTTCACAAAAACATGACTGAGGTTTAATAGCCTTTAGACCTTTAAACATAAGCCTGTGATCGCCTCAGGCTCAAAGAAATGAATGTTTACTGTAGAAATACACTGACAACAGCACAATGTGTTATCTCACATCAGCTGACACACAACAGAATCAACATTTCATTCTTTCCTTCTTTCCTTCTTTCTTTCTTTCATTCTTTCTTTCTTTCTTTCTTTCCTTCTTTCTTTCTTTCTTTCTTTCCTTCCTTCTCCTTTCTTTCTTCTTTCTTTCTTTCCTTCCTTCTCCTTTCTTTCTTTCGTTCTCCTTTCTTTCTTTCTTTCTTTCTCTCTTTCTCCTCTCTTTTTTTCTTTCTTTCTTTCTTTCCTTCCTTCTCCTTTCTTTCTTTCTTTCTTTCTTTCCTTCCTTCTCCTTTCTTTCTTTCCTTCCTTCTCCTTTCTTTCTTTCATTCTCCTTTCTTTCTTTCTTTCTTTCTCTCTCTCTCTTTCTCCTATCTTTCTTTCTTTCTTTCTTTCCTTCCTTCCTTCTCCTTTCTTTCTTTCGTTCTCCTTTCTTTCTTTCCTTCCTTCTCCTTTCTTTCTTTCCTTCCTTCTCCTTTCTTTCTTTCCTTCCTTCTCCTTTCTTTCTTTCGTTCTCCTTTCTTTCTTTCTTTCTTTCTTTCTCTCTCTCTTTCTCCTATCTTTCTTTCTTTCTTTCTTTCCTTCGTTCTCCTTTCTTTCTTTCTTTCGTTCTCCTTTCTTTCTTTCCTTCCTTCTCCTTTCTTTCTTTCCTTCCTTCTCCTTTCTTTCTTTCTTTCTCGTCTCTTTCTTTCTTGTATACTTGCACACACAGTGAATTTGTCAAAACAGGATTTCAGTGCAATGATACGGACTAATTTGTATATACAAATCTGCATGTGAACATACAATTATTAACTGTCCATCTTCCATATAGTGAAAAAAGAGCAAACAATATATAATAAAAAGGTAATAGAAAATTATATTCCTATAACTTTTTTAGCGTATAATGCAGGCATTTGACGCAGCGCGAGAATGGTTTGAATATGTGATCATCGTAACTTTCACTTTCTGTAACTAAATGCGCAGCTAAGTCATAATCCGTCCCTGATCAGAGGTGCGGACTACTTTAAATCTTGCTTACAAATGCCAAACTCATCCAAAAAGAATAATAACCATAACTAACAAAAGCTGAATTTTTCGAAACATTTCTCTCATTGTCATCGTTGCAGGTGCCAGTCAAAATGAAGCAAATCTACATTTTCCTACTATGCGGTTGCCAAGTCACAGTTGTTTATTTTATGTGGTTGATGTGGTTGATGAGCCATGACCAAGCATTGCTTTTACATAATGTCCACTACTGTACGGCTCTACTCAATTCACCGCTACTGTCATGTTGATCTGATGATGCTCGTGTCTGTCAAATGCGTTTGTGTAGTCATCATGCCAATGTTCTTATCGTTATGTTTTTAATACCATTTATAATGACACACAGGCTTTTGATCTGATTAAACGGTGGAGTATTCAAGCAGGTGTTGTTTGATAACAGATGCATTTTAGACTCGGCCCACCTGGTTTTCTCTGGGCCCACCTACATTGTGATTCCTGGCCACGCCAATGGTCAACAGAGCTGTAGTTTGTCCAGGACAGTGGCAGTGAGGGGTTTAAATCAACGCTGCCCTCTATAGGACACAGTGTGCTACTACAATACATTCCCTTACTACATCACAATCCTACAGAAAACAAAAACATGATATTCCAGCCTGCTCAGACCACTATTGTAGCAAAAGGCCAATTTATCAACTTTTGTTAATATAATTTGCTCAATAACATTTGGTGGCTCTTCAGCTTCCTTATGGGATAGAAAAGTGTTCATCTGACACACATTTAGACCATCTGGGGATTTCCTATACTGCTTTTTAAGTAAAATAGGTTACTTTTACTCCCTAGAAATACGATATATGGTCATCATTTAATAGTGTTCACGAGGCTCTTGTCCAACAAAAGTTATTTCTAAAGATGAAGAATAAACAATCCATATATGATCTAAATATCCATGCTTAGATGTGATGACTGTAAATCAGTTCGAGTGACATTCATTTACATGCCATTTGTCCAACTTAAAGAAACATTCGTAAAATGTTTAAAACAACAAAGGTTCTTACTTGATTATGAAGATTATAACTGTAAGCACAGACAGGTTGCAAATGATCTATATTGACAAAACGAAGCTCTTGTATCTGTGATATAAGTAAAAGACGTCTGGTTAGAGCTGATGACAGGCGTTTCTGAACGAGGGATCTTTAAGCTCAATGTCAGGTGTAGTTACCTGGCAACACGTATCGGCTGTGAGACACAACTGTGTCTATGGCTTTCAGCACTTTGTTTGTGTGCTCTGTTTCTCATCGTCCAATGTCACATGCATATATAGCATCAGGCTTCTTTCTTTTCTATTTACCGGTGAACAAAGATAGCATGTGTTCTCCACAGCAACACATCCATTTACAGCTGCTCTCTGCTGGAGGCCTGAAAAGACCCGGCACACAGTTAAGTGTTCTTATACACCTAAAATGAGCAGCGAATAATGGGAATTTTCTGCATTTGATCTAGAGATGCACTGAATGTTCGTCAACCAAAAATATTCGACTGAAAATTGCACAAAATGTTCAGTATTCGTCCTTCAAGTGTTTCGTTTTTATTCGGCTTCGGCCACAAAGTTTCATTTCGGTGCATCCCTAATTTGCTCTATTGTCTTGTGGGCTACCACCCAGTACACCCTAGAAACCTTGAGGAACACCTTAGCAACCACCTGGCTACACCCTGGCAACATACTAGAGGTACGGCAATAAGTTTCAAGTAGGGCTGTCACAATTATGAAATTTGGCTTACGATTAATTGTCTTTTAAATAATTGCGATTAATTGTCTGTTAATAATAAAAAATTATTCAATAAATCAAATATAGATACGTTAAGAAATGTGGACATTTCTTAAATAACTAGTAACATTCCCCAGAGTGGCCTTAACAGAAGTCTTAAGAGTAAATAAACTGAGATATGAGGATGATGTCCTCTTAGATGCAGCAAATCTGGAATCGCTTAAAAAACTCAAACACAAAAAATACAAATCTGATACAACTCCAATGATGAAGAAATGTAATTTGAACATAACAGTGAGTGTAGATCAAGGACGGTGGATGTAAAATGCAGCAGATCACTCTTGTTTTCTAAGGTAGACTGCTAAGTTAGCCGAGATGCTAACCAATATAAGTCAATGATTAGAGTTAAATGACATAAAATGACTTTTAGCTATCTATTATGTTCACTTTTAGTGAATGTATAACTTTTTGTTTGTGTTGAATGATTTTCAGACCCATGTTACATAAATTGTCTGAAATTGAATATTTTCAATCCATTCAATTATTTTCCCTCAGATTTTTTTGCATTTTCCGGTTGAGCAGCAAAAAAAGGAAGTATTATATTTGCACGTGTAAAATAACTAATTGACAATGAAAAAATCTGAATAAAATTGATTATTACAGTTGCTATAAATAGCCTATTGTACTCCTTAACCATAGACCAAAGCAGTGACTGCCAGGCATTGTTATATTTTGTTTATTCTTACATTTGTTAACACATTTGTGATGTGCTAAATGATTAAATGCTGTTTTATGAGAAGTTGTCTTAATCCTCCATGTCTTATTCCCAAGGACACCCAAGGCCAACAGACCTAGCTCCCTGATGCTCGTCCTTGCACTGCATGTGACCCCTGAGGCCAACAGGCTCAGCTCCTGTTCTCTTTTTGCCATAAATACAGATCTACTTTAACAATTCAAAATTGTGAAATGCACTACAGAATAGACCCATTTGGACGGAACAGCTTTGTTTTTTTCTTGCTCGCAAGGATTAGCTTTTTGGGAAATTACAACTTTACCATTGGTGTAGGTCTTGCTATGAGAGACTACTTTTTTTAAAAATATTTTTGTATTTATATTTAAAGTTAAGGCAAACTATTTGGGTAGTTTTGTTAAGATGAAAACTTGTAAATTTTAACTCAAATTTAAAAATTTAATTTGTTTTCATGAAATTAGAATTGTAATGTACAATATTGACAATTCTGTGAATATTTATTCAATGTAAAGTGTTGTCGTTTATCAATAAACTGTTTGCTTTTATTTGGCTTTAGTATTTCTGCGTATTAAAATATAGTGAATAGCAAATATAAATGTGAAATGGTGCCTTGAAGAACCCAAGATGGTCAAGCCTTGAGGGTTCCTCAGAGAACCACCCTCCGTGAAGCGGTGCCTTGAGTTTCCCCTGAGGGCTCCGTCCGGCGTAGCAATGTGAAGAACCCCAAATTGTTCCTCGAAGAACCTTTAATTTTTACAGTTTAGTTTCAAGCATTCCTGTAAAAATGAGCATCTTATTTTGCGAGGGTTAGACAAACTCATGGATGATCTCTTCAGCGTACTCAACGTTAGATCTTCAAAGCCTGCAGCTACGTTTAATGTCTTACTGCACAGACTGACCCATCCCTACGTTCACAACAACAGCGTCTGTGTCTCTTCCCCAACTGTGTGTTTGACCTCCACATGAGAGAGCACTGCTGGCAGTCAGACATTAGAGCCGAGCAGTTTGTGTGTGTGTGTGTTTGAGAGAGAGAGAGGTGAAGAGAGATAACCACACATCACGATAAATATGCCTCATTGTAAGAGACTGAAACATTTGTGTACGTGCAGTGCAGTTTGCCGTAGATTATTTTTGGTTTGTCCCTACGCAACAGCCCTCCTCAACCAAATGGGAAAACAAATCACTGCGATTTCAGAGCAATTTCATGTGACCTAACCAGACCTATATGCATAAATGCATTCATAGGAGAGAGAGAGAGAAACGGGGTGCCGGTGGAACTATTGGAGCTTCCTACACTCCTAAAAATAAAAGTGCTTGAAAAGTTCTTCACAGCGATGCCATAGAAGAAGAACCATTCATACAAAGGTTCTTTAAAGAACCATCTCTTTCTTACGTTTTTATCATCTAAAGAAAGTTTTTTTCGCCACAAAGAACCTTTTCTTCGGATGTTAAAGTCAAGTCAACTTTCAGATCAAGTACCTTTATTAAAATGAGCTGTTCCAAGTACCACCAAATGACCGCCATAGAAAACACATAAATAAAGACTATTAGAGCTGTGAATCTTTATCTTCTATCCAAATCTAATGTATTATTAATAATACAAACACTTACTTACCAGCTGTTTTCTAACTAAATAATAACTAAATCGCAACGCTCGTTTCATTGATTTAACAAAAGCGTCATTGTAAGAGCGTCTGTCTGCTCCCGCTCGGTGTTTGAGATGCCCGTCACATGCCCGAATTACATCGACCAAAGATCAATAAGCAATAATTAATATTAATAACTATATTAAAATTGCACATAGGCTGGGATGTTTACCGTATTTATACATCATGTATTATACATTTGAAATTCACAAAATGTAAATTAATATTGAGTTTAAAAACTTCCTGTCGTGTCACGTACCACCAGGGGTCTCTTAAAGTACCAGTGTGAGAACCACTGGTTTAGAGGGGGATCTTTTATAGCTCAGGATAGGTGAAATAAAAACAGGAACAAACGAGACAATTGTTCAAATAACTGGAATGAAATCATCTAGATTTGCTGACAAATGTTTGTGATCGTCAATAATATTGACTTGCAGACTTGACAAATCTGAGCTCAGTTTGTGACATTGTTGAGATGTCTTCTGAAACTATAAGGTAGATGTTTGTGACTCTTTTTCTCCGGAGATATAAGGATAATTGAACAAAAAGTTCTACTTGTTCTCCATTTAATCTCGTTGGATTGTAGAAATTCAGATATCAATCTGATCTGTGACTTTAAAGTTGGTGTAATAGAGAGACAACAACAGTCGGAGAATCAACAGCAAACATTTTGTCATTATTTCTTCGGCATTGCCGTGTCACCAAATGGCCACAGTACAGAAAGCGCTGTTGGGGCAAAAATGAATCTCTCCCGTCCATATAAATATCTCTACAACAAAGTCAAAGTTCAGCTATGAGGTCCTTCATACTTTAAGCTAATAAAAAATGTCATTCTGTTGTAATACAATGGCATATGGGTAACGTTTCCATTAATCTCATCAGATGCTCTCCAAATGGGCCGAAATTGACTTGCGGGTTTGAATTTTAAAACTCTGTTCAGATGGTCGGGCATCTGTCTCCTCCTGGCTATTTGTTCTGGGATGATAGTAATAAGACCTGCCCAAACAGACTTTATTAGAGGGGCATTTAAGCTGAAATAGATACGCTTTCTTATTCAAACCCGGAACTCTTAAGGAGAAACTTCAGTTAACAATGAAAAATCTGTCATCATTAAGTCACCCTCATGTCATATCAAACCTATATGACTTTCTTTCTTTCTTTCTTTCTTTTGCAGAACATATAGAAGGAATGTTGACAACGTTGGCCTGCGTCTATGCAAAAGAAGTAAACTTTTTCGGTTATCGACATTCTTCAAAATATCTTCTTTGCAGAGCAAAAATCTAATATAGTCAAACACACGTAATTGAAGTCTGTTTGCGTGTGTGCAAAACTCAGAATGTAAACATATTTCTCTTTCGTCAGTGCTGTCAAAACAATTTACATGTGCCTTATAGCATGACAAAATGCCTACCATATCGTGTTTTAGACATTAACATTTGGAGTAAATGGAAGTATGCTAAAAATATATTTTTCCATCCATACAAATAAATATGAAAGCTGGCACCAGTATGATACATTCTGACATCATCATACCTACAATTGTAACTTCTTCATTAAAATGACAAAGATGTGCGTTAATAAACACATGAAGTGTCACCGTACATCCACACACAACACGACTTAAAATAATTCATGTAAGAGTAATAATAAACAAATCATATCTGCTCGAGACTATCTCTGATTTGGGTCAATAAGCAACAATAGATCCATGCAATAGATTTTAAGCATCCCGTGAAGATTCTCACCGTGTCACTTAGCATCCTAGAAGCCACTGGCATTACATATAGAAACAGGTGTTCTGATTTATTACAATAGCTAAGAACAAAACGAAGAGATAAAAAGGTGCAACCTCTGTTACATGCAGTCAAAGAGACTTTTCAAAACTCGTTTTCATATAGTCGTATATCAGAAACAAGCTTAATCCATGTTAATGACATCTGTAACACAGATATTCTGTATATCATGAATGATGAATCCATCAACAGCCGTCATTTTTCACAGCAGCATAAAAATCTGCACAGCATTCACTGTTTGAAAAATGTTACTGCGGGAAGCCATCAGTCCATTGTAGTGCACGATATGATGGTAATAGAAGCTAAATCTGTATATCACCGGCTGGCCTGACAGAGCTTAAGCTCTCATTCTTGTTCTGTATTATTTATGAAGCACATCTCAAGTGAACAAAGCTTGGTCAGCAAAAAAAAGAGAGCAGTCAATATATAAAATGTGTTTATATTCCTTCAGTGAGGAATCCTTTTTAGATACAAATTGTTCAGTAAATTAAATGTATATATTTGAAACAACCAAAGGCTTTTTTTTGCGTCTTCACATTGTCTTAAATGACAATTGAGCACATTTTCCCACTAAAACAAATCGAATTATGAGAAAATGAATATGCTGTTAAAATTGTGCAGTACACTATAAAATGATCATTTTATGTTAATTGTCTCTGGACAATATAACTGTCTGAAAAGTATCAAAAGTAACAGTTTTATCATCATTATTCTATTATAGTAAATACAGTTTAATGACAAAAATTTTAATTGGGCACATTGGAAAATAACCTAATGATGCGTAGGGTTGGGTATCGTTTGGGTTTTTTGCGATAGCAAATCGATATTTTTTAAATGGTACCGGTGCCTAAATTGATACTTGGAAAAAAAGCCAACAAAACACCAGTGCATGACATGAACAATATATTCAATTTAAAATATATAAATTAATAATTAAAAAAATTCACAACAAATTCAGGTTTTAAGTGAATGTAAAATGAGCATGGACACTAACATTGAAAGATGTTATACTGTTTACATTGTTTACCCTCCAGCTACAACTTAAACTTAAGATAGGTTTCCATTACAGTTTCACAGCGATGTTTTCTAAATGTTGCATAAAAAAATATCGTGGAATGACTGCCACTGTTTCCATTAAATGATGTTATGCGATTGAAGTGTATTTGAATTTGTATTTTCGATAAGTCATTCTGGCCGTACTTCTTCTTTGTACGTTATATGGCAGGTTGCAAACAGACTTAAGCGCATAGTGCCTCCTATTGTGATGAAAGAGTGGACAGAAAGGTCTATATTTCCTTAAATATTTTCATATTACTTCACCGTTCCATTTTGGCCATCATATAAGATATTACTTCATGTGAATTCCTTACATCATATCTTTCCAAATGCCAAGACATTTCATGGTAATGTTACTTGTTTATACGCCACTTGACTTGTTAATACGACAAAAAGTGTTTCCATTGCAGTTTCGCGAAATATGCCTTTATCGTATTGCCTGAGAAAACACCTCATACGAGTGTGAGAACTTTGGGAGTTCTTGGGAGACGTGTTTCCATTGGGCGTATTTTCAATGCGCTATTTCAATTTGCGCATTTTTAAGGGTAATGGAAACCTGGCTACCGACTTTCACTATGATGAATCCACGGTTCTTTGAGTTGTTGTGACAACAACTCAAAAGGGAATTCGGTGCGGCTGATGTCTACTATTACTGATAATGGTAACCACTGTATCTCCATTTGATGGCAAAGCATTGGCGTTGAACACCATTAACATTAAATCATTAAATTGGTTGTGTTTATACATTTACGAAGTGAATTTGCAGAATTCTTCCTGAATGAACACGAGGTACTTAAGATAATAATGACTATAATCTGGGTTTTCCCTTGAGACGCTACTGTCTCTATTAAAAGTTGTTTTTGTGAGCGGCTCTATGTTTACCTCCCTCCTACTGTTCTCGTGTCTAATTACAGTTTAATGGAAGATCGCTTATGAACCGTGGGGGGGTCGGTCGACTGACTGGGGGGTAAAGAGAGAGAGAGAGAGAGAAGTGAGAAGAAATTAAAGGTCAAGAGGACTCTACGGGGTCTTTAAATATACCTCAAGCCAAAGGATATAGAATGTAATACAGACATGTACAGCATCAAAATGTCAGCAAATATCAAAGTAGATGTCAAGTGTTTAAATGTATGCAATGGGCAGATTAAACATACACCATTAATACTGCAATGCATAATTATTTAATAACATTGTTAGAACACATTTCTGAAATTTTTATAAATTTAATCACGAATTATAGAGATACTAGGTTTAAGAAGGACAGCGGCGATATCTAGTATATTGTAAATCTCTCTCTTTAACTATTAAGTAGCAATAGCTGACTTTTTATTTCTCTATTGCTGTCTACATTTCCCACAAAATGTTACCAGACAGCTCAAACTTTATCTTGATTCGCAATCCCATGGTTCTTATTAAAATTAGTAATTTGAATGTTTCCTGATTTTTTATTTACTTGCAATAACGGATCAAATAATTGCAATCTTTACGTTTTTTTATGTTATGGCTATATAAACTATATGGTTTTAAGATGAAAACACAAAAGAAAATATTAAGAAGAGTGTTGTCACTTCACAAATCACACCAAACACTTAAGTAACACACCGCAAGCACTTCACAGCCTCCATTAAAATGATTAATGATTCAATAAAGAAACTCTTCCTGGATGTGAGGTGTGTGTTCCTGTAATAAAAGCTCTCCGCAACAGCACTATAGTGAGCGCAGACGCATTTAGAGACCTCATAACACTCGAGTCGCTCTGGTTACTTCCGCAGTCTTGCAGTCAGCGCTCAAGTCATCGACTCCGGCTCTTAAATTGAACTGTGTCGATATCCCTGCTGACGCCGTGCAATGCATTTCCTACTGGAGGAATTCGATTATAAACTGTTTCTCTGAAGGCTTAAATGCTTCTTTAAATGTCCAGATGTTCTCCTATCACGGCTTAAAATACAGAAATAACTCTTTTCGGCGATTTCAAACACTGTGGCGCTACCAAAACTGTTTGTCGGGGTACTTCATTTCATTGCCTTCTAGACGAAACAAATAAGACAAGGAAAGTCTTCAGTTCTTTCTTTTATACGTGTCACGCTTCTGTAATATTGCGAGGCACTGTCGACACTGCTTTCCTTAATCTAAACATTTCCTTGTCCTGTAGTGACAGCAACAGATATGAAGTTCATGTTAAAGGTCTAACTAAAGTGCAAACATTGTGACGGGAAATTCCTTTGCTTACACTATTAGCTCTGTGAGGCCTAGGAAAATAAATAATGACATGCCATTTAAAATCAATGACAAAATTAAAACAATCAAAAGAAATATCGTATCCCTGACTGAACACAATGGCACGGAGAAAAGCGTACGACACATGAATTATTCACACTTCTTACCAGAAGCCTAAACTAATGACAATGTTTAAGACATTTACACTCTTAAAAAAGGTGCTTCGGAAGGTTCTTTGATGCCATGGAAGAATATTATCAGATTATTAAACAGGAAGAAAGACGATTCTTGAAAGAGCCTTTGACGGAAAGGTTCTTCGTGGAACCCAAAATGGCTCTTCTGTGGCATCGCCGTGAAGAAGCTTTTAAGAGCGTACTGTGTAATGCTGTGCTTCTTCTGCCACTTGACCAAGATAAACAATAAAAGATTATTATAAGAAACATTTATTTAAAAGGGATTTATGGTAATACAGATTTTAATTGTCGTATAGTAGATGCAACAGTAGGTTGATTTTCTCCTTAAAAATTGTAAAGCAGCTCAACCAATGGCGTGAGTTTGGTGCGGGACTATCTCTGTCAAACAAATGGAGGTTGGGGATGTTTGAGAAAGTTATAAAGCCACAAAGCCTATGCTGTAGTGTAAAAAAAGGACAAAACTGAACATAAAAAGCACTGTCAATGCAAACCAAAAACTCAATAGAGATCTTTGTGATGAACAGTGTTTTGTGTCTAAATAAGAAAAAGCTGTCTGCCAGTTGGAGTGAGGAAGATAAATATTAAATACATTAAATACTGTTCTAAAGAAAATATATCGCTACTGTCCTTCTGAAACCATGTATCTGCATAAATCATTATTATTATTCACTCTTTATGTTTGTCACATGGTTTTGCAAATATCTAACCAATAAAAAAGTCCATGTCCACTTTAACATTCATTGTTTTAAAATAGTACAGGGTTTTTCACTTGGCCTGACAAGCAGGACACCCAAGGATTCATAAGGAAAACGATGATATATTCCTTTAAGGATGTTAAATAATAATTGTGTTGGAAAACACCACTTTGATGTGTAAGGAAAGGTTCAAATGAATGCCACATAAACAGAAGGAAACAATAAGATACAGAGGACAACAGATGATGTTTTCAACAACAGAACATGAAGACTAAACATCATTGGGTGACAATGAAGACAATTGCTTGGCTTCGGTTTCTACACTCCGGAGAACTGCTTGACAATTTCACTTATCTACTTGACATTTCACTCACGAGACACCCTGATGTGAGACTGCTTATCTGTAAATAAATGTGTGGCTGTGTGTGTTCACCATGATTTTGAGATTCTGAACCAAAATCCGTCGCGCGATTTAGGCATTGCGTGATCTTTTGAGCACACTTTGACATTTGTTCTCAAAGACATTTGTTCTCAAAACTCATTTTTATAAACATCTCTTTTACTTTGACATCACAGCTCATACACTGCTTCCTTCTACGTTCTTTGCTCATAAATGATACCTTAAACCATGCGACTTGTTGAGGCGAGCTGTGCCTTTTATTTTTTATGATCAAACTTTTCCTCGGACAGCAAACCATTTCTTTATTTTTTTATAACAATTCAGATTCAGAAAACCACGTGTGGGAGTGAGCCACTTTTCCAAGAGACTGAAAACTATTGTGAGATCCGACTAAAATGACACAACCTTTCCAAACAAAAAGATTCAAGGTTGACTCATGCAATCTTTTCCTGGAGCATCCTTGTCATCGCCTCGCCCTCATCTGAAACCTTTCTTCCAGTCAGCCTCACACGCACCCGTCTGAAGCATCGTGTCAGGGGAGGACGCGAAAGATTCTGATCTGTTCCCTGTTTATCTCTTTCCTTTCATCATTTCATCACGGGGAGCGTTGATTGAGAATATCAAATAAATCGAGACTGAGGGAACTGCAGGGTTGGAGGAGACTGATGTAAGGCGGGCCAGCCATCCTCCTATCAACCAAATCAAAAGTAATGATCTAATCTGAGACTTCACAGGACTTCACATACTGATGCTTACAGACGCTGACACAAGTTAAAAGGATAGTTTGCCCAAAAATTACAATTCTGTCATCATTTATTCATCTTCATGTCATTCCAAGCCTTTATGGCTTTTGCAAAACACAAAAGATGATATTTTGAAGAATGTTTGAAAAGCACAGGCCTAATTTGTGTTTAACATATTTTGCAGGAACCGGCCCTTTAAGAACTGTTATACACACTTTTATTATTTATTTAAACCAGAATCTAAACTTGTTTAGAGGAAGTTATATGCTGTCATGGTAATTTCTTATCTCTAATAGGGTGAGAAAAATAAATACAGCCTGTTTGGCAAAACGAGAAGTGACTCAGCGATGCCGCATTAAAACAGAAATGTAATTTACTCATCCAAAAATCTCCTGCAATCAAATGTGTATAAAATCACAGATGTATTCCATTAAACGTAATTTTAGGAAACAGTATAATTTATATATAAAAAAACACAAGATGCGTCGTACAAAGCTAAAACAGTACACCAACGCTGGCACATTTATCAGTAAAATGGCAATCTCAACATCACTGGTAATACTAATTGTAATGTTAATCTAAAGGGGAAATTGCACCCGTTGATGGAATTACTTGCATGCGCCTTCTGCATTGTTTTGGCGACTGATTCGAGAAATCAAAAACCGATCTGGGCTGAATGCGACGTGCGCTCTGTGATTCCTGATCTAGCGGGCCGGATCTGATTGCTTCTGATTGGAGACTGAACATGAATTTGTCGCTGACAGTCCGAATGACATCCTTGAACTTGGCACGCGTGGAAGAAAATGAGTGAATGCGTTTGTCCTGGCCATGACTCATGACCCTAAAGGCCTGTATGTATCCGGGTGAACGCACATATGACGCACACCTCATGCACTCATCATGCCTGTAGCACGGTTAGCAGGAGTGTCTTGACCTCCACACACAATACAGACATATACAACAGATACAGAGCTTTCTCCACAATAGCTTTCTCGTATGCAGAAACTCTGAAATAGCATTCTAGGGCTGTCACAATGATTCAATAATCGCAATTATTTCAGATAACCGCAATTATTGAAGATCTGTAGAAATCAAGGGTGATCTGCTGCATTTTACATCCGCCGTCCTTGATCTGCACACACTGTTACGTTCCAATGACATTTTGAGATTTGTATTTTTTGTTTTATTGAAGTGATTCCGATTTGATGCATCCACACAGCAAGACGACATCATCCTCATATCTCAGTCTTTTCTGTTAAGATCACTCTATAGGGAGAGTTACTAGTTATCTTCACATTCCTTAATGTATCTATATTTTATCCATTGAATAAATTAATTGTGATAATTGTCAAAGCCTTTAAACAGGTTAAACGATTAATCGATTTAACCGCAATTATTCAATAGACAACTAATCGTCAGCTGAATTTAATAATCGTGACAGCCCTGATACTATTGGAGGGTCAGACACACTCTCCCGATTTAAATCAAAGCATACATATGATGCATATCGGTATTATCTTTTGTTTATAAGTAAATGAAGAGCAGCTGCGGTGCCCTCCTCCCATTCGTCGGGTATCCACAGATTATGCCGGCACAAGTAGGACCACCTAGTGTCATCCTCCTGTGAGAGCCTGCGGAGTGACTGACTGCGGGATACCCATCCATAGGAAACTACAGACACCAGCACCAGCAGATCGTCACGTGCCATCCTCCTACGAGAACTAGTGGACGTAACTTATCATCCCAGCTCCAGCCCAGGCAATCTCAAGAGCAAAGATGGACCCTTGTTATTTTAATCCTCCAGCAATACTAACTTTTGTTCATTTTTTATCTTCCTCTAAAGCTGCTTTGCAACAACGAAACATAGTGAAAAGTGCTGAATTGAATACAGCGACTGTAGAAACTGACTTTGCAAGAAAACTGAGCTACACATAATAGCACAAAAAGTATGGCCTCCAATGTTATTATATGGATTGAAGTCTTCGAATCAAAAAGACAGAAGTACAGGACTGTGTAGTGCTTCATGCATCCGTACACTTGGCACTTGTGTTTTCATTTTGTACAAAGACTTCCCAATTCGAGCACAACATGTCAATCAATAGTCCAGTTTCCTTCACATCTATCTCTATTAAAGGAAAAGAACAGGATTCTGTCATCATTTACTCACCCTCGAGTTGTTCCAAATCTGTATACATTTCTTTGTTTTGATGAACACAGAGAAAGATATTTGGATGAATGCTTGTAACCAAACAGTTTTCCGGCCACAATTGCCTTCCATAGACAACGTGTGGCCCAGAACTGTTTGCTTTCCTACATTCTTCAAAATATCTTCTTTTGTGTTCAGTAGAAGAAACAAATGTGTTAAGCATTCTTCCAAATATATTTCTCTGTGTTCATCAGAACAAAGAAATGAATGCAGATTTTGAACATTTGGAAATTTGGGGTGAACTGTTCCTTTAAAAATTATCATTCGTTCAGTGGTTGCCAAAAATTAAGTCTGGAGGGCTATTTGCCCAACATTTGCGTTTAATCACCCCTCGGGTTCATTAAATATAAGTTTTATGGTAAAAAAACTATAATCTTGATTAGAAAAAGCTAACTTGAGTGTATAAGGGAATACGAGGTTTGTTCTAATTTACTAAAACACAGAAAAGCACAGAAAATAAAGAATGCATTGGTTTTCCAAAGTTGCACATCATTGGTCTGCACGGTACGGTTCTCAAACTGATGCTCCAAATAGGTTTTAATGGTTTCAAACAGTCATATAGAGCTCACTATTTGAATTGAGCTTCCACGGCACTTCCAGCAAGGACACAGATGTTTCTCAAACGCAAGGACGCGTCCTGAGAAGGTTGCATATCTCGGCTGCCACCTCATCAAGTGCCGTCGAAGAAGGACATCTCAAATGAAAGGATTCTTGGAAGGCAGCCTTCGGTTTGTGTCCTTCGTTCGGTATGTTTTGAAGGATACATAAAGTGTATCCATTGTGGACACAAACCTTTGCACACGTTCCCAAAGAACGTCGCAAGAATCCGGTCAGCACTTTCTTCACATAATTTGTATGTAATAAAAGACAAAAATGATATTATTGAAATGAAAAGTTGTCTCTGTTAATATTATTTAATAGACCTGAGCTATCATGAGCTAAAAATGAACTATAGCGTTGTTTTGCACAACATTATGATGCGCGACTGCAAATAAAATGAACAGTAGGAGGTGCTCTGTCTATGATTTTATTGAATTTCCTTTGGGCTTTAAAGTCACCATGGAGGTGGGAACAGATGTGATGCTGCCATGCGCTCTCACTAACTAGACCGTCTCATTCTAGCATTTAATGTTGAGGAGGACTCAAACCATCTAACCTTGGAAGGACTGCTCTAGGCTCGGATGTGTCCTTGCGTTTGCGAAACACCCCGTGTGTCTGAAAA